>NC_137920.1:42492789-42602789 GCF_963457725.1 Sprattus sprattus
CACTAGAACCGGCCTATAGCTGTCGCTGAAATGTACGCATATTTTCTTTATTTATTTATTAAAATATGTTTGTGTTTGTTTATTTGTTTGTGTGTCTGTGCATACCAAATTGTATTTTATTATTTACTGATGTGGAATTTTGGTATTAAATGGTAAGGACACCTACTGGGAAAGAAGTGAATTGAGACAGATAGGCTAACATAGTCGTGTGATGCCTTGAGCTAATAGCAGGGAAAATGTGAGATTCGTTATTTTGAAGCTACAATGTGCACGAAGAAGATTTAGCTTCCCGTAACCGTCTGGTTGGAGGGCGCACACGGTATGGGTTTGCATGTCTAATTTGATTCGTTTTGTGTTAAAGGTGTGCTGAGATAATTCTGAGTTAATTTATAATATCATGGATATTATGGATTTGGCTTTGGCCGCAAGAGACTAATTTACGTGACATATGCTGATCTTAGAATGTGATACATTTTATTTCAGTTTTTCACGGTGGTTTGGAGTATGAAAGCAAATAAAAACTCATCAACCATCAATTGGAGCGTGGCTCATCTTTAACCAGAATAAAAGTTTAGGAGCAGCTACACGGCCGAAGATCACCACTACACCATCAGTGGGGTGCAGACCAAAACCTTCACACACACAAACACACACACACACACACACACCATGTATCTACAGATCTTATAAGAGAGATACCAGAATGTCCCCACGGGATTAATAAAGTATTTATCTATCTATCTTTCTATCTATCTAGATGCCTATAATAACCTCCCTAGCCGGCCCTGGTAAAAGCCACCGGTGAAATGCATCCAGCCATGATACCAATCTTCAAATGCTGTCAGGGTGTGGTGTAGTTACTTCTGTTAAAGCTGAATATCCTTAAATTAGGCCTTAACTAAACTAACGCTGAACACGCTGCCTTCTACAACAGACTGTGTGGCACCCAAATGCATTCGCGAGATCCAAAACCTCACGGAGGTTTCTTCATTTCCTCTTTGCTGCCTGATATATCCATTCATGAATTATCTGTCTCTCAAAAACATGGTTTTGAAATTATATTCATTGAAAATTGCTTCCAGTTTGTACCCTCATGGGTTCAGGGAAAATCAGGGAATTGCCACTAGGGCGAGTTTTCATCCCACCTTTCATGTGTGACCACCCGACACCTTAAGACAAGTCAACTTACATTACTAGATATCACGTTTGATCATAAACGACAGCTGTCGATGATGCTTATTTCATTAACGAGTAGAAATGATCACTGTTACACAAAACAGCAGTTTCGTAGGCTATAGCCTACATCATGTGCAGCTTTGCAGACCTGCTAAGTTCGTTGCCTCTCATTGAGACCTCACAGAACATCGCAGAAATGTTGCACAGATCTACCACAAATTAAAATATTGTTGAATGAGTGGTTTACACATATTTTTTGCAATTAAATTAGGAAATAATGGTTGTAACATGATGATGTTATCGCAGATTGAAACCAACGCCAATCACTTACCTCCGAATCATCCCTTACAGGTAACTTCTGAAACGGATCTGCAAACTGGGCCAGTGGCATAATAGAACTGTTCTGAGCGTCCCGATGAACCCAAAGCGCTCTTATAGTCAAGCTAATGAGTTTGATAAACTCTTAAGTTTGCCACAACTGAACTCACAATGTTACAAAAGTCTCGCGACGAAGTTTGCCATCAAAATCTTCTCCAAAGCACAAATTCTTGGCTATTAATCACATACAGTTTCGTTCCACGTATATTAACTTTCTTTTCTGATGATTTTTCGTAGATCTTGTTTTGTCTGCAATCACGGGCTTCCGGTATTCATGTTATGTTTGCGTCGTGACGTATACATGTTTTTACCTCTCCGTCAAGTCAAATTGGCTCCACTAGATGGCGGTATTGCATCATCCCGTGCACAACGAACTTCGAACAGAAAAAAAACCTCCACAACCGCAAGTTTCTTTGTAGAATGGCGTGACTAGTGCTATTACCAGAGCACGTCTAGTCTATGTACACAGAGGTTTTCTGGGATCTGAAAAACTTTATTGTGGCCACTGTTTTAGACCTTTACTCCAACAAAAATTACAACGTTGAGCATATATATACAGACTAATAGACAACGTGGTATTTAATCTCTTTTAATGTAATGTAACAAAGAAAAACAACAATCTTCCAATAAATACAACACAGAAGATGGTGCCTTCTGATCAGGAAAGGTAGAGAATGACGGTGAGAGCAGCAGACAGGAAGTAGCAAGGTTGGGGTTGTGCGTTTTTTAAACTAATCTGTGTGCGGCTAAACATGGAACAGTAAGGTCATATAAATTCCTAAAAGTTTTGCGTCACATTAAAAGTCTCATATGGTTGGACCACAAAACTAAGCTTTTGACACGACCTGGTAGAACCTGAATGACACCAAATGACTGTTAATATGGTCACCTACTGACCCTGCTGTTAGAACCAGAGCTTTGGCTGCCCTGTGAGGACATTCCCGACCCTTCAAAAAGCATTTGGTCTCTAACAGCCTAGCAGAGTCAGAGTGAGACTGAATCACATCTCCTCCGGATCCTCTATTCTGTTCTCATGACTGATGGCGGTGTGTTTGCTAACCGTAGTGGCACCAAGATCAAAACAGGCAATTGTGAAATGAAGTTTGGCAAGATGATAATCTCTTCCACCATGCTGCCTGAGATCTGAAGAGACAGATAGATAGATATCCCTTTGGTCACAGGTGAAAGGTGGCAGTATCGGGGCTGATGCTGATGCTGACTTCTTTAGCATATAACAAGGCCAGATGACTATGGTTACTATGCTATAAGTAACTATGGTTACTATGTTGTAAGTAACTATGGTTACTATGTTATAAGTAACTTCAGTTACTTATTAATTTCCACAGAAAGTAGGAATGTGCCCTATCTGAAGACTATATCAACACATCAGAATACTCAATGGAGTGTTATAACTCAAGGGCAAGAGAAAGCTGATGTGTAAGATTCAGGCTGCGTGTGTGTGTGTGTGTGTGTGTGTATGTGTGTTTGTGTGTGTGTGTGTGTGACACAGACACAAGCACAAGCGCACACACACACACACACACACACACACACACACACACACACAGTTGCCATATAAGGAGTGCAACATAGGGCAGAGACCAATTCTAGAAGAAAAGGCAAAGATCTGATCTGTCTCCTTCCAACTCCTGCCTACCTCTCCCAATCCTCCCTCCTGAAGGTTCCCTTTAAAGGATGAATGTTTGTTTAATATTAAAATGATCAAAAGAAAGGCAATATGTTCCTCACCTCTCTGTGAGTTTACGGATATGAGCTGCCTCTCTACCTCTCCTCCTGCAGACGACCCTCCACCCCTCTATCTTTCCCTGGAGCTGATGAAGTTGGTTCAGACTTGTACCAGGAAAAAGTTTAAAAGTTTAAGCTTGAGATGTCGGTGTTTATCTTCCTCTACCCTTGACCTCTCCCCTGTCTTCCTCTTATGTTTTCCCTCTTGTCCACATATAAGTCTCCTCCTCATCATCACTACTGCTCCTCCTCCTCCTTCTCGTCCTCCTCCTCCTCATCTCTGCGCGTGTTTAGCTGTGGGACTTGAGCTTGCTCCAGGGGTTGGTGCCCCTCACGTCGATGGGCGGCTCGTTGTGGAAGATGTGGTTACACAGCTCCTCCAGTGGAGGCTCGGGGTCAGTGGTGGCGTACTGCGCCGCATCCTCAATCTCCTTACGCACCGCTATATCGATTTCCTGCAAAAACAAAAATCATCAAAAGGTACAAACTTTATTACATGATTAAACACTAAAGGACTAACCCTGTAATATCCAAAGCGTACAGGTCTTCAAGAAGAAAGGTATTGAGCACTGAATCTGGGTCCATGGCTGGAGTATACACCCTAAGGCTAGGATCACAGGGCCAGTGTGTCTGTCAGTGCGGGCACATGATGGCAGCACTCCGATCCTATCCGATTCTCTCCATGGGGTCTCCATGGGGGGTTAACT
The DNA here is from genome assembly GCF_963457725.1 of Sprattus sprattus. Classification (NCBI taxonomy): domain Eukaryota; kingdom Metazoa; phylum Chordata; class Actinopteri; order Clupeiformes; family Clupeidae; genus Sprattus; species Sprattus sprattus. The sequence goes on from NC_137920.1 coordinate 42,496,797, forward strand.
GCTCTATCTCAAAGCACATGGAAGTGACAAAACTAGATCAGTTTAAATCAAATGCGGAATGTTTACATCTGCTACCGTTGATTATACAGTAAATACGTTGTGAAATGAAACAAAACCGTTGATTATACAGTAAATACGTTGTGAAATGAAACAAAAACACACCACAGTTAAAGTTGTATTAGTATTGATTGATTCACATCTATATGAATGGATTACATGACTAACAACGGGTGGAAAAGTAATAAGAAAATATTTGTTCACTGAATTAGCGCGTTCTGTCCCAAACAGTTGCGTTCCAGTTTCTAAGTTTCACTTTCGCTTTCAGTATTTCAACGTGAATGAGAGGGAGCACAAGAACTGAGCGTCTAGCAGCGTTTATCATATCATATACATTATATATGATGCATGTATATGTCTGTGGGCACGATCTCAAGCACGTGCAAAAGTTGTTGTTGTCCAATTTGAATCAGATACGAGAGACACATGCGCGCCCAGTCCAATTACCAGCGGAATCGAATCGTGTGTCTGGGGGTTTACATCGGAGTCCAGTCGGACTCAAGTTGGACACAATGAATCTAGTTCTGGGGAGTCACATGTGTCCAATATCCAATTTAAATCGGACTGAAATCGGAAATTGGACGCATGTGTCCACACTGTGTCTTGCTATCACAACCAGTCAAACTCATTCAGTCATTTAGTTTCATGGCCCAGTTATTTTTCAGGGGTGTAAAAGTAAAATATAAAACGGACTGATTATAATCAAGTGCTGTAGAACAAAGAGAAAAAACAAAACCAAAAAAATGGTGCTGCCAATTGCTGGCATATAGAGACAGAACAAATCCAGGTCCAAGGATTAAACCTTGAGGCACACCATGGAGCAGCCCCTTAACACGGAGCACAGACCATAAACATGGACCCTAACCCTTAACATGGAGCAGCCCATATTGAATGAGACGGTAACCCTAGGTTACATGGGACTGTAACCCTCGGTTACCTTGAGTTCCTCCACGCTGGCCATGTTGTTCTGCAGGATGCGATCTTTCAGCATGGAGATGGGGTCACTCTTACTCCTCACCTCCTGGATCTCTTCTCTGGTCCGGTAGCTGATGACACACACACACACACACACCCACACACACACACAATTAACCAAATCACTAAAGAAAAACTAAACTGTTAAATATTTATGATGGTATCAATCTCTGATATGTATCACCACCATGATGAAATCTGATCTATTGATCCGTGATTTTTAATCACCATGATGATATCTGATCTATCGCTACCGCCCTGGCCATGATGTGATCTGGGCCCCGTTCCTCGCTAACTGAGTGACCCGGATCATTTTCAGAATAAGATTACATAAGTCAGCCTTTTCGCTTCAACTAAGCAAGTTTGGCAAAATCACAATAGCAACACATCCATAAACTTGAACCTGCTCAAGCGTAGGCTAATTTAAGAGAGTTGGATAAGCCAAGTGTTATTAGTCCACGATAGCACATCATAATTGAAGACAATGATTAAGGTGGACTCTGATAAGAATAGAGAGAATCATACACAATTTCTTTTCACTGCTTCAATGTATTGAATTTCTTATTAATAAATAATTAATTAATTAATAAAATATATTTTGCCATGCTTCTTGTGTTGCTCTCGAAGTGTTGGATGTTGCCATGATTATGGTCTTGTATTCTTCATAAGCGTTCATGATCATCTCCTGATCTCCGGCAGAGATAAAGGAAGCTCATTCTTTGAGTTTAGTAGCCATTGTGCCGTTAGAAAATCATGGTTTTGGTGATCAACGCTTACCCCTTTCGAAGTAGGACGGGCACGTGCAATTTCCCTGATAACTGAAGTCTGGTTCCAATTAACGACATTATTTGAGGGAGGATCAAGCTTGGAGGAACCTGTCTTCAATCATCAGGTTAATTTAAGCTGGCTAATAGGACATTTGTTCGAGAAACAGGGCCCTGATCTATTGATACATGATGTGTAAATATAAAGAAATCAGATCGATCACTACCGCCGTGGCCATGACGAGCTCATCTATGATGGACACTCACCTGACTCCAGGGTCGCTCATACTGTGTCCATGGTAACGATATGTCTGCAGTTCCATCAGGACAGGACCCTGATTTTAAAATCAAAACAGACGTACTCTACATAAACATACTTTGAAAAGCACAAAGATCTAACATGCACTGATCATTATATTGTTTATTATTATATTTATATGTAAACAAACCCGCACACAATGAAGTCAAAGATGAACAACGTAAAAAATGTACAATGTGCATTTACACTGACTTAAACACACACACACACACACACACACACACACACACAGGTGCATTTACACTGACTTAAATTAAACACATTTAGACACATATTACGTATCTACACACTTGTGCACACAAACACAAACACATAAACACACACATGTGAACACATGCACACAAACACATACTCGTGACAAGTGCACACAAACATAAACACAAACACACACACAGACACACACAGACACACACGACAAGTGCACACAAACATAAACACACACAAGTGACACACGTGCACACAAACACACAGATATAAACTCACACGTGACACACGTGCACACAAACATAAACACACACACGGATCACATGCACATTAGACAAACAAATAGACACAACATAAACACACACACACGTGTCACACAAACACATAGACATAAACACACAAACACAAAAACAAATAGAAATAAACACACAAACATAAACACACAAACCTTTCCAGCGCGGCAATGGTCTGCAGCGAACTTGGTAGCCTCCCTCACACACAGGACATCCATGCCATCCACCTATGCGGGCGGGCGGGCGGGCGGGCGGGCGGACACACACACACACACACACGTTACATTTACAAACATGACTGTATACATGTCAAAGAGGAACAGAAAAGGAGTCACTACTTTATCTCTGAATGGATCTGAATGAGGCTTCACTGTACAGGAGGCTTTAAAAAGTGTGTGTGTGTGTGTGTGTGTGTATCTACCCGTAGGCCAGGGATGTAGTCTCCTCTCTTGTAGTACTCGGTGCTAGCTGCTGAGCGCTCCACAGGCGTGCCCATGCCGTAGCGGTTGTTCTCACAGATGAAGATGCAAGGCAGCTTCCACAGAGCAGCCATGTTGTACGCCTCAAAGATCTGACCCTGGGACAGAAACACACAACAGACATCAGTGTTAGTTAGTGTGTGTGTGTGTGTGTGTGTGTAAGGATGGAGTAATGAGTGTGTGTGTGTTAGGATGTAGTGATGAGTGTGTGTAATATGACAGGGTGATACTTATACTTAAATTGTTGTATGTTATATGCTATATGTCATATGTTATATGTTTTTATTGTTATAGTGTTACAGAGTTATATGTTGTTCTTTAAATTGCTGTATGTTAACGTCATATGTCATATGTTTTATTGTTAAAGTGTTATAGAGTTATGTTATTTTTTAGTAAATGTTACTTGTTATCTGTATGAAATCTACTGCGTAGATGACGATGCTGGCCAAGTCCTAAGAATTTTGCTGTGCTGAAGCAATGTGGTGCATGCAACAATAAACACTTTGACTTTGATGTTATAGAAAACTGGTGTAAAGCTATAAACCCTCACCTGATTGGCAGCTCCATCACCATAGAGACTGATGCAAACTTCATTATTCTCCTGGTATTTACAGGCCAGGGCAACACCAGCACCCAGAGGGACCTGTGGCACACACACACATATATAAATACATATAAATACACACACACACACACACACACACACACACACATATATAAATACATATAAATACACACACACACACACACACACACACACACATATATTATATATAAAAATACACACACACACACACACACATATATATATTAGGGCCGGGACTCGATTAAAAAAAATGTATCTAATTAATTAGAGGCTTTGTAATTAATTAATCGAAATGAATCGCATTTTAATTGCATATAAATATTTGACCTGAGAACAGTGAGAAGTAATTTTTTTCACATGGATTTTTAGTATACCATTGAATAATGACTGAATACATAAGCTTAAGCAACAAAAATATTGTTTATTTTTGTTCAAGTCCAACAGTGCAATTTTTGCCATTAAGTGTAGCAATACCATATTTAGAAATGTAGTACATTTCAGAAATTCAGGTAGCCTATAGATAAGTAGACCTTCTGTAAACTATAATATTTTTTTTTTTTTTTTTAAGTAAAACACAATGCTTTCAAGTACATTAAGAACATTGGAAACCCTGTCTGTTAGAAAACATCTCTGGTGGAGTGTGGGTTGTGTGTGGGTTGTACCCGGAGTCAGGCTTAACGTCCACGCTAGCTGCTTTATGTTTTGCATTGAGGTGATACTCGATGTGCTGCGGTGATATGCGAATTCCTTGTTGCATAACTTGCACTGAACCATGTTCTTATCGACACCTCCATCCGTTCGTTTTTTGTAACAAAATGTCCCATCCACTGGGCCAACCAACGGGGTCTCATCAGCCTCTTTGTTCATGTTCACTGTGCCACTGTGGCAACTTGTTTGAACCGAATGTATGCGCGTTAGTTGGTGCGCCAGTATAATCGGTCCGTCTGAAACTGCTCCAGTGAGAAACGTTCGCGTTGCAAAAATAGATACGATTAAAATGCGTCAATTTTTTTAACGCGTTCATTTTTGTGTAATTAATTAATCTTAATTAACGCGTTAAAGTCCCGGCCCTAATATATATATAAATAAATAAATACACCACACACACACACACACAAATATATATAAATAAATATACACACACACACACACACACACACACACACACACACACACACACACACACACACACACACAAGCATGTACACTAACACAATGTAAAGTTGACAGCTGGCAGAGGTCACATGACTCACCTGAGCTCCCACAATTCCATTTCCACCGTAGAAGTGTTTGGTGTACATGTGCATGGAGCCGCCCTTTCCTTTGGCGATTCCTCCCCGGCGGCCTGTGCCACACACACACACACACACACACACACACACACACACACACACACACACACACACACACACAAATCATGCCAGATACATCAGATACATCACACAAACACACACACACACACACACACGCACACACGCACACACGCACACACGCACACACACAAAATCACGCCAGATACATCAGATATATCACGCCAGATACATCACACACACATCATGCCAGATATATCACACAAACACACACATCACGCCAGATATATCACACACACAACACCAAATACATCACACACATCATACTAGATGTGGGTGATTCCCAGAATGCATTCCTCACCGGTCAGCTCTGCCAGGATCTCTCTGACGGTGCCGCCGCGTAGCAGCGTGTACCCATGGGCGCGGTAGGCCGTGATGAGGTGGTCCGACGGGTTGATGCCCCCTTCAATGCCCACCGCACAGGCCTCCTACACACCACAGCACAGCAGAGGAGTCAGAGTGTGTGTGTGTGTGTGTGTGTGTGTACGTGTGTTTATATATATAGGTGGTGTGTGTCTGTATATTTGTATGTATGGGTTTGGTTGCTGTGTGTTTGCGCGTGCTTGCGCGTGCGTGCGTGTGAGTGTGTGCATGTGTGTGTGTGCATGTGTGTGCGTGCATGTGCGTGTGCGTGTATATATATACATATATACAGTGCCACTTTAAAGTATGTGAACCCCTTGAGCACTTAAGCGTTTTCTGTTGTTTTACCATGATTTTTCATTTTTTTATCACCAATTTTCCATAGATGAAATGTCAGGTTTATGTTTATCATTTGCATGTACTTGTTTAGAGGAAATTGTTTTAGTAGCCAAAAAACTACATGAAACATGGAATTAGTGTATTTTCAAAAGAAAATGTATAATACTGCTCTCAGTAGGTCTTTACTGCAAAAAAGTGCACCCTCTAGTGCTTACCAAACTGGAGCATTGCACCAACACTGCAGCCTGAGGCACTCGTTCTCTGTCTTTCTGTCTCTGTGTGGGTACACCTTGGCACTACAGTAGTTTGGTTGGTTTCCTCTCTCTTTTAATCTGTGATGTCCAACCCTTTTCCTAAGGATGTCTCAGTTGATTGGTTTGCTTAATTGACTAATTAAGCACCCAAATATGTTTCACCGAATCTGTTACCTGCTTGACTTTACCAATATAGCTGGGGGTTCACTTACTTTTGAAAATACACTAATTCCATGTTTCATGTAGTTTTTTGGCTACTCAAACAATTTCCTCTAAACAAGTACATGCAAATGATACACATAAACCTGACATTTCATCTATGGAAAATTGGTGATAAAAAAATGAAAAATCATGGTAAAACAACAGAAAACGCTTAAGTGCTCAAGGGGTTCACATACTTTAAAGTGGCACTGTATATATATGTATGTGTGTGTGTGTGTGTGTGTGTGTGTGTGTGTGTGTGTGTGTGTGTGTGTGTGTGCATGCCTGTGCATGTCTGGCGTGTGCATGCTTGCCTGCCCGTCGTAGAGGTGACAGAACCCCCTGATGATCTTCTGCTTGTAGAGCTGGTCTGCCTTGAGCTCCATACGCCTCATGACCTGCATGGTCCGGTAGTACTGCAGCCCCTGCTCACGGGTCAGAACCGCCTGCAGAGGGGGGCCCTCCTCGAACCTATGCAGGTCGCACCCCTATACAACAACAACAACAATCAACTCTTAATCTCACCACTTGTCTGACAGACAGGTAATCAGCTCTTCTGACTGACAGGTGTCACTCACCTTGATGTCGAAGGTGGCCTGCTGGGTGAAGTCTGCGTAGCCACGAGAGGAGAGTACCACCCTGGCGCCCTGCCAACCAAGCACAAACACACATCAGCGATCGCCTCAATCACACACACACACACTCACACTCACACACTCACACACACACACACACACACCCTTAAAAAACACACATTCAAAACACAGAACCTTCATCCTTCACATACCAAGAACACATGCAACACATTCGGCCCCTCCCCCTTAGAGACAACTACATGACTATTACAACAAATAAGGGGCCTCACACATTAGAGTGACTATTGCAACACATTAGGGCTCAAAGGTAACTAGATGACTGATGAGTGGAAATGTTCTTGGCAGACAATGTGTTTTATCTACTGTCATTGCCCCCATGTATCTCTATAGCCGACTAATTAATAATTTACTTAAAAAAATCTAATGTTATTATTTTTCTATGTTAAGGCACAATTGTAAGCAGGTCACTGTGTTACTTTCCATTTGGATTGACATGTCGCTCGTGAGCTCGAGAGCAAAGCAGATGCAACAACAAACAAAACGCAAAAACCGGAAGTCGTCTGTGTGGTCGCCATGGAAACCCCGGCGAAAATTGCCATTTAGATACACAGCCTGAAATATGACGTATTTGACCACATACAGAAGAGAGGCCATATGTGCGCGGTCTAAACGAACCAGTAGACAGGTTCTGCATTCTGCTCTGCTCTGCCCTGCCCTGCCCTGCGATCAGCCCAGTGCAGCACCACTCTCATAAAGCCGACCCATATCTCAAGCAGACCAGTGTGATGGGGTACAAGGGTCTTAAGCAGACCAGTGTGATGGGGTACAAGGGTCTAAAGCAGACCAGTGTGATGGGGTTCGATGGTCTAAAGCAGACCAGTGTGATGGGATACCAGGGTCTCAAGCAGACCAGTGTGATGGGGTACGAGGGTCTCAAGCAGACCAGTGTGATGGGGTACGAGGGTCTCAAGCAGACCAGTGTGATGGGGTACCAGGGCCTTAAGCAGACCAGTTTGATGGGGTACGAGGCAGACCAGTGTGATGGGGTACGAGGCTCTCAAGCAGACCAGTGTGATGGGGTACGAGGGTCTCAAGCAGACCAGTGTGATGGGGTACGAGGGTCTCAAGCAGACCAGTGTGATGGGGTACCAGGGCCTTAAGCAGACCAGTGTGATGGGGTACGAGGCAGACCAGTGTGATGGGGTACGAGGCTCTCAAGCAGACCAGTGTAATGGGGTACGAGTCTCTCAAGCAGACCAGTGTGATGGGGTACGGGGGTCTCAAGCAGACCAGTGTGATGGGGTACGAGGGTCTCAAGCAGACCGGTGTGATGGGGTATGAGGGTCTCAAGCAGACCAATGTGATGGGGTACGAGGGTCTCAAGCAGACCAGTGTGATGGGGTACGGGGGTCTCAAGCAGACCAGTGTGATGGGGTACGAGGGTCTCAAGCAGACCGGTGTGATGGGGTATGAGGGTCTCAAGCAGACCGGTGTGATGGGGTATGAGGGTCTCAAGCAGACCAATGTGATGGGGTACGAGGGTCTCAAGCAGACCAGTGTGATGGGGTACGAGGGTCATTGGTGTTCCCCTGCTCCGTGTTAGGGTACCAGCACTACCCTCCTCAATGGCACGTCATCACTTCCGTCAGGACTATTATGTCCTTCTCAGGAAGTTTGGAGAGGACCTGCTTGAGCTTCCACCAAGACTATCAGTTGGAGACTACTAATACCAGATTGACTACGGACACGCGCGCTGTTGGTGAGTGTCTAGAATAGCTGCTAGAACTGCATGGTTCCAGGGAAGGGGGGCGGCTCTAGAAGGGTCAGCGGGCACCGAGTTTCAGGTGTGTGTGTGTGTGTGTGTGTGTGTGTGTGTGAGTGTGAGCGTCGCGTGCGTGTGTGTGAGGCGTTGTGCACAGCAGGCAAGACAGAAGAGATTGCAGGTACTCACAGCAAGCTGTGGTCCTGGAGTCTCTCCCGTGCCGCCTTCCGGTGCCATAGGGGGCGCTGTTGAGTCAGAGTTAGGGCTCCCTGAGCTCTGTGGGGGCTGCAGCGCCTCAGCAGGATGAGAGTGCTCAGGTGAGGCGGTAGGGGGCCCTGTTGAGCTCTCAGAGGATGGGGTGAGAGGGGCGAGAGAGGCTGATGGGGATGGCGCTTTTTGTGATGGCTTGGGAAAAGTTGGGTCTGCGGCTGCTTGATCTGATAATGTTGGACTAAAAGTCAGGCTAGTGTCAGGTTGGGCTGTGGTTGGCTTCAAGGCAAGGCTAGTGTCAGGTTGGGCTGGAGTTGGGTCCAAGGCAAGGCTAGTGTCAGGTTGGGCTGGAGTTGGGTCCAAGGCAAGGCTAGTGTCAGGTTGGGCTGGAGTTGGGTCCAAGGCAAGGCTAGTGTCAGGTTGGGCTGGGGTTGGGTTCAAAGGAAAGCTAGTGTCAGGTTGGGCTGGGGTTGGGTTCAAAGGAAGGCTAGTGTCAGGTTGGGCTGGGGTTGGGTTCAAAGGAAAGCTAGTGTCAGGTTGGGCTGGGGTTGGGTTCAAAGGAAGGCTAGTGTCAGGTTGGGCTGGGGTTGGGTTCAAAGGAAGGCTAGTGTCAGGTTGGGCTGGGGTTGGGTTCAAAGGAAAGCTAGTGTCAGGTTGGGCTGGGGTTGGGGTTGGGGTTGGGTTCAAAGGAAGGCTAGTGTCAGGTTGGGCTGGGGTTGGGGTTGGGGTTGGGTTCAAAGGAAAGCTAGTGTCAGGTTGGGCTGGAGTTGGGTCCAAGGCAAGGCTAGTGTCAGGTTGGGCTGGAGTTGGGTCCAAGGCAAGGCTAGTGTCAGGTTGGGCTGGAGTTGGGTCCAAGGCAAGGCTAGTGTCAGGTTGGGCTGGGGTTGGGTTCAAAGGAAAGCTAGTGTCAGGTTGGGCTGGGGTTGGGTTCAAAGGAAGGCTAGTGTCAGGTTGGGCTGGGGTTGGGTTCAAAGGAAAGCTAGTGTCAGGTTGGGCTGGGGTTGGGTTCAAAGGAAGGCTAGTGTCAGGTTGGGCTGGGGTTGGGTTCAAAGGAAGGCTAGTGTCAGGTTGGGCTGGGGTTGGGTTCAAAGGAAAGCTAGTGTCAGGTTGGGCTGGGGTTGGGGTTGGGGTTGGGTTCAAAGGAAGGCTAGTGTCAGGTTGGGCTGGGGTTGGGGTTGGGGTTGGGTTCAAAGGAAAGCTAGTGTCAGGTTGGGCTGGGGTTGGGTTCAAAGGAAGGCTAGTGTCAGGTTGGGCTGGGGTTGGGTTCAAAGGAAGGCTAGTGTCAGGTTGGGCTGGGGTTGGGTTCAAAGGAAAGCTAGTGTCAGGTTGGGCTGGGGTTGGGTTCAAAGGAAAGCTAGTGTCAGGTTGGGCTGGGGTTGGGTTCAAAGGAAAGCTAGTGTCAGGTTGGGCTGGGGTTGGGTTCAAAGGAGAGCTAGTGTCAGGTTGGGCTGGGGTTGGGTTCAAAGGAGAGCTAGTGTCAGGTTGGGCTGGGGTTGGGGTTGGGGTTGGGTTCAAAGGAAAGCTAGTGTCAGGTTGGGCTGGGGTTGGGTTCAAAGGAAGGCTAGTGTCAGGTTGGGCTGGGGTTGGGGTTGGGTTCAAAGGAAGGCTAGTGTCAGGTTGGGCTGGGGTCGGGTCCAACGCAAGGTTGAGATTGGAGGCTGTGAGCGCTTGTTTGTTCTGACTCCTAGCTAAAGAAGCTAAATCAGAACCTGTTTGTGTGCATATGGATGAAGTAGAGTATGTTTCTGCTTCTAAATCTTTTTCTGTTGGTTTACTGAGACGGAGGTCCACTTCTCCTGACGTTGGTTGCAGCTGTGATGGTTCTAACTCTGGTGTAGGTACACATAACGGAAGTACTGCCTGAGAGGAACACGGGGTTAGAAACGTTCCTGTTGGTGTGGGTCTGGTTGCAGTTAAGGTTGCCTCGGCAGATGTCTGAGGAGAGCCTAGGTCCAACCGTACTTCAGGTGAAGCTTGTAAATCTGTTTTTGTTGAGGATTGCTTGGTATCACTCATCTTAGGCTGAGTGCATGACTGAACTGGGTAATAGTCTGATGAATCCAGATCTGCCTTGGAGACGGTTTGCAGTGTCTCTGAACTTCTTGCTGCAGATTCTACATCTGCTGTGAAAGGACCTGAGCGGACAGCAGGGAGCACTGCAGAGCCACCTACTAAAGGATCAGGGGTAACAAACTCTGTGGGAACAAGAGTTTGGGTTTCAAGGCTGGGTTCAACAGAGTTTGTATAATTTGTATCACCCCCACGAAGAATGGGTATGTAACCTGCAGGGGGTAAGGAATGCTCTCCAGTACAATGTTGGAGTCTGTCGCTTTCCAAAAGGGAGTCAGGAAGCTGCAACGAGGGAAGGTGGACATCTGTGAGTGTGGAGGAGTGTGTGTGGTGCTCAGGGTGGGACTGGGTCTGGCAGTGGGCAGGCGGGGGGGATGTGATGTCAGCAAGTTCACCCTGATTGGCCAGCAGCTGAAGGACGGCTCTCCGAGTGGAGGACTAGATGGAGGGGAGAAGATTGAAAGATACATCACTCAAAGGTAAAGGGAGTAAAGCACACTGTCAAACGAGGAAGGCACAGCGGCCAAATCAAAGAACGTAACGATCTTGACTGACAAGGCCTCAAACCCAGGGGCGGCTCGTCCATAAGGGCGATTGGGGCGACGCACTGCCTATGGGAAAAGGGAAGTAAAAAAATAAATAAATAATAAAAAAAAATAATAATAATCCTGCTGTATAAATTCAATTGCCTTCTGAATTGCTTTGGATTAAAGCTTCTGCTACACGACTAAATGTGAATGTACATTTCATATTTTTTTTTCTGTCGGATTCTACCACTAGACCGTCTGATCTGCCTCTGTATGTCATTGTCGAATCAGGTAACAGTCATTCAGTCAGCCTAGAGTCGTGATTCAAATGGCCCCGCCCCTTCAGGGCGATTTTGGGCGGAATGAAAATTCCCAAGACCTCTCCCTTTGACTCCCATGTTAAATGCGTTTTTTTCACAAAACAGAGCTCTCAATGCATTCTCTATGGCTTCCGGGAGGGCTCGCCCCTCCAGGTCTAGTCATAAGTAATCGACGCAAAAGCCTATGGTAAAAGCCAATGAGGACGTCACACAGCCTCGACAGAGGCATGTCAAGATGGCCCCTGTTCAGCACAACAACTCCATCCGCTCTTTGACAGAAACTTCTTTTTAGTCAGCGTAATAATGAAGACAAATTGACCAAAAAAACAATTAGGACTTCCTAGACCAAATGTATCCATTCAACAGTTTTCTACAGAGGGAGGGAAATTGGAACAAAAGAAAATCGAGGTTGTGAAGTGGCTAACGCGGTCTGTATTTCTATATACCACTGTTACTTTTCATAGGTTTCACAGTGTGAACTAACTTTGAATGATTTTCTATGTGATGACTTATTTAGCTTTTGTAAGCCAATACTTTCAAGATCAGTCAATAAATATCGTTGGTTTGGACGTATGTTGCCCCCTTCTTTATGTTGTTAGTGGACATATCATGTGTCCTGTTCAGCTATGTTACATCATACAACATTTGAGACATGTGGATAATGAAAAAGTGGGATCATTTCTTGTGGAGCCACATCATGCTTGCTTATGAAGGCTCCTAAATGTAACTTTCTTCCATAGCGTTCGACTTGTAACTTTCTACTCTAGCTATGTAGAAAGAGGGGAAATATATGCTGTTGGTTGCTGCCAATAGTGGACAAAAAAGACATTGCTGTATGAGTAAATCGGATAACTTAATGTACCTACTGAATGGGTCGCCAAATCAAAAAAATTGCCCCCACTGAGAATGTTTTCAGGAAACGCCACTGTTCAAACCTCAAACAGCTCTGATCAAAGTTGACTTTACAAAAAACCAGCTTCAGCACCTCAAAACTCAATACATATTCCATGAAATTTTGCTATCAAACAACGTCTGCGTTCCCTCCAATTTTTTGCCACTATGCTCAAAGAGCACCAACTGCAGACTTAGAACGGACTGGAGGGTATAACAAAGGCCACTCACTACTCTCAGTGGCCTGTGGCCACTCACTGCTCTCAGTGGCCTGTAGCCAATCCCTACTCTCAGTGGTGGCGTCCTCAGTGGCCTATGGCCAATCACTACTCTCAGTGGTGTCGTCCTCAGTGGCCTGTAGCCAATCACTACTCTCAGTGGTGTCGTCCACAGTGGCCTGTAGCCAATCCCTACTCTCAGTGGTGGCGTCCTCAGTGGCCTATGGCCAATCACTACTCTCAGTGGTGTCGTCCTCAGTGGCCTGTAGCCAATCACTACTCTCAGTGGTGTCGTCCTCAGTGGCCTGCAGCCAATCACTACTCTCAGTGGGGGCGTCCTCAGTGGCCTATGGCCACCCCTATCTTGGCCAGACCAATGAACTGAGATGAACTGACACAGAACTCAAGGCCAGCGAAATTCATCCACATTAACCTGAATGTTGTAATAAAGAAGCTTTTCATCATCTCACACTGACAAGGATAGGGATCAATGGACAAGGACAAGGACTGCTGGATCAATAAGATGTTGACCTATAGGTAGATTTATTACTTTGACATCATCAAATTATGATCCCAAATCATTCAAAATAGAAAATGCTTTTGTAAAAACATTTGAGAAAACATGCATACAGCTACATTAAACCTACAAAAACCTACATGCTACAAAAAAAAGTGCTGACCTGCTTAATATTGAAGTATCATTGCCTAGCGGACTGAAACTAACACACAGAATACTCAATACTGAGCTGCAAAAAATGAACACAGCGTCTTCTAGCAGTGGTCTATTGGATTTATTGGAATTATTATTCTATGGTACTGAGTGTTGTAAATCTGTAAAATCCATGAAATTCAGTTGGTCAGATGTGGTGGAATGGCGAATTAAGTTGAATAGTAGTTGAATTGTTCCCAGTGATTATTGGATAGTATTTTTAGCTTGAAATGCCCATCCCTAGTACCGAACCATGATGTCAAAACCACACACACGCGCGCGCGCACACACACACACACACACACACACACACACACACACACACACACACACACACACACACAATACCTATTAGGGATGCACCGATACCACTTTTTTACAAACCGATACGAGTACGAGTATTTTTATTTGTGTACTTGCCGATACCGAGTACCGATACCGATACTTCCCAGATTTGGTTTCCATGAAAGATTTTATTTTATCCTCTGCAGGTTATGTCAAGCCTATAGTACAACATTAACAGAAGGCTATCCCAAGCCAAAAATAAACAGAGCTTTCTGGTTTAAAAAAAAAAAAAAAAAGAGTCAATATCATCACATTAGACAAAATTTAAATATAGACAGATGGCAATTTAATTTGCTGCATAGTTAACAACACAGTCTGCTTAACAAAAAGTGAACAGAACTATCCTGGATGATAAGAACATGAGCACAGTTCAGTTACAAAAGGATCAACAACTCTCTTCCTCCCCTTCTCTCGCTCTCTCTCTGTCTGTGTGCGTGCGCGGTTTTTTCTTTTGAAAGACGTCAGTAAAGATTGGTTGCTTGGTCTCTTAAGCCACTGGCATGAGTGAACTTTGTGTGCTTAGCACTATGGTGCGTCTTCAGATGTTTAATCAAATTGCTTGTGTCAAACGAAGTACTTTCCTTTCCGCCCCTCGACACTGTAACAGTGCAGATCTTACACTGTGCCTTACTCCTGTCATCATTTATCTTAAAATGAGTCCAAATCGCTGTTAAGGCAGCACAACGGTATAGCGATTTCTTACTAGAGTTTAATGTTGACAATGAACTGGGCTACGTTCTTGCAGCCAAATTGACACTTGCCTGAAGTTTGACTGTGTTAGGGAAGTTGTTTGCAACCTAGCCAACATAGCTATCACAATAACATTGCAAAGAAGTTAACGCAAAAGCACTTAATATTAGCATCAGGCGGAAAAACGAAAAAAAAAAACGTAATACTAGCATCAATGTCCAAGAGTGTTAAAACAACCTTGCTAACATCGCTAGCGGGATGTCTTGCTAGCGGCTACTTGCTAGCGGGTGTTTATGACAAACTCAAGCCAACAAGATTCCTGAAACACAAGACAAGACAGACGTCCTCTTTTACCCTCACATGTCCTCCTTTCGAGACCTAAATGCGTCCGGGTAAAAGAGGAGAAAACAAATACATTCCCGTCCCCGTCAATCAACCGTAGCAAATGGCAATAATATGTTATAGGCGCAGCGTCGCTAAAGACAGTAGGCTATCCCCTACACTTTGCCTATGTAACAGCAGTTCTAAGTTAACTGCAAAACATAAAATAGCTGAAGATAGCACTTACCTTTACTGGAGGTCGTACGTGTTAAGTTTAAAATATCTAGCGAAACCGTTAGCTTACGCAAGCCACCTCCACACATCGTATCCAAGCTGTTATTGAATTAATTTAAACTGCAAGTTCAACCTCAACTTATCTGTCTGCAATACCGCTCTCGGCCTCTATGCAACTCTCCGCTCTCCCACCTGGCAGGCATAGACAGTAGAGGAGAAGAAAACACACGCGTTAAGACGCAACACTGGGTATCGGTTTTTGGTATCGGTAATTTAAAACGAGTACGAGTACGAGTATTTTAACGAAGTATCGACCCGATACCCGATACTGGTATCGGTATCGGTGCATCCCTAATACCTATCCATGATGTCAAGGCCGTGCTGTGAACCAAAACATGATTTCTGTGTATCATTACACCCCTTGGAAATACTGATTAAAACATTCGAGTACAAAGAGACCAAGAAGGAAAAAAAGCCAAAAAAAAGGACAGGTAATGGAGAGATTTAAGGATGGGTAGGATAGACAGACAATGAAGTGTGGGAATAAGAACAACAATGTTTGAAAGAGTAGAAAGGCCGCGCAAAAAAAAATTAAAGCAAAGGTTATGCTTCCCTGTAATGTATGAGTTTGAGTCCCTTAATCTGCTGAAAGCGAGATTAGTTTAGCAATACACCCCAAACAGCACAAGTGTGGCTCAGCTAATGGCTAAACTAGCTGACTAGCAATACACCCCAAACAGCACTAGTGTGGCTCAGCTGATGGCTAAGCTAGCTGACTAGCAATACACCCCAAACAGCACTAATGTGGCTCAGCTGATGGCTAAACTAGCTGACTAGCTCCGTAGCTTAGCTTAGCTTTAGCAATACACCCAAAACGGCACTAGTGTGGCTCAGCTGATGGCTAAGCTAGCTGACTAGCTCCGTAGCGTCTTACCTCCGATACCACCTCGGCTCCCTTAAGAAGGCAGCCAAAGAAAGGACAGAGAGGGGGAGAAAGAGATGTGAGAGAGGAAACCATTCACTTCACGCGTACAGTGGTTAGCAGTTTTAAAGTTGGCTAAGTTAAATAAAACAAAGTCATAGTATTTTCCATTGCAATATCACTAGCTTCAATGCTATGTCACAACCTACAATTGACCCTTCACTAAGCCCCGCCCACCTTAACTACTGTTGCTACGCCTGACAAGCTTTCGTACCTGGCATATCAATCTCAATGATGTATGTACCGTTATCTGACGTCCGCAGAGAGATAATTACTAATTTCTGGAGTTCAGGGGAGATCTCTGAAAGAACGAGGCAAAAGGGGCTTCAGTATGCTTTTGAGGGATACATACATGATATCTGCACGAAGTCAGACAATGGGGAAATACATACTTAAACCTCCGGCAACCCCCCTGATGCTCCCGTGTAGGAACTGACACAGGGAGAGCAGCAATCGGATTGGGGAAGTCGTGTGTCGGCCGTCATTTAACAAAATGCTAAAATATATTGAATAGTATGTCAAAGAGAGCCTGCATCTTGTCTCTTACCATTTTATTTTACGTTAAAATGTACGCATTCTAAACAAAGAACCGTAATCATTTGCAAGCAATACTGAGATTAGTTAACTATCCGCTAGCTTGATAACATTAGCTTGTCCTCATGTTGGACACTTAACAAAGTGCCAAAATACATTAAACAGTATGTCAAACGCGAACAGTAGATATGTATCTTATATTCTCATTTTACGTTAAGCGGCATTTCTCATATTGAGTTTTGGGAATGGAAAAATTCAACCCACCCTCCAAACTCTTTGGGTATCGGCTGTCGGTTTTGTACAACCCATAGGCACAGCGCTTCGGAATCTTCACTCTGCCCAAAAGCTTGTCAGGTCCTCCGCGCTTAGTTACCGTTGCTAAACTACAATTGGCCTGGGGCGGTTTTCGGGCGTGGCTTAGCGAAGGGTCAATTGTATGTCACAATCTTCAATTTTATGTCACAAGCTACAATTGTATGTCACAACCTACAATTGTATGTCACTAGCTACAATGCTATGTAACTAGCTCCAATGCTATGTCACTAGCTACAATGCTACAATCATCCAACGCCAATTGGTTTAGGCTAAAATTGAGAAAGGGAGGGCAATTTCACCTTCAATTAGTATCACAAGGTTTAATGCTTACAGCAACTATTGCAAACTTTACAATGTTTCATTCTAGTCACAGCTCAGTAGAATAAGTTGGCTATATGATGCATAATTTGCTCAGAGATCGTGTTTAAAATGTGATGTGATTCTTCAATAGACATAAGATATCCCTTCACGAATTTTATCCCCTCAAAATGCATAGCAGAGCATTTCTGTTTTAAAAGCGTCTGACAAGTGTAAGGTTCCTTTCCCAGGTAGCTGTCACTCACACACACACACACACACACACACACACACACACACACACACACACACACACACACACACACAGTGTGAGAAGCATACTGCTGGTTATTGCTGATTACACCAAACTTTCTGCTGTAAACCACACAAGCTTCGGAAAGACTCCCTACAGCAAAAACTCAACCTACTCAAAACAGATGAACATGTTCCCACACCAGCTAAGTGAATGTGTGATCCAGACTGATTGGAGGGTTACATATAGGATTTGGGTTAGTTTATGGAGAACAATAGCTTCACTATGTATACATATTGTATAGCAATTATTTTGGCATCAATGGTAAAAAAACAAAACACGATATATATTCTCGTGCAACAACAATTGTGTAGTTTCGACGAAGCTCTAAGTTGGTCACTGTTAGCCTACTACATACTTCAAGCTATACATACAAGCCACTGCTTTTTCAGTACAGTATAGCAAAAAACAGTCAAAAGAATATCAAGGTTAGGGTTAGGTATAGACGACATACCTATTATGAGATCCTTGCTAATAAACTAGCAAACACCACTACGGAAACAACAGCCAACAAAGTTATCTATAGCCTAGAACTGTGTGCTGACTGGATATAAGTAGATTAGGTCACCGTTTAACAATATTTGCTTATTTTTATGATTGACAAAACTACAACAACGGGCAGTGGTACGCATCTGTAATGACGTTAAACGTTTAACAGTGTCTAAGAACACCGTAACCTATGTTAGCTACAATGCTAAGCTCAGGCTAAGATGCCTTTTCTGTGACACTTCACAGAACGACCATGAAAGTGGTACAGGACGTTAGCATTAGCATTTAAGAATACAGGCTATCTAACATGACGACGCAAATATACCGGCGGGTATAGTCCAATTCCACCAAACAATATTCTACTTCAAAACTCAAGCAGACGTTCACAACATGCTGCGAGGCATCCTTTTCTCTAAAACGTTTTTCGTTCCTTAGAAAGCAGCGCTAGCCAGAGCATTAGCTCGTTTGCTAGCAAGGTCAGTCCACCCATGACTGATAGTACGAGTAGCTCCTCTGTAAATGGTGTAAACATCATTATTACACATGAGGTTAAAGCTGAGACAATCGTATTATCTGACAGAAACAACAATAAGTAAAGTAAACGTACATTCTTGCTGGCAGTTCCCCGCAAAACGTTGGCAATTATGGACAGCATCTTCTGCATACTACAGCACTCTCACTGGCAGATGGGTCATACCGTGCCCCCAAAAACTGACGTCAGAGTTTATGTGACGCTTGTTTTTGCGTCATTTTATGGCGCCACAAAGAAAACTTGTGTAAAACAATGTAGTATTATGTAGAGAGACGATGCAGATTCACCTTGGAGAAGTTAATAATACTACTAATAATAAAACATCACATTTATACAGCGATGCTTAAAAAACATGAAATAAAAAGAAAAGAATAAAACAAAAAAAACATGGTGTGTGTGTGTGTATGGCACTTGGTCCCATAGACATGAATGTTTATGTCTATGCGTGGTCCTTGTTTTTGCAGGAGGTTAGCATGAGCATACCTGAGGCATGGGGGAGGGGGCATGTTGGTGGAGGCGGTCGGAGAGGTAGGGGGGAGCCAGGTTGTTGAGGGCCTTAGGTTAACTGGGAGCCAGTGAAGGTCATGGAGGACTGGGGTGATGTGGGCACTTGAGTGGGCAGTAGGCCTAGTGAGTAGGCAGGTGGCAGAGGTCATTGTGTTCCACTAGATTCCTTGTGAACATCTTTTGTACCAGCGTTTATTACTCAACCCCTATGTGCTTTATTAGTTCAACAGTTGAAGAATGACACATAATCGTGATCTGCATTGAAATGTTCAATGGACTCTATTGAATGGAGTATGGGAGTCGGCCGGTGGTTTGTAGTTTTTAGTGCTACCATAAGGATTTGATAGCCATAATCTGGTGAATAAAATACGTTTAGTATAGTTTAGGTATAGCTGTTACGTTAGGTTTAATAAGAAACCGTGGAAACCATTCCACTAACCTTTCGATATCGACCGAGATATTTCGTTTAGTTCCCCCTCCTTGTTGCTACAACAAAACCTGCGGCAGATTTCATAGATTTATGGTTGCCACCTGCTGGCCAATCTTGAAGAGACGACCACATCTACGGGTGTATGGTGCGTCACGAAGGACAAACATATCAGCCTCTTTGACGTTTTGCCTCTTTAATTTACAACTTCCTGGTTCTGCAGACGTGCAACTTGCAAGTCGTGGGCATGGAGGCATTTTTAGAGTCCCGTTCTTTAAGCCTCGTCTGTGGGCTGCTCTTGCTTATAGATGCAGTTCTTTCCTCTCAGGATTCTGCAAACGGAAAACAAGAATGCTATAACTATGCAAGTGGACACGTCTATCCAGGAGAGGCTTTCAGAGTTCCCGTGTCGGATCACTCCTTGCACTTAAGCAAAGCCAAAAGTGAGTGCGATATTCATGAAGCGTTTATCATGTCCGTCTTCAAGCAATGTATTTGAATGTGGTGCAACTATGTCGCCTAAAGTCATTATACATAAAATATAAATGTTGCCACACTCTTGGCCATCGATTCAGTTATTCCATATGGTAACGTTAGCTGGCGCTAGCTGGTAGCTAATTGAGTACCTATGCATTAGCTTTATCGTTTTACAGTTGTATTTGAAGTCTTAACGTTAATGTCTTTCTATTTCAAGAGGCTGTAAAGTAGAGTGTAAAGTAGAAGTAACTTTCAAAAGTGAACTATTCACACTATCCTCACTCTACGTCTTAAACGTAGCATTGCAGTACATCGCATTACGTTATCCAACGTTAACGTTACATTTTCCTGCTAATTCAATTAGCTATCCTGTATATCATATTTACCAAGTTCACAGAAACGTTATATTTTACGACCCGCTCGGCTGAACTAGTGGCTGGGTTTGATCATGCGGCCTAATGTATTGGACAGAATAGTTGCACTGTTAGCACGTTTGCGTTTAAGATGAACTTTAGCCAGGTTGATTAACTCTTTCGGATCCTTACAGCCAAATTTCTAAATAATTTGATTTTGGGCTTTGTGAAATGTAAGATCAAGAGTTGGTAACGTTATCCAATTAACATCATGATTGTTTTCTACTGTAATAGCCTACTCGTTTTAGCTTGCTTCAGTGTTATAAGGACGTACAGATATGTATGTGAATATTGACGCGCTGGCCACATAGTTAGACCGTTAAATTAACTGTTGACGTTTAAGCAGACTTGAAAAAAATCAAAGACTCGTTGGCGCAAATATTTGGGACACGTCAGAGAAAAAAAAAACTTCGCTTCAATGCTGGAGGCTAGTGATGGGAATTTCGATTCACTTAGAAGATTCATAGTCCTTTGAGTGAATCACTAAAAAGATCCGAATCTTTTGAGTCCTTTGAATCTGAATCAGTAAATGTTGTCGCTGAATGAGCCCAGCAGCCCACTCCCTAGTGCCTAATGCGCACGCTCACAGCAAACCACTGTAAAGCGGGGTTCACACACCCCCCATTCCAAAGGTGCCTCCTTGCCTCCTTCCTTCCTTCCTTCTTATTAAGAGAGCAAGGAGTGTCCCATTGCTCTTAAACCTTCATTTCCGCTTTTGTCCGACTCCTTGAAATACGTCACATAACGGCCGTTTTTCAAGAGAGGGTCTGAGCTTCCTTGATGCCCTAATGGCGGCATTATTACCCATAACTCTGTGCGCCATTCCCAACCAGAGCTTTTCGGTTTATTTTGAAAACAATGTCGGACATAATGGCTACGGTGGCTATGATAGCAGAGTCAGAAGACCACAAGGCTACAGACCGTAAATGTACATATCAGCAGTAATTAAACAACTGTACTGATATTAAATGTACTAATAACATGCCATTCTCAAATTAAAGCCAGTGACATGAGTATTTTTGGTGGTTATTCACGATGTATACCGAGTTAGCATACCTAGCTAGCCTAGCTTGGTAGCATTACCATTGGTTCTGAATGGCAGTTATGCTAAGCAGCTGGCTATCCCCCCACCTGGGACTGTACAAAGGGCTATTTTACCACCCGGGAATAGCCCGTTAGTGCACTTTTAATCGGACACTTTTCGCTTGACTAGCGGGGGCAATTATGCCGTGATTGATTAACAAAGAATTGTCTGAATTCGTTAGGGAGGTATACGTTAGCCATGTCGATGTCAGTAGCTTATTATGATTGCTCGCTTGCTAACAACGTGCTTGCTAACGCACAGTGACGGCACCACATACTGCAGTCTGACAGAGCACGCTAGTGCGAGCAGATACGTACACACAGCGTGATGATGCCACATCCTCTCTGATTAGAGTGTCCCAAATGTTGAAAATGAACGGTCTCTTGATCTCTCACCACTGAGGGCATCGAGGAGTCAAGAGGAGGAGTCAAGAGAGCTCTCTTAGAAATGGAACACAGTGACAGACTTCTTTTTAAAGAAAAAAGCGCAGCCTTCAGCGCCTTTTGAGCGCTTCAGAATTCATGGATATTATGTGACGTCACTGTCTTTTAAGCACCGCCATATTTGTGTCTGATGCAAACACATTACGGTCATAACATACGGTCACAACTCACAGAAAGTTCAAAACGCTAGGGGATATGTTGCGCTGTTGAATGTGACAACCTAAATATACAATTGCTAAAGATTTAGGGAATGACTGACCTGTTAAGTGAGACGCACCACGTTGATACAGTCGTAGTAATGGCTGTGTATTATCAAAGCTACATCTTCAAAGCTAGCAAGCTATTTAGACCTTCACCCAGGAATTTGGCTACAACTCGTTAGCCAATATTGGCACTCTTGCCTGCTCAGAAGAGTTTCTGTACGCTTGAAATCTCCGGTTTATTGGAATGGATTATGTGTGGATTAAGATACATGTCAATGTCGGGAAAAGAAAGTTGGGGCCGATGCTTTGCAAAAACACAGTTAATCGCTAACGGCTAGTAGCATGCTAACATTAGTTAGGTAGCTCAGACACCTCGCAAATCCTCTTAGACGTATTTTTCAGTTACAATAATGTGGTTTGTAAACTGTACACTGTCTATGTCTCGGTAACTTTCTAAAAAATCTAAGCAAAAAAATGTTAAACTAAAAACTTCTAGATTTCTAGAAGATAATTTAGAAGGTTACTAGGGAAGGTACGCGACTACCTACTCTCCTCGTCCTGATAGGTCAGCTGTCAAAAAGGCGCTTGGCGTCACCCGGCGCCTTTCTGAAAAGTTGAGAAAATTGAACTCAAAAAGGCGTCGGAGGTTGCGCTTTTTTAGAAGTTTATAAAAGGCGGCGCCTTTCTGAAAAGGCGTCCGCCTTTTTGCTTTTTCCCATAGAGTTGCATGTAAAAAAGGCGCAGAAGGCGGCGCTTTTTGCTAAAAAAAGAAGTCTAGTGTGAACCCGGCCTTATCAGAATTAAATATGTAATTTCGGAAATTGTGAACTAGATACTTATTTTTTATTCTTACTTAATTTAATAATTTAATTGTCATGTTTACAATAAACAAATTTCAAGAAAATTGGTTCAGACGAGTTACAGTCGATTTTGACTGAAAGAAGTCATCAAATGATTTAAGTCAGCTTATCTACCTTACCTTACACGTTAAACACGGCCTGAAAGTAGCGTTAATGCTGTTACAAACGTAGAAAATGAATCTGACGACGGGCCTGCTTGCTGTATCAATCAATTGTCTTGGAGAGATAAAGGCATGGATGAGCAACAACTTTCTCCAGCTTAAGAGTAGCAAAACTGAAGCCCTTCTTGTTGGTACCCCACACCAGGTTCAGTCATCCTCCTTGACTCATCTCACCTTCGACAGCCAGGTCATCCCCCTCTCCTCCACAGTCACTAATCTCAGAGTTAGGTTTGACTCTCACCTGAACTTTAATGATCATATAAAACGCCTGTGCAAAACCTCTTTTTATCATCTGAGAAACATCTCCAAACTCCGCCCCACTTTAACCCTATCAGATGGAGAGAAGCTTGTCCACGCCTTTATCTCCTCAAGACTGGACTATTGTAATTCACTCTTCTATGAGATCACTGGCAAGAACATCCAGAAGCTGCAATACATCCAAAACAGCGCTGCCAGGATTCTGATGAAGGTCCGGAAATATGAGCACATAACACCAATATTACACTCACTACTAGGGATGCAAATTATCGATTAATTCATTAATCATTAGTTGATAATCTTATCGATCGACTTTCGATTAATTGATAAGCGGCGTTTTTCACCTGAGTTTCAGTGTTTCAATAGGGCCTTTACAAATATCAGCTAAATAGTTGAGTTATTATATTACATTACATTCTGATAATTCTATTCTATTCTATTCTATTATACATTCCTCAAGTAATTATGCATTAGGAAAAGAAAGCAGAAAAGTTTTTTTTATGGTATAACAAAATACATTCTTTAATTTAAAACAAAGAAATAAATGATGGACTGGCTCAGTTCTTGCATTTGAAACAGACATAAAAAAAAAAAAGAATAGAAGAAATTAAATAGAGAGCCAAACAGAATATTATTGAGCCTATAGATTATGAAGAAACTGCATCTAGGCTATTACAAGCTAACTAGCCAACACAACTCTCTGAAGTTTAACTCGCGCTCACGGTAGTGAGGGATAGAGTAGTTACATTCTTAATGGCAAGCCATCAGGCAAAGGTAAGCTAGCCCGCTAACGAGCTAGGTATATAATATCATTAAGCCTGAGTGAGCTAGTCCGCTATCAAGCTAAATAGCGAACTCAACTCTTACTTACTTACTCTCATGAGCCAAACTCGCGGGCACACGTTAGCACGGGAGTAGACAGAGATATTCATATTCATAGCAAGGTGAGCTAGCCCGCTAACGAGCTAGGTAGCTAACTCTATGAAGTCTCAGTGAGCTAGCCCGCTAACGAACTAATAGCTAACCTCGCGGCAGTAAGCGAGAGAAGGTATAATACAGTGTAGCTGTGATTTTAGGTTGATCAGGTGAACTGGTGGTGCCATGCAGGACAGCAGCATGCACGGTGTTCAAATGATAACTGAGTGAGCTAGTGGAACTATTGTATTTCAATACCGCATTAAACAGAGAACATTTGACTTCTTTGCCTGAATTAACAATGTTGAAGTGGTCCCACACCGCACTTCTTTTCGCTCGCTTAATTTTGTTTTCAACCGGTCTCTCGCGCTAGCGCCCTCTAGCGATTAATCGTGATTAATACATTTTGATCGAGCAACCTCTTAATCGACAATTAATCTAAAGTCGATTAATCATTTGCATCCCTACTCACTACACTGGCTCCCTGTCTCCTTCCGGATAGACTACAAAGTCCTTATAATCACCCATACATGCATTATTGGACATGCACCTCCCTACCTGCAAGAATCAATTAATCCCCAAACCTCCACCTGCACCCTCAGGTCTTCAAACAGCTCGCTCCTCCGCGTCCCCAAAACCAAGCGTCGCACCATGGGCGACCGGGCCTTTTGCTCGGCAGCGCCACATCTATGGAACAGCCTCCCTGACCACCTAAGGGCAACGCAGACGCTGGATTCCTTTAAAGCTGGACTTAAGACTTTTTAGATGCGTCCGGCATCTCTATAAGAGGGTATGTCCGTCCGTCTGTCGGTCGGTCGGTCTGTCTGAAACGCATTCTTTCAATTGTAATTCCCTCCTGTGTCCACAAGGTGGCAGAGTTGAGTTGACGCATCTTGTTGTCCGCTCGGACTTGTTTATTCAGGAAGGCATTTCTGGCCTTGTGTTGAATCTTTTCTGTTATGCTTATGTATATTTAAATTTGTTTTTAATTTTATTGTATTATTATAGTTATTTTCTAATATGTAGGCACTCTGAGATTCCTTTGAATGAAAAGTGCGTTAAAAATAAAATTAATTATTATTATTATTAATTGAGGTTGGGTGAAAGACTAACTCAAAGGATTCAGGTGAAATGGGTCTGACTCGTATCCGGCTGGGTGAAGGACTAACTCAAAAGACTCAGGGGAAATGGGTCGGACTCGTATCCGGTTGAGTGAAAGATTCAGAGTCTTTTGAGTTAGTATTTCACCCAGCCGGATACGAGTCCGACCCATTTCACCTGAATCCTTTGACTCAACCGGATACGAATCCGACCCATGAATTCGCTCAGTCTATGGATCTGGATCTGTGTAGCCTACAGCTCTGTCTACAGGAAGCTGGCAACTCCGGGTCCGTATATCAATAGCTATGCTTAATCTAAGTTACTATGCAGATGAAAAACGGATGTGTTAATGTTGCTATAGACCTACAGTTTGATGACATTCGTGCATTGTTTTAATAATGTCGTCCGTAGCAGCCAGAACCGAAAGATTCGGGTTAGGTAATTGAGACCACGGACTCGTGACTCATGGGTGAATGTAAAGATTCGGATCTTTGAATCCGATTGACTCAGATTCAACCACCACTACTGGAGGCGCGTAGCCTGACGATGTCATACTCATAATTCTAGTCAGAATATGAGTCTGATACTGACCCATTGGACTGTGATTATGGGGCATGTTTCAACGAACCAGGAAAAAAAAATGCCTCTTCGCTCAATTGGATACCTACAACCAATCAGAGCAACATAGTATGACCATCTGATACATTAAAACTTTTACCGGATCCCGTAGGAAGGACGGCAAAAACATATTTTCTATCGACAAATGCCTTGATCGCGTTTCTCTGTTCCTCTTTCAAAATAAATGCGCTGTCAATATATGTGAGATATGCCTGATCACGTACTTATTAGCAGCAAGGCTAGCTAGGTACTATGTGTTTCAATGGATTTGTTGTCTAAGCGTTAGCAATAACCTATCAATAATGGTCTAGAGCGCTTCAGTTAAGACCTGCAATCCTCGGCAACATTCGTGTTGCACATACACAACTAACCGAGTCAATGTAGACATAAAAAAAAAAGTCGTGTAGATAGCTTAAATCACATAAAATATGTCCCACTAAGCTCCTGAGACGCCGCCATCTTGGTCCGATTTATAATCTATCTATCTAATCAACTCAAGCGTTGGTTGGTCACCTGTCCATCATCGTATAAAGCCCGCCCTGACAATTTGATTGGTACGACAGAATCCTACCTTCTGATACTCTCTCCCCAATATGCACAAAGCCAGACCGAATCTCCCTGACCAAAAATGTTGTGGGCGGAGTTCGGGCTGGTATCCAGGCTAAGAGGCGCGTGTTTTGAAAAGTCTAACTATAAAAAAGTAGTATTTCTGTAAAATAAACTTTATTAGTATCAGGATGCATAGACCTTGACACAGAAAAGTGTCATGGATTTCATAGATATATTTTAGGTAGAGGGGAAGAGGCGTGACCTTTGAACAGTCAGCTGTCTTAACTCCCTCTACCGTGTTCGGCTCCTTTGATGGCGTTGTCGTTGCTCTGTAACTGACTGGACGCCTTGACTTCTCAGCCTTGAATGTTCATTAAGACCGAGTGTAAATGAGCCCATAGTTTAATTTGTCAGAAGTCCACTTTGACAGACAGAGCATTTCACTGATGTAAGGAAGACGTATTATACTGTAGGATGGATCCCAGTCAGTGTGCAGGCAGCATAGTAGATGGCTAATGGCTTAATTCTGATTGGTCCACAGTATCGAAGCCCGCCCCTCATTGGGAGGGAACAGCTGTGATTGGTGGAGAGTTTAAAGACCTCAAACTGTCGGATTATAAGGGGAAATACCTGGTCTTCTTTTTCTACCCACTTGATTTGTAAGTATACACCATTGCAGTGTGTGTGTGTGTGTGTGAGTGCGCTCCTGTTTAATCTGTGCGTGTGTGTGTGTGCGCCTGCGTGCGTGCATGCGCGCTCCTGTTTAAACTGCGTGTGTGTGTGCGCTCCTGTTTAATCTGTGTGTGTGTGTGTGTGTGTGTGTGTGTGTGTGTGTGTGTGTGTGTCCTTACAGCACCTTTGTGTGTCCCACGGAGATCATCGCCTTCAGTGATCGTGTCCAGGAGTTCCGTGCGATCAATGCTGAAGTGGTGGCGTGCTCAGTGGACTCTCAGTTCACACACCTGGCCTGGTAAACACACACACACACACACACACACACACACTCTTACACACACACACACACACACACACACACACACACACACACACACACACACACACACACACACACACACACACACACACACACACACACCCTCAACCACCCTCTTACACACACACACACACACACACCCTCTTACACACACACACACACACACACACAACTCACCGTCACCCTCTTACACACTCCCCTGGCCTGATAAACGCACACCCTCACATACACACAGGGAAACACACCATCTTGCCTCTATAGGCCTCCAAATGCAACGACAGTGTATTTAGATAATATATGTAAAGTATTAGATAAAGTGTGTGACTCAAATTCTGAAATGTTTGTCCTGGGTGATTTCAATATTGACTGGAATATGAATGATTGTCCATTGAAAGCTAGACTTCTAACTCTAGCAGATACATGTAATCTATCACAGGTCGTTAAGAAGCCTACAAGGATATTCAGAAGAGCAGATGGAATTAAGTCTTCAACATGCATTGATTTAATATATAATATTTAATATATCACAACTTAATAGCAGTTGGAAGAAAGACAAAAATCCCCAAATTATTCTTAAACGAAGCTTTAAACATTTTAATGAAAATAACTACTGTGATGAAGTAAGACAAGTTGATTGGTCACAAGTTCTACAGGAGGATGATCCAAATCTTGCTTTGGGAGTGTTTGACCGTCTGCTACTCCCTATAGTTAATAAATATGCCCCTGTCAAGAAATTAACTGTACGAAGTGTGAGATCACCTTGGCTAGATCAAGAACTGAAAGTACACATGAAAGAGAGGGACAGAGCCAAAGCAGAAGCAGTAAAATCTGGTGGTGAACAAGAATGGAACAAATATCGTAAACTTAGAAACTTTGTAACAATGTTGAATAAAAAGAAAAAAAGAATGTACTACCATAAAAAGATTAGCAGTATTAACACAGATAGTAAAGCAACTTGGAACATTCTTAATCAATTAATGGGAAAGAGTGGCAGATCCACACCATCTTATTTAGAGGTAGAGGGCCAGTTCATGACTAAACCAGAAGATATATCAAATTACTTGACTCATTATTTTAGTGACAAAATTCAGAAGTTAAAAAATGGGATGGACGTGTATAATAGTGGGCCAGAGGTTTCATCCAGTCTCATTATGAACAAGATTATGAAGAATAAATGCTGTACTTTCCATATTGATGATGTCCAAGTCTCTACTGTTGAACACCTTGTACGAACCAGTAAGAATAAGCAAGCTGGCATTGACTATCTGGATGCAAGGTTGCTTAAACCTGTTGCTCATGCTGTGGCGCCTCCTATCTGTCATATAATTAATTTAAGTTTTAAAACATCAATGTGTCCGGCGAATTGGAAAATAGCCAAGATTATTCCACTGCCCAAGAATAGCAGAGAAATGTTCTCTGGAAAGAACAGTAGACCAAAAAGTATTCTACCTTTGTTAAGTAAAATTATGGAAAGAATAGCATATGAGCAAATACAACACTTTTTTTGTACAAATGACCTGATTACAGTACACCAGCATGCATACAGAAAGGGGCACTCCACAGCAACTGCACTTACTGATATGACTGATGAATGGTTGAAAGAAATAGATTCAGGCAAGATCAGTGGTTCTGTGTTGTTAGATTTTAGCGCAGCCTTTGATCTACTTGACCATATGTTACTGGTAAACAAATTATATTGCTATGGTTTTGACAGAGCTTCTGTTGCCTGGATCAATAGCTACCTTACCAATAGGAAATACAGTGTGTACTTTAATGGCAGCTTCTCAGTTGTAAGAGAGATGAACTGTGGAGTTCCACAAGGATGCTGCTTAGGGCCATTATTGTTTTCAATATTTACTAATGATTTACCTTTAATTTTAAAGCAGACATCCATTGGTATGTATGCAGATGACTCCACTATTTATGTAGCAGCCTCAACCTCACAGGAATTAGAAAGTATCTTAAATGAAGACCTTAAAAGGGTAAGGAAATGGGTTGACTCAAATAAATTAGTTCTCAATATTGAAAAAACTAAATGTATAGTATTATGTTCTAAATGGGGAGGCAGATTAGAACCAAAATTAAATGTAAAAATAGATGATAAAGAAATAGAACAGGTGACAGAAGTGAAACTACTGGGTGTTTTGATCGATGCAGGATGTCCTGGACGGGCCATGTTAATGAAATGGTAAAGAAAATGGGAAGAAGTATGGCTGCAATTAGATATTGCCAAAAATACTTGACAAGCTATTTAGTTAAACAATTAATGCAGGCTGTAGTTCTGTCCCAGATGGACTACTGTACTGTTGTATGGTCTAATACATCAGAAAATAATCTCAACAAGTTACAGGTTGTTCATAACAAAGTAGCACGTATTGTGCTCAACTGTTCATATCGAACAAGAGTCTCTGAAATGTTAAATGCATTGAACTGGTTATCAGTTAAAGACAGGTTACATTATACTCTTCTCAGTTTTGTAAGAAATGTGATTATGAAAAAGTGTCCAGCTACTTTATTCAATTGTTTTGTGTTTTCCTGTAGTACACACACATACTCGACAAGACACTCAGTTGAGAAAAGATTTTTGTTACCTGCGTACAGAACAGGGGCTGGACAAAGAACATTGCATTATAGAGGAATGGTTGCATGGAATTCTCTACCTAGTTTCTTGATTGAGGAAAACAGTGACAAAGTCTTTAAAACGAAATTAAAACTGTATTTGTTTACCCAAAGTACATGATTATGATTATCTTTTTCTTGGATGTACTTCCCTTTCTGATCTGCCCTGATGTACTTCTCATTTGGGTTTATCTTCTTCGCCCTCTGTAGGCCTATATGGTAAAAGGCAGTAATGGGACCGACATATAGCCTTTATAAGTGGCAGGCTTTCAATTCCTCTTGTGTGTTTGGTTTTGTTTTGTGTTTAAGTCTTGTGTTTTTGTCTTCTGTTGTGTTTGTATTATTGTAAAAAGAGAAATGAAAAAAATGTAAAAAGAATATATGATTTGTTTGACCACAGGAAGAACAGTGCAACTGTAAAGGAAAAAGCTGATGTGTTGTCAATAAACCAATCAATCAATCAATCAATCAATCAATCTTACACACACACACCTGGCCTGATAAACGCACACCCTCACACACACACATCCTTATAAGCCGCTGTTGATTAGTGAGTCACCCACCAAACGAGGGAAAAAACAAACCTCAAAATTGGTTCTGTGTGGTTGAGTGATGATTGGTTAATTGTTAGTGATTGGCTGGTTGCTGAGTGCTGATTGGTTGTGTCATGAACAGGATCAACACACCCAGGAAGACGGGAGGTCTGGGCCCCATGAAGATCCCACTGCTGTCTGACCTCACCCATCAGATCAGCAAAGACTACGGAGTTTACCTGGAAGACCAGGGACACACACTCAGGTACACACACACACACACACCACTGCTGTCTGACCTCACCCATCAGATCAGCAAAGACTACGGAGTTTACCGGGAAGACCAGGAACACACACTCAGGAACACACACTCAGGTACACACACACACACATACACACCACTGCTGTCTGACCTCACCCATCAGATCAGCAAAGACTACGGAGTTTACCTGGGCGACCAGGGCCACACACACACACACACACACACACACACACACTCAGGTACACACACACCAGAATGTCCTGAGTTTAGTCAGTGTTAACTATTAAATGCTGTTTTTTGTCCCTTTGTGTGTGTGTGTGTGTGTGTGTGTGTGAGTGTGTAGGGGCCTGTTTATCATCGATGACAAAGGCACTCTCAGACAGATCACTATGAATGATCTGCCAGTGGGGCGCTCTGTGGACGAAACCCTCCGATTGGTGCAAGCCTTCCAGTATACTGACAAACATGGAGAAGGTAACACACCCACACACACACACACACACACACACACACACTCACACACTTACATTACCCTCCGACCGGTGCAGGCCTTCCAGTATACCCTCCCATCTTGACACAGTGACACACACCCTCACACACACAGTAGCACTCTCACAAACGTTCACTCCCGTCACAATCACACACTATCGGTAACTCACACTCACACACACACACATTCACTCAGTAACCAGTGTTGTAGTCACTAAACCTTGAGTCAGAATAGTCTGGAGGCCCCATCAGGGTTGAGTGACACCTGTCATAATTTCAAAGGAGATTGAATGACTGTGGGTGACCCAGTAGCCATGTGCATCCCAGTCCTCGTCTCTCTTCCGTGTCCAGATGCTGAAGTCTCAGCTGAGTCACGAGTCATACTAGAACACTGTCAATGACACACACCCACACACACACTCACTCAGTCAGTAACACACACACTCATTCACTCATGCTTCTGTCTCTGCTTTCACAGTGTGCCCAGCTGGGTGGAAGCCTGGCAGTGATACGGTAAGTGTGTGTGTGTTTGAGGCGTGTGTGTGTTTGAGGTGTGTGTGTGTTTGAGGCGTGTGTGTGTGTGTGTGTGTGTGAGAGAGGCGTGTGTGTGAGGTGTGTGTGAGGTGTGTGTGTGTGTGTGTGTGTGTGTTTGAGATGTGTGAGAGGTGTGTGTGTGTGTGTGTTTGAGATGTGTGAGAGGCGTGTGTGTGTGTGTGTTTGAGGCGTGTGTGTGTGTGTGTGTGTGTTTGAGGCGTGTGTGTGTGTGTGTGAGAGAGGCGCGCGTGTGTGTGTGTGTGAGGTGTGTGTGTGTGTGTGTGTGTGTGTGTGTTTGAGATGTGTGAGAGGCGTGTGTGTGTGTGTGTGTGTTTGAGGCGTGTGTGTGTGTTTGAGGCGTGTGTGTGTGTTTGAGGCGTGTTTGTGTGTGTGTGTGTTTGTGTGTGTGTGTGTGTGTGTGTGTGTGTTTGAGGGCGTGTGTGTGTATGAGGTGGGTGTGTGTGTGTATTTGAGATGTGTGAGAGGCGTGTGTGTGTGTGTGTGTGTGTGTGTGTGTGTTTGAAGCGTGTGTGTGTGAGAGGCGTGTGTATGTGTGTGTGTGTGTGAGAGAGGCGCGTGTGTGTGTTTGAGATGTGTGAGAGGCGTGTGTGTGTGTGTGTGTGTGTGTGTTTGAGGCGTGTGTGTGTGTGTGTGTTTGAGGCGTGTGTGTGTGTGTGTGTTTGAGGCGTGTGTGTGTGTGTGTTTGTGTGTGTGTGTGTTTGAGGGCGTGTGTGTGTATGAGGTGGGTGTGTGTTTGAGGTGTGTGTGTGTGTGTGTGTGTGTATTTGAGATGTGTGAGAGGCGTGTGTGTGTGTGTGTGTGTGTGTTTGAAGCGTGTGTGTGTGAGAGGCGTGTGTGTGTGTGTGTGTGTGTGTGTGTGTGAGGTGTGTGTGTGTGTGTTTGAGATGTGTGAGAGGTAGGAGTGTGTGTGTGTGTGTGTGTTTGAGGCGTGTGTGTGTGTGTGTGTGTTTGAGGCGTGTGTGTGTGTGTGTGTGTTTGAGGCGTGTGTTTGTGTGTGTGTGTGTTTGAGGGCGTGTGTGTGTATGAGGTGGGTGTGTGTTTGAGGTGTGTGTGTGTGTGTGTGTTTGAAGCGTGTGTGTGTGAGAGGCGTGTGTGTGTGTGTGTTTGAGGCGTGTGTGTGTGTGAGAGAGGCGTGTGTGTGTGTGTGTGTGTGTGTGTGTGTTTGAGGGCGTGTGTGTGTATGAGGCGTGTGTGTGTGTGTGTGTGGGTTTGAGGTGTGTGTGTGAGAGAGGCGTGTGTGTGTGTGTGTGTGTGTGTTTGAGATGCGTGAGAGGCGTGTGTGTGTGTGTGTGTGTGTGTGTGTGTGTTTGAGGCGTGTGTGTGTGTGTGTGTGTGTGTGTGAGAGGCGTGTGTGTGTGTGTGAGAGAGGCGTGTGTGTGTGTGTTTGAGACGTGTGTGTGTGTGTGTGTGTGAGAGAGGCGCGTGTGTGTGTGTGTGTGTGTGTGTTTGAGGGCGTGTGTGTGTATGAGGTGTGTGTGTGTTTGAGGCGTGTGTGTGTGTGTGTGTGTGTGTGTGTGTGTGTGTGTTTACACTGCAGTGTCCATATTCAGATACATGCACAGGCTTTTTTTTGGCCCGCCTGGTTACACCCACCACTGCAATGAGTGTTGGAGGTAAACTGATTCTCTCTTTCTCTCTAGGTCATTCTTGGTGTGTGTGTGTGTGTGTGTGTGTGTGTGTGTGTGTGTGTGTGTGTGTGTGTGTGTGTGTGTGTGTGTGTGTGTGTGTGTGTGTGTGTGTGTGTGTGTGTGTGTGTGTGTGTGTGTGTGTGTGTTTGAGATGTGTGATGTGTGAGAGGCGTGTGTGTGTGTGTTTGAGGCGTGTGTGTGTGAGGCGTGTGTGTGTGAGAGGCGTGTGTATGTGTGTGTTTGAGGCGTGTGTGTGTGTGTGTGTGTGTTGGAGGTAAACTGTTTCTCTCTTTCTCTCTAGATCATTCCGGACCCGTCTGGGAAACTCAAGTACTTTGACAAGCTGAACTGAGGAGCTCATTCTTCTGTTTAATATGCACTTGTTTGTCCCTCCCCACACGTCTTGGACATCACTCATTCTCACATGGAGTCTGCTCGTTGTGTGTTGTGTGTTCATGGAGACTGCTCGTCATGTGTTGAGTGCTGGTATGAAGATGAACAAATAAAATCAGTGGATGTCTTTTGATAATTAAGCCTCACATCATTCTCTGAGGGCGGGTCCAATGGGGCAGGATTCTTGGGTCTCATATCATATGAAATATCACAACTGCCACTCAAGAATGCTTTCTGCGTGTTAGCCATGTCGTCTCGTAGGACCACTTCCACTGTGTGGATTATTGCTAGATTGGCCTGTTATGTTCCATCCCAGAGAGCAAAACGCCAGTGGACCACTGGAGACAGAGTTGGTCAATAAACATGCTAAGGAATATTACTTTTTTGGCTGTTTTAGGTCATGTGACGTCCAAACACAAGCTGAAATCCTTTAGGCTGCTCCATTCCATTTAAGGATCCCCAAAGAGTACTGTTATGTTACGCTATGTAGCCTAATGTTCAGGGTCTTTTCTAATATTAATTTCTGATTAAACTAATTGTGGATAACCAACACAACAAGCACATTCTTTGCCTACAGCTGCATCTTAAACTCCAAAACTTCCGGTTGTTAAGTAAGCAGGAAGCCCTAATGGCTATTGGCCATTTATGCTAAGGCTAATGGTTATTGGCCATATATGCTAAGGCTAATGGTTACTGACCATCTATGCTAAGGCTAATGGTTATTGACCATATACGCTTAGGCTAATGGTTGTTGGCCATATATGCTAAGGCTAATGGTTATTGACCATATATGCTAAGGCTAATGGCTATTGACCATCTATGCTAAGGCTAATGGTTATTGACCATATATGCTAAGGCTACTGGTTATTGGCCATATATCCTAAGGCTAATGGCTATTGGCCATATATGCTAAGGCTAATGGTTATTGGCCATATATGCTAATGGCTATTGGCCATATATGATAAGGCTAATGGTTTATGCTAAGGCTGGTGAGGCAGCACACAAACATTCTTTTCCATTTTTTATCACCTTCCCCTGTAAAGGAATTTCACTCTTCTGCCTGAAGATGGCGCCATCTATCCTAACCCTGACTAACGCAATGAAAGCCTGAACACACTCACAGACAAATAGACAGGCTGAAAGCCTGAACACACTCACAGACGGACACACTGAAAGTCTGAACACACTCACAGAAGGACACACTGAAAGCCTGAACACACTCACAGACGGAGACACTGAAAGTCTGAACACACTCACAGAAGGACACACTGAAAGCCTGAACACACTCACAGACGGAGACACTGAAAGTCTGAACACACTCACAAAAGGACACACTGAAAGCCTGAACACACTCACAGACGGACACACTGAAAGTCTGAACACACTCACAGAAGGACACACTGAAAGCCTGAACACACTCACAGACTGACACACTGAAAGCCTGAACACACTCACAGACAAATAGACAGGCTAAAAGCCTGAACACACTCACAGACAGACTTTCAAGAATACAAGCAGTAATCTGGGGTGTGTTTGTTAGCATGTTAGCATGAGACTGTTCCAACATAAAGCAACAGTATGCAGTAATGTACCACTTTCTCAGCTAGTTTTAAAAGCAACTAGTTTTGGTTTCATTTTCAAACTGATTTTGATGGTCATCATGTGATGGTGGGATGAAAACAAGAACCGTGTAGTTCTGTGGTCTAGGATAGACGACAGACGAAGATGTAAGCATGACATTGCCAACTACAGTTAGTACACCATTAAGTATACTAACAAGCTTTTATTGCAGTTTGCGTATCTTTAAGGTAGGAGTTGTTTACGTGCCTTTAGGGTTGGGGTAAACTCCTAAGTGCTTCTTTAATGAGAAATGTTTTACATAGTACATAGGTTTGTGTGTGTGTGGGCGCGTGTGTGTGTGTGTGTGTGTGTCCCTGCATGTGTGTGTGTGTGTCCCTGCATGTGTGTGTGTGTGTCCCTGCATGTGTGTGTGTGTGTCCCTGCATGTGTGTGTGTGTGTCCCTGCATGTGTGTGTGTGTGTCCCTGCATGTGTGTGTGTCCCTGCATGTGTGTGTGTGTGTGTCCCTGCATGTGTGTGTGTGTGTCCCTGCATGTGTGTGTGTGTGTCCCTGCATGTGTGTGTGTGTGTCCCTGCATGTGTGTGTGTGTGTGTCCCTGCATGTGTGTGTGTGTGTCCCTGCATGTGTGTGTGTGTGTGTCCCTGCATGTGTGTGTGTGTGTCCCTGCATGTGTATGTGTGTCCCTGCATGTGTGTGTGTGTGTGTCCCTGCATGTGTGTGTGTGTGTCCCTGCATGTGTGTGTGTGTGTCCCTGCATGTGTGTGTGTGTGTCCCTGCATGTGTGTGTGTGTGTGTCCCTGCATGTGTGTGTGTGTGTCCCTGCATGTGTGTGTGTGTGTCCCTGCATGTGTGTGTGTGTGTCCCTGCATGTGTGTGTGTGTGTGTCCCTGCATGTGTGTGTGTGTGTCCCTGCATGTGTGTGTGTCCCTGCATGTGTGTGTGTTTCTGCATGTGTGTGTGTGTGTGTGTGTGTCCCTGCATGTGTGTGTGTGTGTGTGTCTCTGCATGTGTGTGTGTGTGTGTCCCTGCATGTGTGTGGGTGTGTGTGTGTGTCCCTGCATGTGTGTGTGTGTGTGTGTGTCCCTGCATGTGTGTGTGTGTGTGTGTGTGTGTGTGTGTGTGTGTGTCCCTGCATGTGTGTGTGTCCGCATGTGTGTGTGTGTGTCCCTGCATGTATGTGTGTGTGTGTCCCTGCATGTGTGTGTGTGTGTCCCTGCATGTGTGTGTGTCCCTGCATGTGTGTGTGTGTGTGTCCCTGCATGTGTGTGTGTGTGTTCTGCATGTGTGTGTGTGTGTGTGTGTCCCTGCATGTGTGTGTGTGTGTGTGTCTCTGCATGTGTGTGTGTGTGTGTCCCTGCATGTGTGTGGGTGTGTGTGTGTGTCCCTGCATGTGTGTGAGTGTGTGTGTGTCCCTGCATGTGTGTGTGTGTGTGTGTGTGTGTGTGTGTCCCTGCATGTGTGTGTGTCCGCATGTGTGTGTGTGTGTCCCTGCATGTATGTGTGTGTGTGTCCCTGCATGTGTGTGAGTGTGTGTGTGTATCCCTGCATGTGTGTGAGTGTCCCTGCATGTGTGTGTGTGTGTGTGTGTGTCCCTGCATGTGTGTGTGTGTGTGTGTGTGTGTGTCCCTACATGTGTGTGTGTGTCCCTACATGTGTGTGTCCCTGCATGTGTGTGTGTGTCCCTGCATGTGTGTGTGTGTGTGTGTGTCCCTGCATGTGTGTATGTGTGCCCGCTAACCTCTGGATCTTACATAAGCACCACAGTTTCTTCCCCACGTGAAGGTGATAGTAAACCCCTAACCTAACCCTAACAATCAAAACAATAACCATAAAGTCACAGTCACATCAAACTAGTTTCATATTATATAAAATCCTTGAACAATAACCATAAAAGATTCAGATCACATTAGTTTCATATTATATAATATCCTTGAATAATAACCATAAAACATTGACATCACACTAGTTTCATATTATATAATATCCGTGCGCAAAGCTTGACCACCAGGTGATGATAGTATGGTAGTATCTGGGTCATTGAGAAATAAAAATCTCCTGCTGCTCATTCTCACTTCTCTAGATGCCAGCGGTTGGAAACTGGCTGACAGGCACTAAAATAAAGCTGGGCGTCATTAGATGAGAACGAGTAACGAGTCTTCAGTGCCTGTGTCAGTCTCGTGATGAGGAGCAGAGGGTTGACAGAGAAGCATGGCTTCCTCAAACTGGACCCTCCATTCACACCCCATGAGGGAGTTAGCTCTATGTGTTTGACACCCCATGAGGGAGTGAGCTCTCAGCTCTGTGGGTCGACACACTCCAGGCTGCCGTGGGCATGAAGGGGTCGAGGGTCAGGCACGTGCACAGTTAGACCCCTAGTGGTGCTCAAGCACTTGCCCTTTTGCCCTGGATGAGAAAAAAGCCCCTTCTGCTGGCGCCAATTTTTTTCTTCATTCATCAATATTTAAGAATAAAAAATACTCTCTCTGTCATCAATTCCCCCCAAATGTGTTTTGATATATGGCCCGACGTTTCCTAAAAAATAAACAAACAGAAAACTCACGAAATCTGTGATTTCAAAGCCTTGTCCAGCTGTTTACTGACGTTTGTCATGTTTAATTAAGAGAGAGAGTGAGAGAGATCCAGACAGGCAGGCAGGCAGATAATTTAAAGGCAGTTTTACGGTTCTACAAAGTTCACTAGATTTGTTTCATTTAAAATTAATAGTAATTATTGAAATGAAAGGTAGGTCTTAAGTTGAGCTACATGACAGTCTGGAGAGGTATATTGTGGTATATTATTAGTGTCACTGTCATGCTGCCTATGCTTCAACTCAGTCAGAAAACAGTAAATGTTTCATTTCATTAATAATTTGGCGATGGGTGCCCTTTTTTTTGGTTTGAGCACCTGCCCCCCAAAATGTCTGTGCACGTGCCTGTCAAGGGTGATACATCTTTGGGATGCCCTCGACGGAAAAAGACAGTTAATGTCAAAGTTTCATTGAAATAATGAACTTTATAAATATCAAAACACAAGTTTTGGGGCTGAGGTTTTCCATCAATAATGTTGGATGCTAATACTATGTCAGAATAAAAATGTTTGAAGATCAATAATGCTTGTATAACGTCAGATCAATAATTTTGGATGCTAAATGATGTCAGAGAGCCAGATGGGAAGAGAATACAAGAACTCAGTGTTTATATCCTCAGTGTTCATATCCAGTCACCTGGAGGGAAGGATTAGCACAGTAGAGGGCCATCTGCAGGGCAATGGCAGTGGATAATCTCCCTAATGAAGCATTTGCATTCCCAGCCCAGAGAAAAGGTGAGGAGGATTAGACACTCGTCTATGAATGTCAGTCTCACACAGTCACACACACACACACACACACACACACACACACACACACACACACAGTCACACACAGTCACACACACACAGTCACACACAGTCACACACACATAATCAACTCCATAAATGGACAGGTCAGACCACGGAAACAGGAGGAGTATCTGATTAACTGTGTCAAAGGCTGCTGACCGTAACAAAAGACCTGATGACTGAACAGAAGTGTTGCTTCAGTCTCAGGCACCACACTGGTTTCGTTTCTGAGCGCATTCCTGCTTTTACACTATATCTCTCGTGGAATGCTGCATGTGAGACAGAGCTCTAGGCCCGAGTGTGTGTGTGTGTGTGTGTGTGTGTGTGTGTGTGTGTGTGTGTGTGTGTGTGTGAGAGAGTGATGTCATAAGCTCTCCCAGGCTACTTGCCAGCAGACAAGGGATGTGATGTAATTTCCAACAAGAGGCCCCCCACTTCCCACTTCCCTGTTGAGTGTGTGACTCAAGACGAATGTGTCCTTCCGTGAAAACAAAAGATGGGGAGTGAGACATCAGGGGGCTGTGTCTGCCTGTCCGGAGCTCTCATGTGTGTGTGTGTGTGTGTGTCTGTGTGTGTGTGTGTGTGTCTGCCTGTCCGGAGCTTTCATTCACCCACATTCATCTTAGCTTAGCTTTGTCTTATCTCAGGGCCATAATTGATCTTGAACATCCTGACATTTGATGACCCTCAGCCATAAAACCCTCCAGGCTGGAAAGTACCTGCACCTGTACGTACTGCGTGTGTGAGGAGGAATGACTTCTATGTCTGGCCAAGTCTGGGTCTGTATGAGCCCATAAACCCTCAGGGTTAAGGTTAGTATTGTCCTCTAATAAAACCTACAACTCTGGCCAGGGTTAGGGTTGTCTACATGTTCATAATTTTTCGGGTAAAATACCTTTTCAGTGTCTTACAATAGATTCCAGCTGGTGGTTACAGTTTTTTCCTATCGTTTTAGGCAATTTACCTAAACCATGTTCACATTCCCTAAACACTTCACACAGTGAGCATACCAGTAGACCATGTGAACCAAACTGTGGTTACTTGCCCCTATGCTTAGATACAAATGCTGGCAATGACGCCTTCTTCCAAATTCCATGGATACCTGTCCCAGTCAATGTTCACTACCGGCAAAACGCTGTGGAACTACAGCATATTTTACCAATGTTTAGATACTCTGTTCAAAACAGTTAACTTTCTGTTCAAAACCTAACTTATCAGTAATTTAGATCACTGTAGATGGAAAGATGCTGCATTTGGACAAACAAATGAAGTTACGGTATATGTTTGAATAAGAAAAATGATTTACAGTAGTTTAT
Organism: Sprattus sprattus; assembly: GCF_963457725.1. Classification (NCBI taxonomy): domain Eukaryota; kingdom Metazoa; phylum Chordata; class Actinopteri; order Clupeiformes; family Clupeidae; genus Sprattus; species Sprattus sprattus. Next base: position 42,537,120 of record NC_137920.1, read on the forward strand.
AGTTTATTTATTTTATTTTACAGTAATTATTTCGATTTTTTCCCCCCCTGTGCACCATAGTTCTTGGTGAATTGGCATGGAATTACTTTTTTTACGTAAAAGCAACACTACATACAATGATCTGTACAAAAATCTGTGCAAAACACCTGGTTGTCATTTCAGCTAAAGACCTACCCAGGTGTTTTTTAATTTGTGCCTCGTTGCCACATATACAAAAAGGGCCATCTTTGGCATTTGCTTTGGACTTCTTTACGTAGTTGGTATAGGAAAATGGATGCAGCAAGAGCAAGAGGCAGAGGCAGAGGCAGAGGCAGAGGCGGAGGCGAAGGTGAAGGTGAAGGTGGAGGTGGAGGTGGAGGTGGAGGTGAAGGTGAAGGTGGAGTAGGAGGAAGAGGAAGAGGGAGAGGAAGAGGGAGAGGAAGAGGGAGAGGAAGAGGAAGAGGAAGAGGAAGAGGAAGAGGAGCAGCAGCAAGGACAGTTGTATCTGATGAAATCAGAGCAACTGTCATCGACCATGTAATACTGTAAATCATAGTTTCTGTTTTGTGTTTGCACTGTGACTAAATCTCCAAAAAGTAAAGCACAGTGAAAAAAACTGTTGTGTTTGTGATTTGTTTCTGGAACATATATTACGTACTTACTGTATGTAATTTGCATTACAAAAACTGAAAATTGTTATTCTCAGTTTCTCATAAAACACTTATTTACTGTATTTACAATTGCAGTACATTTACCACACGCAATTGTGACATCTTTTGTGGGAGGTAAACCGACATATGAACACTGTCAGCAGATACTTGGCTTGGATTGTCATACTGTAATATTATAAACTGTATTACTGTAGTCCAAAGAAGTGTTTGTCTGTGTTTTTTCAATTTTTTTCAATGCAACACTACAGGAAATATATGCCAAACTGGAGGACACAGCAACATTGTATATGCAATTGGCAATGCTTCAAGATGTTAGTGTTTTTTAGGTCATTGTGTTCTGAGAGGAGACATGTGTTAAGTTATGGCAGCATTTGTTGTGGTGTGGTTGTTGTAGTGCATTTTGCACCAAAGGTTAACATATATGCAGAGGTGTGTGTCTCTAAAGCCCACTGTGTTAAGTGATAGGGAAAAGTGACCATGGTATGGGTACGTGACCGAAAACGATAGGAAAAAACTGTAATTCAGTGTTTCTGTTGCAGTGTCTTACTAAAGGCAAGGCATTGCTGCCCATTGCACATTTAAAGCAGCAATACGAAGTTCTGTTCTAAAACTAGCACGCTAACTACCTAAAAGGCATGCAAAAACCTTGCAAACACCACCAACAGCCCAGCTGACACTGATAAAAGCTTGCCAACACACTAACTGGTTTCTTTTGGTATAGCTGGCAATGTCATGCGTGTGAAAGATTTCCTTTCATTTTTGCAGGGGGTTCCAGCCCGTTACACAGAACTACTTAGGGCTTATCTTGGATGGCTAGTGGGGACGAGGTGTCTATCTGTCCTTCACGACCATATACTATCAAAATGAATTTGAGGATGGTACCAAAAGTTGCCTATAAAACCATACCTCAAAAAGTGTCAAATTGTTGCATAGTGTTACTTTTAATGGAGTCCAGTCTGTGTTTGTATAGCCTCATCGCAGTGTGTTTCCCATCTCCCCCTGCTCTAACCACAAGACTGAGTGCTAATAAACGAGAGCGAGAGCAGGAGGGGAGATATCGCAGTGACGTTATAAGGGAGATAGGCATATTAAACATTGACTAGGCACATAAGCAAAAGGAAGGTTGTGTACCAAGGTAATCTACAGAGGATCATTTAGAAGCACATGATTATCCCCTGCCTGTGGTTACACCAGCTTATTTCATAGAGCTGTAAATCGTAGTATATCACCCTCTCCCTCAAAGTTCACGATCGGTCACTTCAGTTAAGTGCTCTTTCCGCAACATTCGTACGCAACGTTCCACTACAGCGCACACACAAATGCGTGTACCGTCACCAAACCTCGTGCACGTCACGTAGGGTGACGTTCTCTGAACCTGATATAAATAAGGAAGTACGTCCAAAGCAGCTTTTAGACGGGATACTCCGCCAGAGCCTTCATGTAATCGCGTTGTTAACTTTGACCAAAGGGTTGCAAAACCTCCCTTTTGGAAATTAAATATTCAAAAGGCAAACTTATGAAGAAAGAGCTTTTGATTAACTTCACATTTCGCGGAGTTTTAGTTGGAAAGCGTAAGGGTAAAAAGGCTAAAAGAAGAAAATGGCAGATTTTAATCTCCGAAAAGCTGAACCAAAAGACGTTACCGATATATTGCGGTTGATTAAGGTTAGTTTGGTAAATTCTTTATACAAATCACCCACACATTCCAAGACACACGCACGTTTTAACATAATTTTAGCTTAACATTGTATGCTTCGAAAACGTTATTAAGGTTGTAAAATGGAAGCTATTGCGATCTATTTTAAATGGGTGTTTGAGAGAACTTCTGTTTTCAGAACAAACAAAAGATGTTATGCTAGACATTTTTTTATATTAATCATACGACAACGAAAGATAGTTATGTTTTACATGAAAGTATGATGGGTTGGTTTAATTTACTGTAGTTCCTGGCAAGTGTCAAAATAATAGATTTGTTTTTTTTATTCAAATATTGTTTCACTGTGTTCTGGCTAACGTTACCGAGTTCGCTTGCAAATGTATGACGTTTACGTCAAGTTTCCTGTGTCTCGCTAATGTAAATGTTCGTATAATTAAATTAGTCACATAAATGTTGATTTTTCCCCCCCCATGTTTATTACCATTTTGCGGTATTGTCTTTCAATGCCACATTTTGACGTTTGTTTTTATGCATGTATTTGTTTTTAGGAGCTTGCGAAATTCGAGGAGATGGAGGAACAAGTGGTGCTGACCGAGAAAGGTATCGGAAGTTCCCCTCCCCCACTGTCTCTCTCCGTCACCCTGACGAGTCGAGTTTCGCTATCAGACAAGTCTGCCGAGACCACACATGTTTATTTCCAGAGTATCTAAAGACATTTAAATACTTTACATGCAATTTCCATATTGACACCGTTACAAACACGTAATCTACTGAATTGTATAGGTAATTTAAACCAGTACTAGATAAAAGGTAGAGCATGTTTTTGATAGATGCCAATACAATAGATAACTCCGAGTAAAAATGTAGAGTTCTGTCAAAGAACTATCAACGCAGTTCAGCTGTGTTAGCCAATGGGGTAAAGTAGGAAGAGACACAGCGTCCTTCCTGCCGGTCACGCGTGACTGAGAAAAAAAAGGGAGGGGTTACTATGGTTACTCCTCCTGTTCTCAGGCGGAAGTTTCAGAGAACTTTTGTGGTCAAGGTCACTCACTGAAGCTTCAAAGAAATCACATGGTTTCCCCCCCGGAACTAGCAGTTCTGCAACAGTTCTAGAAATCAGTTCATAGGAAATTGAATATTGCTGCTATTTATTGACTATTGTCAAAGAAAGTTTTATCAAAGTTTATGAATGAGTTCTCATGATCTAAGACAGGCAATGGAATGAGTGTGGTATTAAACAAATGAGTGTTGGTTCATAAAACGTCACAGATCCAGTACCTAGGCAACACGCGCGTGTGTGTGGGGTGAATGATTGGATGTAAATGTGGATGATTGTGTGTGGTGTGGATGATGTGATGTAAATGTGTGTGTGTGTGTGTGTGTGTGTGTGTGTGCTCTCAGAGCTTCTGGAGGATGGGTTTGGTGAGCATCCCTTCTACCACTGTCTGGTAGCGGAGGTCCCTGAGGCCCAGAGGAGCAGCGATGGTGAGTTACGTTCAGATTGCAGACAAATAAAATCTGCTATTTGTTCAGACTCCCAAGTTGTCAACAAATGCATCAACATATATCAACATATAGTTGACACACAAACATGCCATCGACATCTAGAAGCACTTGAATTTTAAAAATTACAAACAAACTAAATTAAGGTGACCAGGGGCCGTATTCACAAAGAATCTTAGGGCTAAAAGTAGCTCATAAGTGGCGAATTTAGGAGAAACTCCTAAAAATAATGGGCGTGTCAGTCTTAAATTTAGGACTCCTAATTTTTTTTACTAAGAGCAATTCACAAAATATTTTATCCCTAAAAGTAGCACCTAAGTCTAGGACAGCTTAAAACTCCTCATGAGGACTCCTAAGTCACTAAGACCTATTCACAAAAAATCGTAAGATGGCTGCAGCCGACTTGGAATTGATAAAAGACATTGCTTAAACCGTGAAGGTATTAATATTGTCATAGAATTAGCGCGGGATGCAATGACTCCTTTAAACAACGATGTGTCCCGAAGTGAAATGTTTGGAAACATAAAGATAGCCTATTTGGCTTCGCGGAAAACGCAAATGATTACACAAGATCAAAGTAAATTCCATGGCGATCGCAGGAATGTCCAGTGACGGGACACACATTACAATAATTGCCCCATCAAAAGATGAAGACGTTTTCGTCCACATTTCAACGGAGAGCGGTCTGCAGCAAGTTTTTGAGAACTTACCAGCTGGATGCCACTGGGGTGACAGTGGCTATTGGTCCTGGGACCAGTAGGCTTTCGCTTACGTTTCACGTTCGTTTCGCTTGAAGGGCCGTATGGCTGATAGGCTATTTTTATATTGATCGCGTTCTTTTTCTCTTAACGTGCAAAGTGTCATTCCCGTTGGATGCACAAACTTGTCATCATGCGTGTGCATTCTGCTAACTGCACTGTCCATAACTATTTAATATGACTTAATTTGAAGCCTAGCTTATTCTCTTATTTTCAGTTGATATAGTGGGATTGTTAGAGGGACGTCACGAATGAGTTTTTAATGAGAGAGCCTGTCAACAACCAATCACCGTCCTCACCCCTTCTTAACTCGTGCATGAGAAGCGACGTCATCCATAGCAACGGAGTTTTTATCTTAAGCTTAGGAGTTGGTATTATCCTTAGTATGAGTAGGTCTCAGAGCCGTTGTGAATCACTTTTAAGAAATTACTCCTACGTAAAAGGTTTTAGCGCGAGTTAGGAGCACTCCTAGTGGTAAGATAAAAGGCTTTGTGAATACGGCCCCAGATTTCTGAGACAAAATCCGGGGACAATTTCAGTTCAGATACGTTAACACCTCCAAAACATGTAATGTTTTTGTCTTTGTAAGCGGAAAACGGGGACACTGACTGGGCCCTTATTCATAAAGCAGTTTATCTTCCCCTTGTTCTTGTAAATCGCAAGGGAGGTGTCAAACAAAGAGTATTTAAACTAATCACAAAGTGGCTGAAATTAAGAGTAGTAAAGGTAACAACCTTTAGCCAGATAATTAGAACCAATTTCAGTGATAAGAACTTAGTTGACGTCAAGCTTCCTTGCAGTAGGCCTAACTTCTGTGATTGGCTGATAAGTGACTGGTCTGCACAGATGGGTGTCAGGTGTTATTTTACAGCATGGAAATGCAACTAAAGGCAGTGTATTCCTATATTCTGTGTAAAAAACAGCTGGAACGATGAACATACAGATCAGGCCCATAGACTCCAGGATCTTTGGAATAGTTTTTTTTAGGTATTACTATACCAAAAGTGATTTAAGAAACAAACAAACAAAAAATATTCAAAATACAATTTCAGTAGAAAAAAAAAAAATAAATCCATGCAATGTGAAGGTGAGGGAGGAAGATCTGAATAATCTAAATAATAAGTACTGTGGCTAGCAGTTGACATCTTTGTTAATACAGAATATGTGAAGTTAATGAATTTTAGTTTGAGTTTTTAGGTAATGTAGGCCTACCCTTATTCTAGGCTACATGAAAATCTATGTATCCTAAGCACATGACTCATATTTTAGCACATTAAACCCCCTGCTTAAAATGTAACTAGTGAGACTGTTTTTGCTTCCTCATCTTGAACGCAACCCACTGCCATAACATCAGCAGTTTTACTAAACTTGACAAAGAAAAAAAAATTGTGTAATGTTATAGTGATAAAATAGACATCTGACAGCCTGGCACAGGAGTATTTGAAAACGTATATAATATAAAACCAAAACATTCGTGTTTAACAAGGTTGTTTCTAAAGATTCTACAGTGCTGCATATTCCACCGATTAAAACACTAAAAAGACGGGCATTCTAGATCTTTGAGCTACGAGCTAGAGCTTGCTGCCCTGGCTGCTGGCTGGGATGCTTGAGCCCGTGGCGTGTAGGCTACGCAACTAAACATTTGGTCATTGTTTGTTTCTTTCTTTTTAAATTTTTCCCCGGGTCTGTCTGTGAAAACCGGGGACATTTCCGGGGACAGCTCCAGCCGGGGAGGCCACCAAAAACGGGGACTGTCCCCGGAAACCGGGGACGTCTGGTCACCTTAAACTAAATTGACCACACCTATCACTTAATTGACAGCTCTCCAAACTAGAGATTATGGAAAGTCATGAAAAAAAATTACTCATAAATGCAAGGCACACACATGTTTTAGTGATTAATTACTTTTATTCACACACACGCACACACACACACACACGGTCCGTCCCCCCCCCCCCCCCCTTATGCCAGTGCTGATGTAATGTGATGTTTGCAGGTCACACTGTGGTGGGGTTCGCCATGTACTACTTCACTTACGACCCCTGGATCGGCAAACTGCTGTACCTGGAGGACTTCTACGTCATGCCCGAGTACCAAGGTACACACACACACACACACACACACACACACACACACACTGCTCTAGAGTACATTTACAGAGGTACAAACGCTTATGTACCTCAAGCCACTGTGTGTGTGTGAGTGTGTGAGTGTGTGTGTGTGTGTGTGTGTGTGTGTGTGTGTGTGTGTGTGTGTGTGTGTGTGTGTGTGTGTGTGTGTGTGTGTATAGACTGTGTGCTATTATCACAAGCCATGTGGTGTGGCTATTGAGGTCAGGAACTGCAGTGTCCCTCTAAAACATGACCCCTGAAGTTGGAGCAGAGTTGTATGTGTGCTGAGCTGCGTAAGGGGTGGGGGGAACTCAGCAAGGAGCTCATTGGTTGCTGGTGCCTTTTTTAGTTTGCATCAGAAAACTGACATGCCCTCCTCTCTGTTTCCACAGGTTATGGGATGGGGTCTCACATCTTCAAGCGTCTGAGTGAGGTAGGTTTCTCTTCCTCCGTCTGACACTCACAACAACAACATTAACCTGCTCTCATCATAGTCCTGTGCTGCCCAGACCCTGCCTTCATTTGTTGACATTTTCATGTTTGTTTGTTTGTTTTTATTTGTTTGTTTGTTTGGTGCAGACGGCAGTGAAGACTCGCTGCAGCAGCATGCACTTCATCGTTGCGGAGTGGAACAGCAAGTCCATCGAGTTCTACAAGCGGCGCGGAGCAGCAGACCTGTCTCTGGAGGAGGGCTGGCGGCTTTTCGAGATCGACAAGCAGAGCCTCCTCAAGATGTCCAAGTAGACGGCAGAAGCACCCACAGTCCACAGATTTAGCATTTAGAAGAAAATGGCAGCCGGTCACTAAATGGACAATCGACTTCAACAAGGCAGATATGAGGTGAACAGTGTTGTAGTCATTTTGACCTCTTCATTTAACCAAAGGGCCTTGTATTACTATCAGTGAAGGAGACCATTTAGTAGAGCTGCCATTTTGATGCTTGGACTAAACTTTCTAATGTTCACTTGAGCTCAGCAATGTTATCCAAAGGGACTTGATGCGTAGGAGATGGAAGAGGTAGCAGTGATCATTCCTCATCCTGGACAGGAAGAGGTCATTAGTCTGTGATTCCAAACATACAGACTCTGTTACCATGGCACCCTGTCTCTTTGATCATTGTCTGAATAAATCAATAAAATATGATGCATATTTCTGTTTGGTTTTGTCTATTTTACTGCATTTACAACTAACTGACATCTGCAGCATGTTTTTTTTTAATACTGTTGAATCCAATGGAACTTAACACCAAATAAACCTGTGAGGAAACTTCATCATTAATCACAGTGTCACTGCAGAGGTCGGAGTTCAGAGCCCTCTCTCTTCCTGGTCTACTGGTTACTTATTGATCTAGGAGTGGCCTAAATTATGTCTACCTCTGCACACGGGAGGAACACCCAGTTTTTGCACAGTCACTATAGTGTGTCATTGAGGCAGATAAGACGCCATCAGAGATAGTGTGTCATTGAGACAGATAAGATGCCATCATAGATAGAGTGCCGCCATCATCACATGACCTCTATTCTGGCGGTGGGCGTGAGGAAGAATGTGCTGGCATGGCAGAGAAGAGGGTTTAAGAGCTGAGTGACTCATATTCACGCTGCCAAGGTCTGGGTTAGGGAGAGGAGTGGGTGGAGCCTACAGTGTGAAGATGGGGAAGAATCTGGCTTGAGGCGGCCAGCCCACAGACACACACACAACTCTTACCGCCTGACACACAGAAACACACACATACACACACACCCTATTGTAGCGTATCGATTACAGTAAAACTCCAGATTTCTAGATCCAGTCTCCGGTGTTCTGATTAAAAGAAAAGGTGTGATCAGCCACAACACACACCAATGTGTCTGATTCAAAAAGGAACGTAGCTCTGATTGTAATTTAGGTTAGGCCTCTATGATTCTGATTAAAGTTGACGCACCTATGATCATAAGAGGTCTATTGCCCACCGCTGGGAGATTCCTTTTTGTGTTCTTGTTGTCAATATGTCTTAACAGCCACACATTTTTGTCCTAGAATCATAAAAAGAACACCCAAAGAAACCTTTAATCTTTTTACATATATGCCACTTGTGCTACAATGTTTTTAGTTAGAGGAAATATACAAAAACATCAAGGCATGCCAGAATACATGTCAGAAGTCTAACAGGCCTAAGAGTTAAAGGTCAACACATCAATGATTCTACTTAAAGAACACACCAATGATTCTATTTAAAGAACACACCAATGATTCTACTTAAAGAACACACCTATGATTTTACTTACAGTGCCCTCAACAAATATTGGCACCCCTAGTGAATATGAGCAAAACAGGCTATGAAAAAATATGTCTTTGCTGTTTATCCTCTTGGTCTTTCACTCAAAATATTCACAAAAATCTTACCTTTTCATTTAAGTAAAATTATTGAAAGAAAAAAAAACTGTTGACTTTAAATAAATATTTTCCCCAAAAACATGTGTGCCACAATTATTGGCACCCCTAGAAAAATCTTAATAAAAATCTAACTGAAGTATAATTCCAGTCATGTTTTACATTTTTAAGTTGTTTGATAAGGAACTCCTAGAGGTCAACCATGACTTCCTTTTCCACTGGCATACCAATATGAGGTAACACAGGCCAAATTCCATTAGTCATTCATCACTGAAAGACCCAAATAACACAGTGACGATCTGCGACGGAAAGTTGTTGAGCTGCACAAATCAAGAAATGGACACAAGAAAATCTCTAAACAGTTGAAAATACCCATTTCCACTATCATGGAAATAATTAAGAAGTTTAAAGCGACAGGAGATGTAAGGAATCAGACTGGAAAAGGACCTGTATGTAAATTAACCCCACACAACGTGAGGAGGATGGTTCGACTGGCAAAATAATATCCAAGGATCACAGCTGGAGAATTGTATATGATAGTTTTGGAGGGTTGCCAGAAAAAAGCCTCTGCTGTCAATCAACAACAAACTAAAGCGCCTACAGTTTGCCAAATGTAAGACAAACTTTCAATGGGACCGAGTTATATGGTCAGATGAGACCATACATCAAAGGCGGGTTTGGCGTAGACAGAAAGATAGCCATATAGAAAAGCACCCCATACCCAATGTGAAGTATGGTGGCAGATCTTTGATGTTGTGGGGCTGTTTTTCTTCCAAAGGCCCTGGACATCTTGTTAGGATACATGGTATCATGGACTCCATCAAATACCAGCAGATATTAAATGAAAACCTAACAGCCCCCTCCAGTAAGCCTTAAAATGGGCCGTGGTTGGACCTTCCAGCAGGACATGGATCCTAGGCACACCATCAAAATCAACACAAAAATGGTTCACCGACCACAGAATAAAGGTTTTGCCATGGCCATCACAGTCCCCTGACCTAAACCCCATAGAAAATCTGTGGGATGAGCTGTAGCCAAGTCTACAAACATTGACCTCAGATTCTGAAGGGATACTGCATGTAGTAATGGTCTCAGATCCCGTGCCATTTGTTCACCAACCTCATCACGCATTATAGGAGAAGAGTCAGAGCTGTTATCTTGGCAAAGGGAGGCTGCACAAAACATTAAATTAAGGGGTGCCAATAATTGTGGCACACATGTTTTGGGGGAAAATATGTTTTTAATGTCAACAGTTTTTTTTCTTTCAATAATTTTACTTCAACGAAAAGGTAAGATTTTTGTGAATATTTTGAGTGAAAGACCAAGAGGATAAACAGCAAAGACATATTTTTTCATAGCCTGTTTTGCTCATATTCACTAGGGGTGCCAATATTTGTGGAGGGCACTGTAAAGAACACACCTATGATTCTACTTAAAGAACACACCTATGATTCTACTTAAAGAACACACCTATGATTCTACTTAAAGAACACACCAATGATTGTACTTAAAGAACACACCAATGATTGTACTTAAAGGTGATATATGATTCTGTTTGTTTGCCGTACCCATGAACACATGTAGGTGTATTTATATCTGCCCGAAATAAAAAGATGAATCAGAAGATCAGATCCTCAAATATACAGTTTTATTTCATAGAGCATTTATAATTTATATATAAATATAAATCAATTTTTACATTTATGTTTCAAGGTGAATTTAACTTAACAATTAAAGATTTTCTTAAAAACAAATACACATATTTAGTCATCAGGTTCAATTGCATTTGCATTATTTGCAAATGACTGGACGGCCATGTTTAATGTGTGTGTGTGTGTTTAATTCAAGAATGTTATTTTAAAAAGACTTATATTTTCATTTGTTCAGTTTCAACCGTAGAAGGTTATTTGATCGAGGACAGAGTAAGCCCATTGGCCAATCCCGCCCTTGGGAGAGTGGTTACCACACATGGGTGTGTCTCATTGTAGTGCAAAATGTTGGGGGAGGGGCCTCTTTCGAAAGTGGGCTGGACTTCCCTCGTCCGTCAGCTTGATGCCTGGACCTGAGAACGAACACACACACACACACACACACACACACACACACACACACATTCAGTATGTACTAGGGATGCCAACAGGTTATCACTACGGCCTGTGGAAAGAATGGACAGCAAAGCATCATGTCCTTCTGTTACATAGAAATTAAGCCAAAATGTGTCAAATAGGATTAGAGCTAACATTAAAGTTAGAGCCAGAACACAACATCAGTCAGGTCCAGCCAACACCAGAACACAACATCAGTCAGGTCCACCCAGAACACCACATCACCATAAGGGTCTGGCCATTAGGAGAAGTGTGTATATGTGTGTTTGTGTGTGTGTGTGGGAGGGTGCCAATGTGTGTCCTCCGGTTTGAGAAGGCACATGGTGTGACGTGATCTGTATATGTGTGTGTGTGTGTGTGTGTGTTTGTGTGTGAGTGTTTGTCCAATGAGGAACGCTACGTGTATTTGTGTGTGGGTTTATGCATATCTGTAAATGTGTATGTATCTGGTTTATGTGTGTGTGTGTGTGTGTGTGTGTGTGTATGTATATGTGTGTATGTGTGTATTTGTGTGCGTGTGTGTGTGTATATTTATATGTGTGTGTGTGTTAATGTGTATCTGTATATATGTGTGTGTGTGTGTGTGTGTGTGTGTTTGTGTGTGTTTGTGTGCGTGTGTATGTGTGTATATGTGTATGTGTGTGTGCGCATGTGTGCGTCTGTGTTTGTGTGTGTGTGTGTGTGCGTGTTACCCGCTCCAGAGTTCAAGCTTTGGTCTCCTCCTTGGGACTAGTCTGAACCTGTGGAGACAAACAGACCAACAGGCCTAAGTACACACACACACCCATCTAAACAGAAACACCCACACCCACACCCACACCCACACCCACACACACCTTCTCTTTGGACAGTATTGGTTTCTTCACCAGTTGCTCCATGGTCACATACGCCTGCAGCGCCCAATCATAGATGCCATCACCGGTTGCCTGGCAATGCATCAGGGGGGAATCAAAATCAAACATATAGTATGACACACACACACAACACACAAATAAACACAAATACACACACACACACACACACACACACACACTGTGGCGATTTCTGAAGCCTTCTGAGGGTAGTACACAGACACACAGACACACACAGATACACACACACACACACGCACACACACAGTGATATTTGAAGCCTTCTGAGGGTAGTAAACACACACACACACACACCTTGGCGATTTCTGAAGCCTTCTGAGGGTAGTACAGAGACGCTCCAATGGCCATCAGTCCACTAGGATACACCAACTTCTTCCACCTAGAGCCTAAACACACAAACAGCATTATACACTCACGCACACACACACTCACACACACACACACACCCTCACTCACACACACATACCATCACTCACACACCCACACACAATCACTTACACACACACACACCATCACTCACACACACATACCATCACTCACACACCCACACACAATCACTCACGCACACACACACCATCACTCACACACACACACAGCATTAAACACTCACACACACACACCATCACTCACACACACACTCACACCCACACACCATCACTCACACACACACACCCACACCCACACACCATCACTCACACTCACCATCACTCACACACATCATCACTTACACACACCATGCTCTGCCCCTCACACACACACAAACACACCTCGGGCCAGGAACAGTCCCAGGATGCCAGCAAACCCGATGACCCCTGCTCGTGGGTAGAACTCTGGGGGTGGGTTCTGAAGATAGACATATCCATCTGCACACAAGAACCAATCAGACAGCCAGGCCCAGCCATCCTCCAATCAAACAGTCCTATTCACATGACCCACCCCTAAGTCTATCTCTCTCTCTTTCTCTCCCTCTTTGACGTGTGTGACAGTGGGTGTCTCTCTCTCTCTCCGACGTGTGTGACAGTGAGTGACATGTGTGACGGTGAGTGTCTCTCTCTCTCTCTCTCTTTCTCTCACTCTTTGACGTATGTGACAGTGAGTGTCTCTCTCTCTCTCTCTCTCTCTCTCTGACGTGTGACTGAGTGACATGTGTGACTGTGAGTGACGGTGAGTCTCTCTCTCTCTGACGTGTGACAGTGAGTCTCTCTCTCTCTCTCTGACTTGTGACAGTGAGTGACATGTGTGACGGTGAGTGTCGCTGTCTCTGTCTCTCTCTGACGTGTGACAGTGAGTGACATGTGTGACAGTGAGTGACATGTGTGAAAGTGAGTGACATGTGTGACAGTGAGTGACGTGAGTGCGTTGAGTGACTCACCTGTCCCCATCTGAACAGCGCTGTCCACGTGTGGCTTCACCTTCCCATACACCCCCTACAGATTTTCAACAGGATATGACAACACACAGAGGAGGAGATGACATCATTACAAAGCGAACATAGACCCAGGTCCACCAAAACCGCATCCTGGTTCTGGTTGCTAAGCAGCATAGCATCCTGGTTCTGGTTGCTAAGCAGCACAGCATCCTGGTTATGGTTGCTAAGCAGCACCGCATCCTGGTTCTGGTTGCTAAGCAGCACCGCACTGACAGCAGTCCTTTCAGCAGCTCGGATGTCAAGCAGGAGACAGACCAATGGAAGCACAGCTTGATGAAGAGTTAGCCAATGGGTTGAAAGCAGTATGCTTAAAAGCTTCTGACATTTTTCAGCATTTCATAGATATATCTTTACAACAGATATATCTTTTTTGTGTGTATAAGTCCATTAATGAATGTGTGTGTGCGTGTTTGTGCTTGAGGTAGGACGGGAGAGAGAGCGCAAATACTCAGTCTCTTTGTCAGTGTGTGTGTCTACGTGTGTGTGAATATGTGTGTCACTGTGTGTGTGTATGGGTATGTGTGTGTGTGTGTGTGTGTGTGTGTCTCTATGGGTGTGTATGGGTATGTGTGTGTGTGCGTCTGTGTGTGTGTGTGTGTGCGACTGTGTGTGTGTGTGTGTGTATGGGTATGTGTGTGTGTGTGTGTGCGCGACTGTGTGTGTGTGTGTGTGTGTGTGCGACTGTGTGTGTGTGTGTGTGTATGGGTATGTGTGTGTGTGTGTGTGTGTGTGTGTGTGTGTGCATCTGTGTATGTGGTACCTGCACTTTCTCCACTGCCAACTTTGTTGTTTGCTGAACAGCAGTGATGAGGTTGAAGCAATAGTGTTGCCAAGCATACACACACACACACACACACACCAACATGAGGGGACAAATGCAAAATCATTAAAGCACATGTGTGTTTGTTTTTAATGATTACAGAAAAGCACATGTGTGTTTAATGAAGACAGAAAAGATCTTCAGACTTCAAGCTGGCCAAAGTTCAAGTAATAAAATGATGGAACACAATCAATTTACAAATCAAATGGTTCCCATGGTTACATTCCCAAACACAAATTAGTTGCCACGCTTGGAAACCCCGCAGAACCTTTTGGTTGCCAAATCTGACTAGATGGTTGCCGTCATTAATGGCGTGTGTGTGTGTGCATATACTACAATAGTGATTAAACCAATTCATTTTTGAATACAGGTTTAAATGTATTTCACCTTCACCATCTGTGATCCCAAAAGCTTCAGTTTGACTATTAGACTGTTCACATATCCCTTAGACTGTTAAGCGGTCGGCATGCTTATCCGACCCTGCTCTCCGATCTCACGAGGCACGCCCTAAAACGCCCTCCTTGAAGTGGGACCACACCTTTGAGCACCTCCGACAGGCTTCCGAGGGTCTCGGATGGCCTCTGGAGCACCGCTCGAATTTTCTCACCTATCCGATCCGAGCTGTCCGACACCCCTGGCTAAAATCACGTTTCTTGTTTCGTTCCCTATATGACAGCACCGCCGTTTTAAAAAAATCGCTGAGAGATCGCTGGGAACCTGGGGCTGGAGGTCCAGGAGTGCATTAGGAGTTGGAGGAAGGGACAAGTTTGTAAAAATTCAAAAAACTATGAAGGGCACCAGCGGTGATGCAGGAGGAAAACCGACATCTCCCTTCTTCCTTGCTCTATCGTGGCTCTCGCCGCATATAAAGCATAGGGAGACGTCGTCTAATTACAGCAATAATAAAAACATTTCTTGGTTTTCGAACAGCCTCTTTGTGTTTGAGCTAGCAGAGCATGCAGTGTAAATGATTACATTGTAAAAGAACCTGAATTGTAGACGTAAAAAAGCAGAACTGTTTGTGTGGTATAATAATAGAAAATATTCGGCAATAACCGCCAGCTTGGTCATTGTCGTTAGTAGTTCATTTCACAACAGCCTCTGATCATTAACGGAAAATACACGGGATAAAAACAAACGATTTCTTATTTTATAGTTCTACTGTTGTTGTTGATGATGACGATGTAATGGCCTTGTAACATCATAATAAACCGATGGTAATCTCCACAGCCCCTCGTAGAACCATGCAGGTAAAGGTGAGTCTTACGATCATCCGATTAGAAAGGGCGTGTCTCTCGTGAAGTCGTACGAGGTGAGTTGGATAACCATGCAAAAGCCTTAAGACTGTTCACAAAGCCTATCCCTTAGACCACATGTGTCAAACTCAAGGCCCGCGGGCCTGATCAGGCCCGACAAGCCATTTAATCTGGCCCACCAGCTCCTCAGAAAGTTCCATTGATTTGAATGAGCAACGGTGAAATTTGATCTGGTTTGCCTAAATAATTTTCCCTCATGATTAACAAAGTATCCATCTTTTTTTATCTTTCAGAGCTTGACTGCCGCGGCCGCTGGTATGCCGAACGCACCACAAATACTGCAAGTCCCACAATGCACTGACCCCGCGTTGGTAGCATACGTCAATTTAGGGAGCGCTTGCCCCACTGTCCGGCCCTCGACTTACACCCACTTTTTTTTCGGCCCTCTGTGTATTTGAGTTTGACACCCCTGCCTTAGACTGTTCACAGTGTTCACATATCCCTTAAACTGTTCACATATTCCTTAAACTGTAAGACTGTTCACATATCCCTAAAACTGTTGACATATCCCATTGTAAGATTGTAAGATCACTGGTCGGGGATTGAACCAGCCACCCTAAGGTTTCCAGCCTGAAACCCTAACCAGTAGTTCACGGCTGCCCCTTGATAAAGGGCAACTGGGCAACCATTCATGTGGAGTCTTGCAGTGTTGGGTTCTGATACTTATTGATCACATTTAAATCACAACTCTGATGATCAATCTCACACGCACAAAAACAAACAGATACACTCATACATGCAAGCGTGCGCACACACACACACACATTTGAACACCACGCATACACACTGTATGTGTCAGTATGTTTGCACCGAAGTCACAGCATCACTATGGGCATGCAGGGCACTGCTATGACAACACGGGTCAGCATCTAGCAACTATGAAGCGCTGCTATGGCAACACGGGTCAGCATCTATGAAGCCTAGCCCTTATAAACTCCAGTCTAACTACCCTTAACCCCAGTGTTTACAGGAGTTTAAATCTCCCTCTCTGTATTCCCTGATAAGGCCCTGGTTTTTATAGTTTCCTCATAGGCCACCCGTCCCCCACCCGTCCCCACAGAGCTGTGTCAGGTGTTTGCAGGCGTACCTGCAAAGGGGCATGGCTGTGTCAGGTGTGTGTGTGTGTGTGTGTGTGTGTGTGTGTGTGTGTGTGTGTGTGTGTGTGTGTGTGTGTACCTGTCCCCAGGAGAGGTAGGGCTGGGTGGCGTGGCGTACGGTGGTGACCCCCTGCTCCAGGGACCCTACTGGTGGTTCCAGGTAACGCAGTTTGGGCTGCGGAGTTGTGTACAGGGACAGCTGCACACACACATTACACACACACACACACACACACACACAATTATTATTCCACACAAGCATTCAGTCATCAGCCCACCTGTGCATTGTGTGGAGTGGGGGGGCAGGTCTTAAGGTCGGATAATATTGTGTGCGTGTGTGCGGTCTTTACCTCCTCCAGACTAAGGTCATTACTGGGTGATTTCTTATCGTTGGGGGTTGCAGCAAACACCACTGCCATCATCATGCCCACAGGGCCCTGGGCTGACATCTAACCAACAAACAAACATAAACACATTAACAAACTCACACAAACACTAACCCAACTACACAACACACACACACTCATACAACCACACACCACACATGCTTATCCAACCACACTGTTAAAGGTCGGGATGGCTTGACAGTCTTGAGCAAGATGTAAAACTCAAAAGGAGGACTCAGGAGGTTCAGATGTTGAAAAAGATGGGCATTTTATTCCACCCAAAGAAGGCCAATAAGGCAGTAAAACAATGAAAATACTAAATAAATAAATAATATAACTTTTCCCAAAATGACATTTAAATGGGTATCATAGTCACACATAAATATGTACAATAAACATAGCATCATTCGACTAAATACTTAAAAGGACACAATAACAGTCCTTTGGAGAGCTCTTAAGACTTACGTCCTGTGACATGGCAACTCCCCTGAAACAAACAAAAAGCTTGTTTAAATAGCCTAGGCACTAACCTGCAATTGGCTCATGCCAATCATTACCTGCAGGTGTATCATCAGCAGGCACCAACACCTGTGGCTCAAATCAGCCCTAAACTTGGCTACTAACAGCCTAACAGTCCCATACCTGGGAAAACATACTACTCAAACGTAGTCAGCAATGGCTTGGTGACGGCACAGCCGACTCATGATACAGCAGCCTACATACTATTATAAAAACTCGGGTTAACTCACAAAAGGAAAACATCTGGTAAATAAACAAACTCATGTACATTTAACATGCAACACACTAGAGAAACACTGGCATCCTGTTCCTTAATAAAGGCAGCTCAATGCTGCCGTGGCGGTCACATATGTGCCCCGTCACACACCCCCCACTTAAGAGTGAGCATCCATGACGTGAAAGAGAGTCTGCAACAACATAGCAGGCTGCAATGTTGTAAAAAGACTGCACAGAAGTGGAGTCCGACGTCCCTTTTTTCCCAACAAGAACGACAGGACTGGACCACTCACTGCGCGATGGCTCCATCGTCCCCCTCTCCAGCATGGCCTGTACCTCTTGGTTCAGCGTACTCGTCAGTCGCGCTGGAACCCTGGTCGAGGTCTGCCGGATATGGCCTGGAGACGTGTGTGCCGGATGTTTAAGCAACCTCTTCTGTCATGTCTGGGGCTTGATAAGCTGGTCGGAGCCCATGGAGCTCAGCTGGTCCAGCTCCTCCCGCATCCTCCGGACATAGCTTGAGGATGCCTATGCATATCCTCTGTACGGGTATCCCCAGAATAGCGAGACACTGATCCCAGACAGCTCCATAGACAGACAGTCCATGCGGGGATTTCACGGTTTTGATGCTTGTTCTCCTGGTCTACTCCTTGAGCCGCTCGCAGCCACTGGATCCCATGTTCGCTGCCACCAAATGTTAAAGGTCGGGATGGCTTGACAGTCTTGAGCAAGATGTAAAACTCAAAAGGAGGACTCAGGAGGTTCAGATGTTGAAAAAGATGGGCATTTTATTCCACCCAAAGAAGGCCAATAAGGCAGTAAAACAATGAAAATACTAAATAAATAAATAATATAACTTTTCCCAAAATGACATTTAAATGGGCATCATAGTCACACATAAATATGTACAATAAACATAGCATCAGTCGACTAAATACTTAAAAGGACACAATAACAGTCCTTTGGAGAGCTCTTAAGACTTACGTCCTGTGACATGGCAACTCCCCTGAAACAAACAAAAAGCTTGTTTAAATAGCCTAGGCATTAACCTGCAATTGGCTCATGCCAATCATTACCTGCACGTGTGTCATCAGAAGGCACCAACACCTGTGGCTCAAATCAGCCCTATTTAAACACTTGGGTACTAACAGCCTAACAGTCCAGGGACGTGCAGTCATAGGAGGCAGGGGAGGCAGAGCCTGTCATTTTGAAAAGTAAAAAAATAAAAATAACTAGAAAATGCATTTCCTAAAGGAAATACCAGTGCATGAAATGCAAAGGTTAAGAAAGGAAGAAGAAAAGAAAGAAGAGTGAAAGAAGGAAAGAAGAAAGGAAAGAAGAGTGGAAGAAGGAAAGACAAAAGGAAAGAAGCGTGAAGAAAGAAGAGTGGAAGAAGGAAAGAAGAGTGAAAGAAGGAAAGAAGAAAAGAAGAGTGAAGAGTGGAAGAAGGAAAGAAGAAAAGAAAGAAGAGTGAAATAATGAAAGAAGAAAGGAAAGAAGAGTGAAGGAAGGAAAGAAGAGTGGAAGAAGGAAAGAAGAAAAGAAAGAAGAGTGAAAGAAGGAAAGAAGAAAGGAAAGAAGAGTGTAAGAAGGAAAGAAGAGTGAAGAAAGGAAAGAAAAGTGGAAGAAGGAAAGAAGAGTGGATGAAGGAAAAAAGAAAGGCAAGAAGAGTGGAAGAAGGAAAGAAAAATGGAAGAAGAAAATAAGAAAGGAAAGAAGAGTGGAAGAAGGAAAGAAGAGTGAACAAGAGTGGCTCTGGATGAAGAGATAAAGAGAGAGTGAAAATATTGAAAAAAGGAGATAAAAATGGAGTGAAGAAGAGAGATTGAGTGTGAGAGAAAGTTGACTGAGAGAGAAAGATGGAGAGATGGAGAGAAAAAAAAATTGAGAATGGATGGTGTCTTAATGTTCCTAGTTACAGTTAAATTGAGAGGGACAGAGAGAGAAGAGGTTCCTTGGATTTGGCACAGGTGTCAGTAAAGCACAGGTGCAAGCCAGTTTAAAGACCCTATTATGATGTCATAATGGCCCAATGTAAGTCAATGGGAAAAAAATTATATTCGTTTTTCTTTAATATCTTAGAAAGTATAAAGTTTAGAAAAGTGAAAAATACATAGCATAAGTGTTGTTTACAAGACCTACGCGACAAAGTTTAAATGAAGTTTCTACGTTAAGCGGTTCGGGCTGAATTAATCGCAGAAAAAGGTAACAAGAATAAGAAGAAGAAGAAGAAGAAGAAGCCTAGGAATAACAATACAGGGCATTTCATGCACTGTAATAAGAAGAAGAAGAAGAAGAAGAAGAAGAAGAAGCCTAGGAATAACAATACAGGGCATTTCATGCACTGTAATGAGTGAATACTTTCTCTACACTGACGTCACGTTCTTAAAGGTTATTGTAACTTCTATAAGGTAAATCCAATATTATATGTTAAAATACGCAACACAATACCATAGGCCCTAACATGAAAGTGAACTAATAACTTTAACTAGAAAATGCATTTCCTGAAGGAAATACCAGTGCATGAAATGCAAAAGTTAAGAAAAGAAGAAGAAAAGAAAGAAGAGTGAAAGAAGGAAATAAGAAAGGAAAGAAGAGTGGAAGAAGTAAAGACGAAAGGAAAGAAGAGTGAAGAAAGGAGAGAAGAGTGGAAGAAGGAAAGAAGAAAGGAAAGAAGAGTGAAAGAAGGAAAGAAGAAAAGAAAGAAGAGTGAAAAAAGGAAAGAAGAGTGGAAGAAGGAAAGAAGAAAAGAAAGAAGAGTGAAATAATGAAAGAAGAAAGGAGAGAAGAGTGAAGGAAGGAAAGAAGAGTGGAAGAAGGAAAGAAGAAAACAAAGAAGAGTGAAAGAAGAGTGAAAGTGGGAAAGAAGAGTGAAGAAAGGAAAGAAAAGTGGAAGAAGGAAAGAAAAATGGAAGAAGGAATGAAGAAAGGAAAGAAGAGTGGAAGAAGGAAATAAGAAAAGAAAGAAGAGTGAAAGAAGGAAAGAACAAAGGAAAGAAGAGTGAAAGAAGGAAAGAAGAGTGTAAGAAGGAAAGAAGAGCGAAGAAAGGAAAGAAGAGCGAAGAAAGGAAAGAAAAGTGGAAGAAGGAAAGAAGAGTGGATGAAGGAAAAAAGAAAGGCAAGAAGAGTGGAAGAAGGAAAGAAAAATGGAAGAAGAAAATAAGAAAGGAAAGAAGAGTGGAAGAAGGAAAGAAGAGTGAACAAGAGTGGCTCTGGATGAAGAGATAAAGAGAGAGTGAAAATATTGAAAAAAGGAGATAAAAATGGAGTGAAGAAGAGAGATTGAGTGTGAGAGAAAGTTGACTGAGAGAGAAAGATGGAGAGATGGAGAGAAAAAAAATTGAGAATGGATGGTGTCTTAATGTTCCTAGTTACAGTTAAATTGAGAGGGACAGAGAGAGAAGGATTTGGCGCAGGTGTCAGTAAAGCACAGGTGCAAGCCAGTTTAAAGACCCTATTATGATGTCATAATGGCCCAATGTAAGTCAATGGGAGAAATTTATATTCGTTTTTCTTTAATATCTTAAAAAGTATAAGGTTTAGAAAAGTGAAAAATACATAGCATAAGTGTCGTTTACAAGACCTACGCGACAAAGTTTGAATGAAGTTTCTACGTTAAGCGGTTCGGGCTGAATTAATCGCAGAAAAAGGTAACAAGAATAAGAAGAAGAAGAAGAAGCCTAGGAATAACAATACAGGGCATTTCATGCACTGTAATAAGAAGAAGAAGAAGAAGAAGAAGAAGAAGAAGAAGAAGCCTAGGAATAACAATACAGGGCATTTCATGCACTGTAATGATATATATTTATGTATTATAAAATAAATATTCATATTTCTCTAGTTATCTGTGTTACGGGAGTCATTTCTGCATGATTCCGATCATTTCGAGCATTTTTATAATCAAAATCGCTGAATTTGCGCATTTCCGGTTCCCAGTGACAGTGATCAGCCAATGAACCAGGACGTGCGGTCGATGCATTGGTGTCTATGGGCAGGTGAGGCTAGAGGCTAGATTGCGCAATCACTCCAAACTGGGTTTTACGCATGCGTGCGCGTGCGTGCGTGTGCGCTTCTACTTGACGGCGAAAATGGAACATCGTATTGCTAAGCTGAAGCAGATCTCAAAACTGGACTTTCAATCCAAACGTGAAATGAAATGTGAAATGATAAACTAGAAAATGCATTTCCTGAAGGAAATACCAGTGCATGAAATGCAAAAGTTTGGAAAGGAAGAAGAAAAGAAAGAGTGAAAGAAGGAAAGAAGAAAGGAAAGAAGAGTGGAAGAAGGAAAGAAGAAAGGAAAGAAGAGTGAAGAAAGGAGAGAAGAGAGGATGAAGGAAAGAAGAGTGAAAGAAGGAAAGAAGAAAAGAAAGAAGAGTGAAGAAAAGAAAGAAGAGTGAAGAAAGGAAAGAAGAGTGAAAGAAGGAAATAATAGTTGAAGGAAAGAAGAGTGAAAGAAGGAAAGAAGAAAGGAGAGTGCAGAAAGGAAAGAAAAGTGAAAGAAGGAAAGAAGAGTGGAAGAAGGAAAGAAGAGTGAACAAGAGTGAAAGAGAAAAAGAGATTGAAAATATTGAAAAAAGGAGATAAAAATGGAGTGAAAAAGAGAGATTGAGTGTGAGAGAAAGTAGACTGAGAGGGATAGAGAGAAAGATGGAGAGATGGAGAGAAAAAAAAGTAGAGAATGGAAGGTGTCTTAGGCTGAATCCCATTTCACCCCCTACCCCTTCGTCTTTCCCCTTCCCCTCCGTTTTGCGCGTTCACGTGGAGAGGTAGTGCTAACCCAATTCACGTAAGGACAGAGGGGTAGGGGCGAGGGGAAGGGCTTTCCACCCCTCCAAACGAAGATTTTCCGAGGGCACACTTCTTCTTATTCTTCTCACCTTTTTCTGCGATTAATTCAGCTCGAACCGCTTAACTTAGAAACTTCGTTCAAACTTTGTCGCGTAGGTCTTGTAAAGGACACTTATGCTATGTATTTTTCACTTTTCTAAACTTTATACTTTTTAAAATATTCAAGAAAAACTAATATTAATTTCTCCCATTGACTTACATTGGGCTATTATGACATCATAATAGGGTCTTTAAACTGGCTTGCACCTGTGCTTCACTGACACCTGTGCCAAATCCAAGGAACCTCACCTCTGTCCCTCTCAATTTAACTGTAACTAGGAACATTAAGACACCTTCCATTCTCTACTTTTTTTTCTCTCCATCTTTCTCTCTATCCCTCTCAGTCTACTTTCTCTCACACTCAATCTCTCTTCTTCACTCCATTTTTATCTCCTTTTTTCAATATTTTCACTCTCTCTTTATATCCAGAGCCACTCTTGTTCGCTCTTCTTTCCTTCTTCTACTCTTCTTTCCTTTCTTCTTTCCTTCTTCAACTCTTCTTTCACTCTTCTTTCCTTTCTTCTTTCATTATTTCACTCTTCTTTCTTTTCTTCTTTCCTTCTTCCACTCCAGCAATGGCTTGGTGACGGCACAGCCGACTCATGATACAGCAGCCTACATACTATTATAAAAACTCGGGTTAACTCACAAAAGGAAAACATTTGGTAAATAAACAAACTCATGTACATTTAACATGCAACACACTAGAGAAACACTGGCATCCTGTTCCTTAATGAAGACAGCTCAATGCTGCCGTGGGGGTCACATAGCCTATGGGCCCCGTCACACACACACTGAGGGC
Source organism: Sprattus sprattus (assembly GCF_963457725.1). NCBI lineage: Eukaryota > Metazoa > Chordata > Actinopteri > Clupeiformes > Clupeidae > Sprattus > Sprattus sprattus. The sequence continues at coordinate 42,560,621 of NC_137920.1, forward strand.
CTGATTTACTAACAGGATTGCGCCCATTTCTGGCGTAAAATAGCGGTCGTAAACATAAAACAGTATTTACTAAGGGGGCGCATTTGAGTAGAGTCGCATATTAACGCTTTAAGGGTGTGTACCTGCCAACAGGTCGGATGGCACGGAGACGTGGGTGGTAACATAGGTGTGAAGCGCACTTTAATGGGAGGAGTGCACCTAATGATGTATTGCGTGGTATTTACTAAACTGCGAGCGCACGTCTCTGATTTGCGGGCTAATTCTCCGCCTCATAAAAGCACGTCTTAACTAGGGATGCACCGATACCACTTTTTTACAAACCGATACGAGTACGAGTATTTTTATTTCTGTACTTGCCGATACCGAGTACCGATACCGATACTTCCAAGATTTGATTTCCATGAAAGATTTTATTTTAAGGTTATGTCAAGCCTATAGTACAACATTAACAGAAGGCTATCCCAAGCCAAAAATAAAGAGCTTTCTGGTTTAAACCAAAAAAAAAAAAGAGTCAATATCATCACATTAGACAAAATTTGCATATAGACAGATGGCAATTTAATTTGCTGCATAGTTAACAACACAGTCTGCTTAACAAAAAGTGAACAGAACTATCCTGGATGATAAGAACATGAGCACAGTTCAGTTACAAAAGGATCAACAACTCTCTTCCTCCCCTTCTCTCTCTCTCTCTCTGTCTGTGTGCGCGCGCGTTTTTGTCTTTTGAAAGACGTCAGTAAAGATTGGTTGCTTGGTCTCTTAAGCCACTGGCATGAGTGAACTTTGTGTGCTTAGCACTATGGTGCGTCTTCAGATGTTTAATCAAATTGCTTGTGTCAAACGAAGTACTTTCCTTTCCCCCCTTCGACACTGTAACAGTGCAGATCTTACACTGTGCCTTACTCCTTTCATCATTTATCTTAAAATGAGTCAAAATCGCCGTTAAGGCAGCACAACGGTATAGCGATTTCTTACTAGAGTTTAATGTTGACAATGAACTGGGCTACGTTCTTGCAGCCAAATTGACACTTGCCTGAAGTTTGACTGTGTTAGGGAAGTTGTTTGCAACCTAGCCAACATAGCTATCACAATAACATTGCAAAGAAGTTAACGCAAAAGCACTTAATATTAGCATCAGGCGGAAAAACGGAAAAAAAACGTAATACTAGCATCAATGTCCAAGAGTGTTAAAACAACCTTGCTAACATCGCTAACGGGATGTCTTGCTAGCGGCTACTTGCTAGCGGGTGTTTATGACAAACTAACAAGATTCCTGAAACACAAGACAAGACAGACGTCCTCTTTTACCCTCACATGTCCTCCTTTCGAGACCTAAATGCGTCCGGGTAAAAGAGGAGAAAACAAATACATTCCCGTCCCCGTCAATCAACCGTAGCAAATGGCAATAATATGTTATAGGCGCAGCGTCGCTAAAGACAGTAGGCTAGCCCCTACACTTTGCCTATGTAACAGCAGTTCTAAGTTAACTGCAAAACATAAAATAGCCGAAGATAGCACTTACCTTTACTGGAGGTCGTACGTGTTAAGTTTAAAATCTCTAGCGAAACCGCTAGCTTACGCAAGCCACCTCCACACATCGTATCCAAGCTGTTATTGAATTAATTTAAACTGCAAGTTCAACCTCAACTTATCTGTCTGCAATACCGCTCTCGGCCTCTATGCAACTCGCCGCTCTCACACCTGGCAGGCATAGACAGTAGAGGAGAAGAAAACACACGCGTTAAGACGCAACACTGGGTATTGGTTTTTGGTATCGGTAATTTAAAACGAGTACGAGTACGAGTATTTTAACGAAGTATCGACCCGATACCCGATACTGGTATCGGTATCGGTGCATCCCTAGTCTTAACCAGGGCGCATTTCCATTGAGTCTGAAAACGTTGATATGGCAGAAGTTATAAGAGCAAGGCGAAGAAAAAAGACAGAGTCAGAGAAATAATTTTTTCAACTCGTATAACACATTTTCAGTTAAGCGAACCACAAATCATTAGACGGTACAGGTTAACCAGCCACGCAATACTTCAATTACTGAACCAGATCAGAGACGACATCGAACCCTCCAACCGGAGATCACATTCCATTCAATCAGTTGGTAAACTTCGGACAACATTGCAAATATTGGCATCGGATCATTTCAAACAGTTATAGCATAAGCAGTTGGTATATCTCAGCCATCACTCAGCCAAATATTCACCCAGGTACTCGACGCATTGCTACGGCGCACTGGTCAATATACATTTCCCCACTATACGATAGCTGAAATTAAACTTTCCAAACGTAATTGGAGCCATTCATCGCACCCACATGCAAACAGTCCCACCTTCAATCCACGAACACGTTTAACGAAACAGAAAGCACACATATTCAATGAATGTCCAGGTCATATGTGATGCCAACATGACCATTACTTACGTGGTAGTGGTCTGTCCATGACAGTTTTATCTTCCGGAATAGTGCCATCTATCCATGATTGAGCAACGGTGATTTTGGAGAGGCCTGGCTACTTGGTAAATGTATTTGTTTCAGTGGGGATATATTGTAGTGAACCCATGTCCCTTGTAGAACGTATTAATCTCGCCATGTACACATCTATATTGTTATAATAGACAGTTTATGCATTAATGTCATCAATAGCATATTATTTATAATCGTGTTCTTTTAAACATCTCGCTGTAGGTGATGGCGGGCAAAACAGCAATATAACCCATTGAATCAGGTTCAGTGATTGAGCAAACGTGAACCAATATAGGCTAATCGATATCCTCTTCGCTGAACCTTAGTTTTTTCTTCCTCGAATCTCCATGGTGGCAGTAACTTGCAGGCAATTTCTCTTTCTCGTCTTTTAACGGTGCGCTAAATAATGATTGCCCAGCGCGATTCTGGCTCGATAAATATCACGGAAAATGCGGGGAAACACCGTGCGTTAATGTGCGCTTGGCAAAGGCGCTGATTAAGCTGCGGTCGCAAATCAATAGTAAATCAGGCCCTTTACAGGGCGGAGTAAGCACACAGCGCCCAGCGCGGATGTGGTTTGATAAATACCACAGAAAATGCGCAAAAACACTGTGCGTTAATGTGCGATCGCAGATTAAGCAGAAACTGCATATAATGGGAATAGTTTTTGTTTGCCGTAGCGGAACCCTCTGTAATACGGTTCTGAATGTAGGGTTAGGGTCAGCTTAAAACACTGAGTCAAGAATTTTAAGATTCCAATCCCCCCTTTCCTATCTCCACCCGGCCGACCTCAAGCAGATGGGTCCCCCCTTATGTGCCGTGGTTCTGCTTAAGGTTCCTTCCTGACTAACAGGGAGTTTTTTCTTGCCCCTGTTGCCATTGTGCTTGCACTAAGGGGGTTCTGGCTCTGGGCTCTGTAAAGCGCCTAGAGACAATTGTATTGTTATGGCGCCATATAAATAAAATTGAATTGAAATTGAATTGAATGACATATTTCCACCTAAAACAGAAAAGACTGAGGTAAACTTAACACGTCTGAGCCGACAGAAGAACATTGGCAAATAGAACACTGCCAAATAGAACAGGATAGAGTAATTTGACTGGGCACACAAGGTAAGGCTATAGGAAGTGAGAATTAAACGTCCATGTAAAGTAAAGTAGATGATGTAAAGTGTCTTTAAAGATATAAAACCTCTAGTAGAAGGTCAGCTGGGCTTATGCTGAGTTCAAAAGCGTGAAAGTGTTCAGCACATGGTACAATCCCGGTTCTCAGACTAATACACTGTTATAACATAAATCTCTCAAATACTTCAACCTATCACCCACACATATAAAGTCTACACCTTTGGGTACGCCTTTCAAAAAGCCTTAGAAGGTGTTATAAGGAGAGTGCAGTTGACAACAGGGATGTAGGGCGCTGGAGAAGTGAGAAGGCATTAGTGGACAAAAGTCCCGGCTGTGCCTTAAAACTTCTGACAGGCTGATGTTGCCGCTTTCTCTCTAGTCCTGCAACATCTTGTCGTCACCTGGCGGTCATACCAGGTTCTGCATGTAAGTAAAGAAACCCTGGGATAATTGAAACTACACCTGACCTACAAAAACGGTTAGACAATTCATTTTTAATTCAATTTTCATCTCAACCTAAAAATCTATACATTTCTTGGGCTATATCTTGTTTCAAATTGATTCGCCACCTAGTCTACGGTAGACAACGATGACGTTGAATGTCATTGGTCCACCGTTTCTCATCGACATTTACCAGTTCCAGTCACTGAAAATACTAGACAAACATAAACAGCTGGTTTCCCCTACTCATGACCAGACTGTTAGGTTTTTGTCACGCTATGTATTCCACAGCAGTTATTGCGACCTTTACGACATTGACATTATTTCCGTGGACGTACGTTGCCTTCAGAAATACTGTATTTTATATCACATACAGTAGGTGATAAATCATTTTTAATCAATTTTATTTCATCCATTCCACCTTACATGTGGTCTTCTGGAAAATCTCTACGTATGGAAATTAACGTCCTCGGAGAATGTCGCTGTGTAGCTAACGTCCCATTCAAGCTGTAAAGACCTTAAATGACCTCGTTCTTAATCCACAAACTCCCTTAAATTAAGCAGGAAAATACACCAAACTCTAGTCAAATGCATACGACCAACTCCATTTACTTTGGCGCATGACCCAGATGATGTAATTTCACATACTATGGGTTGGGGAAGAAAAACGTAACTATGTTATGTCCCGGCATCAAGTTTAAAGATATCAAAAAACCCTTCTTACCTTGAACATGGTTTACTTTCTTCTTCTACGATTGTGGCAGTGGAGCAACTTCACATTTGAAACATCGCCCCCTTTAGTTTAGGAATGGAACGTGCATTTGGATTCATAGACTGCAAAAAAGAGACTATTAATTTTGTAATACCATAGCTCTGGAAATTACTGTACCAAACCATTACGCAAGACCTGACCATGTATTTAGTGTAATGTAATGTTGGTGGCTTTTTTTGGAGAGATTTGTATTGTCTCCTAAGTTAAGTTACCCTCTCTAGGGTAATTTAATGAGTATACTGTTGCCATAACAACACACGTCCACAACCCCTAGCAAGCGATGACAAGACTAGCTACAATGCTAAGAAAAACTATTTATCGCACTTCCAGACATACGTGGATGGACTGATTGGAAAATATACAGTTTGGCCAAAGGAGAAAGAAGGCATTTCCTAAGCTGTTTTGTCCTAGCAAGTACTAAATAACGGTGCAGATGGATTCTAACGTTAGGTGAGCAATTAGATAAATGTACTATCCTAGCTAACATTATATGGGCAACTAACTTATTTCTTTGCTTTAGTTCAAGTTCAAGTATTTATTTGTCAGATACACAGAAAAACAGTCAGACTGGGCATTGAAATTCTTAGGACAAGACACCGCACAACAACCTACCATAGCATAACATAAAATGACAGTAGGCTACTGTGAACACAAATGAAATTACACATATAATAAACCAAAATAAATAAACAATACCATCTGCTGAACATAATACACATATAGTAACCTAAACTAACCTAATATACCTATACTAACCTAAAGACAAATCAAATGTGCCTGGTATCAGGTAGTGCAATATTACTGTAAACGGGGACTGTCCCCGGAAACAGGGGACGTCTGGTCACCTTACTGTAGTGCAAACAGTAGAAAACTGTAACATGTAAAGTGTAAGGTGGCAAGACTGTATCACTGTCCATTTAAAAGCCTGATGGCCCTTGGAAAGAAACTGCTCTCAGTGCGAGATCGAATGCTTAGGTAACGCTTACCAGAAGGCAGAGGGGAAAAAAGTCTATAGGATGGATGGTAGCAGTCTTTAAGGATCCTGCCAGCTTTTCTGATGCATCGTGTATGGAAGATGTCCTGCAGGGCTTGGAGCTCCCTGCCTATGATAAACTCCGCAGACCTGACCACACTGCGACGGGCCTTACGGTCCTTGGCTGTGCAGCTCACGTACCACACTGTGATGCAACCTGTCAGGATGCTCTCTATACTAGAGTCTATAGTACACCTTTAAAAGTTAGTAAGGATGACTGATTCCATTCAAAACGTCTTCAGTCTCCTGAGGAAGAAAAGGCGTTTCAGGGCCACTTTCACCACCATGTTCGTGTGAACAGACCAGGTGAGATCACTGCTGATGTTCACCCCAAGGAACCTGAAGCAACTGACCTTTTCGACTACAGATCTATTGATGTATAGGAGCGCATGCTCTTCCTTCTGCCGTCTCCTATAGTCCACAATCATCTCTTTCGTTTTGCTGATGTTAAGAGAGGTTATTAACCTGACACCATGTTGTCAGGGTATCAACCTCCTCTCTGTAGGCTGCCTCGTCATTGTCAGTGATGAGGCCCACAATGGTTGGGTCGTCAGCAAACTTCACAATGAGATTTGAACTGTGAGTAGCCGCACAATTAAGTGAGCATAAGTAATAGCATGTTATTGCAACGTGAATAGGACTAATACCATTACCTTCAGTGACGGTTTAAGAAATAGTGCGATATTAAGACTGAACAGTGGTTTATAATTTAATTTACTGGTTACCATTTTAAACCAGGGCAGCTGAATACGATGCTCTTCTGTTTAAGAGAAAATAAACCAAGAACAAAAACATCATGACACTATATAACTCATTGCTTCAAGTCTTGAAGCTACTGTTTCAATGAGAGGCAGACGACCGAGTACGAAGAGCTGAAGTTTATTTCAATTTCGCAGACTTCCAGCCAATTTATAATAATAACTAGAAAATGCATTTCCTGAAGGAAATACCAGTGCATGAAATGCAAAGTTTAAGAAAGGAAGAAGAAAAGAAAGAAGAGTGAATTAAGGAAAGAAGAAAGGAAAGAAGAGTGGAAGAAGGAAAGACAAAAGGAAAGAAGAGTGAAGAAAGGAGAGAAGAGTGGAAGAAGGAAAGAAGAAAGGAAAGAAAAGTGGAAGAAGGAAAGAAGAGTGGATGAAGGAAAAAAGAAAGGCAAGAAGAGTGGAAGAAGGAAAGAAAAATGGAAGAAGAAAATAAGAAAGGAAAGAAGAGTGGAAGAAGGAAAGAAGAGTGAACAAGAGTGGCTCTGGATGAAGAGATAAAGAGAGAGTGAAAATATTGAAAAAAGGAGATAAAAATGGAGTGAAGAAGAGAGATTGAGTGTGAGAGAAAGTTGACTGAGAGAGAAAGATGGAGAGATGGAGAGAGAAAAAAATTGAGAATGGATGGTGTCTTAATGTTCCTAGTTACAGTTAAATTGAGAGGGACAGAGAGAGAAGAGGTTCCTTGGATTTGGCACAGGTGTCAGTAAAGCACAGGTGCAAGCCAGTTTAAAGACCCTATTATGATGTCATAATGGCCCAATGTAAGTCAATGGGAGAAATTTATATTCGTTTTTCTTTAATATCTTAAAAAGTATAAAGTTTAGAAAAGTGAAAAATACATAGCATAAGTGACGTTTACAAGACCTACGCGACAAAGTTTGAATGAAGTTTCTACGTTAAGCGGTTCGGGCTGAATTAATCGCAGAAAAAGGTAACAAGAATAAGAAGAAGAAGCCTAGGAATAACAATACAGGGCATTTCATGCACTGTAATAAACCATTTTATTTTTAACGCACTTTTCATTCAGACGAATCTCAGAGTGCCTACATATTAGAAACTAACTATAATAATACAAACTAGAAAATGCATTTCCTGAAGGAAATACCAGTGCATGAAATGCAAAAGTTAAGAAAGAACGAATAAAAGAAAAGTGAAAGAAGGAAGGAAGAAAGGAAAGAACAGTAAAAGAAGGAAAGAAGAGTTGAAGAAGGAAAGAAGAAAGGAAAGAAGAGTGGAAGAAAGAAAGAAGAAGGGGAGAAGAAAGGAAAGAAGAGTGAAGAAAGGAAATTAGAGTGGAAGAAGGAAAGAAGAGTGGAAGAAGAAAAGAAAGAAGAGTGAAAGAAGGAAAGAAGAAAAGAAAAAGGTAAGAAGAGTGGAAGAAGGGAACAAGAAAGGAAAGAAGAGTGGAAGAAGGAAAGAAGAAAGTAAAGAAGAGTAGAAAGAAGGAAAGAAAGGAAAGAAGAGAGGAAGAAACAAAGTAAGGAAAGAAGAGTGAACAAGAGTGGCTCTGGGTAAAGACAGTAAAGAGAGAGTGAAAATATTGAAAGAAGGAGAAAAAAAGAGTGAAGCAGAGAGATGGAGTGTGAGAGAAAGTAGAGTGAGTGATAGAGAGAAAAAAAAGTAGAGTATGGAAGGTGTCTATTAATATTCCTAGTTATACAGTTGAATGGAGAGGTACAGAGAGAAGAGGACCCTTGGAGGCTTGCCGCAGGTGTCAGTGAAGCACAGGTGCAAGCCAGTTTAATTACCCTATTATGATGTCATAATGGCCCAATGTAAGTCAATGGGAACATTTAGATTCGTTTGTCTTTAATAACTTAAAAAGTATAAAGTTTAGAAAAGTGAAAAATACATAGCATAAGTGTCCTTTACAAGACCTACGCTACAAAGTTTGAATGAAGTTTCTACGTTAAGTGGTTCGAGCTGAATTAATCGCAGAAAAAGGTAAGAAGAAGAAGAAGAAGAAGAAAATGCCTAGGAATAACAATACAGGGCATTTCATGCACTGTAATAAAAAAACTAGAAAATGCATTTTCCTGAAGGAAATACCAGAGCATGAAATGCAAAAGTTAGGAAAGGAAGAAGAAAAGAAAGAAGAGTGAAAGAAGGAAAGAAGAAAGGAAAGAAGAGTGGAAGAAGGAAAGAAGAAAGGATAGAAGAGTGAAGAAAGGAGAGAAGAGAGGATGAAGGAAAGAAGAGTGAAAGAAGGAAAGAAGAAAAGAAAGAAGAGTGAAGAAAGGAAAGAAGAGTGGAAGAAGAAAAGAAAGAAGAGTGAAGAAAGGAAAGGAGAGTGAAAGAAGGAAATAATAGTTGAAGAAGGAAAGAAGAAAAGGAAAGAAGAGTGAAAGAAGGAAAGAAGAAAGGAGAGTGAAGAAAGGAAAGAAAAGATGGAGAGAAAAAAAGTAGAGAATGGGAGGTGTCTTAATGTTCCTAGTTACAGTTAAATTGAGAGGGACAGAGAAGAGGTTCCTTTGATTTGGTGCAGCTGTCAGTGAAGCACAGGTGCAAGCCAGTTTAAAGACCATATTATGATGTCATAATGGCCCAATGTAAGTCAATGGGAAAATTTCGATTCGTTTTTATTTAATATCTTAAAAAGTATAAAGTTTAGAAAAGTGAAAAGCATAAGTGTCCTTTACAAGACCTACGCGACAAAGTTTGAATGAAGTTTCTACGTTAAGCGGTTCGGGCTGAATTAATCGCAGAAAAAGGTAACAAGAAGAAGAAGAAGAAGAAGAAGAAGAAGCCTAGGAATAACAATACAGGGCATTTCATAATTAGTTAACATAAGCATAGTAGAATAGTAGAAGGGAGGCTGTTCCATAAGTGTGGCGCTGCCGAGCAAAAGGCCCGGTCGCCCATGGTGCGGTTTGAGTGGTGGTCCATGGAGCATCTTTGCTAAACTCTCAGTGCACAGCTTTTTTATACACTACAATTCCTGTCGTATTAACATCATGCATTTCCAATCGAAAACTAAACACTTACATATCAAAGTTAAGCCAGTCAGAATATTCTGCTCACTTGTTGCCGGAAAACATTTCAAGACACTGTTGGCTGTGTGCACGTGTGTGTGTCCGTCTGTGTGCGTCTGAGACCCTGTTTACAACTCTTTGGAAGGTTTCACCTGTCCTTGACTGCCCGCTTCCCCTACACAGAGACCCTTCCATGAATACTTGGCCGTCTTTGTAATGTGCGTCCGTTTGTGTGCGTAGGAGACCTTGTTTACAGCTCTTTGGGAGGTTTCACCCGTCCTTGACTGTCCGCATCCCCTATATGCTGCGATCCCTCTATGAATACTCAACTGTCTTTGTCAGCCTGCGCCTGCTGATACGGACAGCACGTTATCTGCCCGGCCTTCCTTGACACTCATTTCCTGCAAAGTTGCTCCATGTTCACCACACCACTGTATCACAACCATTTTATTTTCTTACATCGGTTTCTCTAGTTTTGACCTCCAACAGACAGACCATGCTGCTAAGAAGATCCAGAGATTCTGGCGGTCCTGCCAGGACAGGAATCTGTTCCACCTGCTTCTGAAGACAGTTCGTAAGGCAGTGAGTGTCTGTGTTTGCCTGTAGTGTCTGTAACCAGAAACACCAGTTTAGTGTCATGGGTAAAAGATTCTTATTCATTCTGATGTATGACAAAACACTCAACTACTGGTTATATTTGCTTCATACGGTGATCTGCCTTCCATCCTCTATGGTTCACGCCTCTGACCTGAGGTGGGTATAGATAGATAGATAGATAGATAGATGGATAGTAAGCAAAAGCTGCACTCTAGTTAAAGTGTTGTTACTTTATAATAATAATGACTCAAGTAGAAGTAACAGTACCCATCAAAATAATGACTTGAGTAAGAGTAAAATGTATCTCATAAAATAGTGAGTAACTTAACATGATGCTATTTTTTTTTTTACACCTATTAGCAGTGGTGTATACAGTACCCAAAAGCCGTACTTGAGTAAAAGTAAAGATACCTTACTGGAAAATAACTCAAGAAAAAAAGTCAGTCACCTTTTAGAATACTACTCGAGTAAAGTCTTTAAGTATCTGATAATTACTGTACTTAAGTATCAAAAGTAATTTTCTGATATTAAATGGACTTAAGTATTGAAAGCAAAGTATGTTTTTTAATGTACTCAAGTAAGATTGAAAAGTATTCTGCATTAAAACTGCTCTGATAAGGACAATTTATTAGGAAAAATACTGTCTGAGTGTTTCAGGAGAGCTGTCTGACTCCTGCAGTCCTGCGCCAGCTAAACCCCCGGGAGGCTCAACTGCTCTCCGATTCCAGCATGCACTGCAAGGTGCGCTTCAGGTAACCTGACTAAGTATACAACTAGACAGCTAACACTAACTAGACAGCTTACACCCACCAGACAGCTAACACCCACCAGACAGCTAACACCCACCAGACAGCTAACACCAACCAGACAGCTAACACCCACTAGACAGCTTACACCCACTAGACAGCTGACACCCACTAGACAGCTAACACCAATTACACAGCTAACGCCAACTAGACAGCTAACACGAACTAGACAGCTAACACCCACCAGACAGCTAACACCAAATAGACAGCTAACACCCACCAGACAGCTAACACCAACTAGACAGCTAACACCAACCAGACAGCTAACACGAACTAGACAGCTAACACCAATCAGACAGCTAACACCAACTAGACAGCTAACACCCACTAGACAGCTAACACCAACCAGACAGCTAACACCCACCAGACAGCTAACACCAACCAGAAATTCCAGCATGTACTGCAAGGTGCGCTTCAGGTAACCTGACTAAGTATACAACTAGACAGCTAACACTAACTAGACAGCTTACACCCACCAGACAGCTAACACCCACCAGACAGCTAACACCAACCAGACAGCTAACACCCACTAGACAGCTTACACCCACTAGACAGCTAACACCAATTACACAGCTTACGCCAACTAGACAGCTAACACGAACTAGACAGCTAACACCAAATAGACAGCTAACACCCACCAGACAGCTAACACCAACTAGACAGCTAACACCAACCAGACAGCTAACACGAACTAGACAGCTAACACCAATCAGACAGCTAACACCAACTAGACAGCTAACACCCACTAGACAGCTAACACCAACCAGACAGCTAACACCAACTAGACAGCTAACACCCACTAGACAGCTAACACTAACCAGACAGCTAACACCCACCAGACAGCTAACACCAACCAGAAATTCCAGCATGCACTGCAAGGTGCGCTTCAGGTAACCTGACTAAGTATACAACTAGACAGCTAACACTAACTAGACAGCTTACACCCACCAGACAGCTAACACCCACCAGACAGCTAACACCAACCAGACAGCTAACACCCACTAGACAGCTTACACCCACTAGACAGCTAACACCAATTACACAGCTAACGCCAACTAGACAGCTAACACAAACTAGACAGCTAACACCAAATAGACAGCTAACACCCACCAGACAGCTAACACCAACTAGACAGCTAACACCAACCAGACAGTTAACACGAACTAGACAGCTAACACCAATCAGACAGCTAACACCAACTAGACAGCTAACACCCACTAGACAGCTAACACCAACCAGACAGCTAACACCAACTAGACAGCTAACACCCACTAGACAGCTAACACCAACCAGACAGCTAACACCCACCAGACAGCTAACACCAACCAGAAATTCCAGCATGCACTGCAAGGTGCGCTTCAGGTAACCTGACTAAGTATACAACTAGACAGCTAACACTAACTAGACAGCTTACACCCACCAGACAGCTAACACCCACCAGACAGCTAACACCAACCAGACAGCTAACACCCACTAGACAGCTTACACCCACTAGACAGCTAACACCAATTACACAGCTAACGCCAACTAGACAGCTAACACAAACTAGACAGCTAACACCAAATAGACAGCTAACACCCACCAGACAGCTAACACCAACTAGACAGCTAACACCAACCAGACAGCTAACACTAACTAGACAGCTAACACCCACTAGACAGCTAACACCAACCAGACAGCTAACACCCACCAGACAGCTAACACCAACCAGAAAGCTAACACCCATTAGACAGCTTACACCCACCAGACAGCTAACAGCAACTAGACAGCTAACACCAACTAGACAGCTAACACCCACTAGACAGCTAACACCCACTAGACAGCTAACACCAACCAGACAGCTAACACCCACCAGACAGCTAACACCAACTAGAAAGCTAACACCCATTAGACAGCTTACACCCACCAGACAGCTAACAGCAACTAGACAGCTAACACCCACCATACTGTACATACATAAATACCCTTCCATACCTGCTGTACCCCCTTCATAAATACGCTTCCATACCTGCTGTACCCCTTCATACATACCCTTCCATACCTGCTGTACCTTCATAAATACCCTTCCATACCTGCTGTACCTTCATAAATACCCTTCCATACCTGCTGTACCCCTTCATAAATACCCTTCCATACCTGCTGGACTCCCTTCATAAATACCCTTCCATACCTGCTGTACCCCTTCATAAATACTAGAGCTGTGAAAAATTACGCGTTATGATTAATTTACAGGATTAATGCGTTATTTCTTTTAACTAATTTAACGCATGTGCCGAATGAGCTTCCATTAAACCCACAATTGACCGTTCGCGAAACTCCTCCCTAGAACATCCCTCGTCCAATCCTACCTGAGCAAACTCTACGAAGAGAAGAGGGTCAGACAACCTTGAGGTCTGATGATGAGCATGGTGAAACGGCGTACGGGACTTGTAGATCTGACACAAGGTACCCTGAGATTTTAGAGCGAAACAAAGGAGGAAAGGAGCCGGCTGGGGATTTAACAGTGTGGGAGACCCCGCTCCCAACTCAATGTATCAAAGATCAACAAACACACATGTCTGCTCCAAAGTAAATTAAGCTTCTTGAGCTTGCAGGTAGCGAACTATGCTATGCTAGCTAACTATCTAGTTGAGAGAACACCCCCAAACAGTTATGGTTCATGTCAACTAGTATTATAACGACTACAAGTCCATAACTAGTCTCTCCAACAAATGTGTTAATGTTAAAATAAAATGTTAATGTTAATGTCAAAATGTTAATGTTACCGTGTGTAAGGTTGCACACTTAGCTAGCGATAGCAAACGCCATCAAATTGCAAGGAGCTTAATATACTGTATCAATCTTGAACAAAACGTCCCAAAAGGCCATTATGAACTTTTTTTTTTTTTTTAATCTTTGTAGCATTTTGTGAACGGGCAACCTGCTCCTGGGTATCCCAAGGTATGTGTGGTGTAGTAAAATGACAAGCATGATGATATTAACTCTTTACTGAGAACCAGTGTTCGAATTACGGGGGGTACGGGGTCTGACGGTCCCGATTGAGACTTGATACCCCCCAAATGGCATTAAAATGAAACTTTGGGGGGTACCGAAAATAATGTATTTATTCTTCAAATTGCGTGTTTAAAAGTGTCTTCTTATTTCTTAAATGCGTTTGATGTTTACTATGAGTAATATAGGCTACTGACATTAAAATTCAAACACTCCTTGAATGGGCTGTACCATTAACACGTCTTCAGCGGTCTTTCAACGTCTTCTCGGCTTGACCTCAACTGATCTAGGCTATATAGGAAGTATATATACCAATTGTTGTTTTAAGTTCTGCATATATTGTGTTGTTTGATTAACAGCCTGGCGGCGTGTTGAGGGGAATGTAGTGGGGAATGTTTCATGTGAATTAAGCTATCTACACGACTTTTTATACGTCTACATTTACTCGGTTAGTTGTTTCTGTGCTACACGAATGTTGCAGAGTATTGTAAGTCTTTACTGAAAGTCTTGAATATTATTTGTAGGTGACTGCTAGCGCTTAGACCAAAACTCCATTGAAACAGATAGTAGCTAGCTAGCTAGCCTCGTTAACGTAGCTCTCACATGCGAGTTAGTGGCGATATCCAAATCAATATAAACAAATATTAACAAAGTTGAAAGTGTCCCATTGTAGTTTTTGTTATTTTAATGGAAACTTTATAAAATGAGCAATGTGAATGAACTAAATGGTGCGAGATCAATGTCGATCTCCTAGCTAATCATCAACAAACTTTTTGTGCTAGGCTAACAGACGTGAAGTCCCCAATGCTATTTGTCTGTTGCATAGCAACAGCCACACAAAGGGGGACTATTTTCTCTTGGCTACTGAAATGTGATACACAACGTTTAGTGTCTACAACTTTTTTTGTGCTGAAAGGCAGCTTACTGTTTGTATTTTAATTGTACTTAATATTTATAAAGTCGCTGGCAACCGTGTTATAAAAGCAATAAGGTACTCGAGGCAGTACTGTATCGTCAATAATGTACTTGTTCGAGGGTTTTCCGGCAACAACTAACAACTCCCTCGAACAAGTACATTATTGACGATACAGTACTGCCTCTCGAACCTTATTGCTTAAATACCCCTTCATAAATACCCTTCCATACCTGCTGTAACCCTTCATAAATGCACAGGTTCTGTGGCTCCCAGTTCCCCCCCGTCATCGTCTTTAAGATCTTCCAGTGCGGCGGAGGACAGCACTACATTTCTGGGAAGAAAATCTTCAGGCCATCCAATCAGGTGAGGAGAACTCCACCTGTTGAGACTTACTTAGACACACACATACACACTTATACACACACACACACACTTAAACACACACACACACACACACACACACACACACTCTTAGACAGATGTGGAGTGTTGTGTCTCTAAGACAGATGTAGAGTAAACTCTTAGACAGATGTTGAGTCCAGAGTAAACTCTTAGACAGATGTAGAGTCCAGAGTAAACACTTAGACAGATGTGGAGTCCAGAGTAAACTCTTAGACAGATGTAGAGTAAACTCTTAGACAGATGTAGAGTAAACTCTTGGACAGATGTAGAGTAAACTCTTAGACAGATGTAGAGTCCAGAGTAAACTCTTAGACAGATGTTGAGTAAACTCTTAGACAGATGTAGAGTAATCTCTTGGACAGATGTAGAGTAAACCCTTAGACAGATGTAGAGTAAACTCTTAGACAGATGTTGAGTAAACTCTTAGACAGATGTAGAGTAAACTCTTAGACAGATGTAGAGTAAACTCTTAGACAGATGTAGAGTGTTGAGTAAACCCTTAGACAGATGTAGAGTAAACTCTTAGACAGATGTTGAGTAAACTCTTAGACAGATGTAGAGTAAACTCTTAGACAGATGTAGAGTAAACTCTTAGACAGATGTAGAGTGTTGAGTAAACTCTTAGACAGATGTAGAGTAAACTCTTAGACAGATGTAGAGTAAACTCTTAGACAGATGTTGCGTCTAGAGTAAACTCTAGACAGATGTTGAGTAAACTCTTAGACAGATGTAGAGTAAACTCTTAGACAGCTGTAGAGTAAACTCTTAGACAGATGTTGCGTCTAGAGTAAACTCTAAGACAGTGGTGAGTAAACTCTTAGACAGATGTTACGTCTAGGGTAAACTCCTACATCACAACAGACTAGAAGACCCAAATCAGACTACTGTGAACACTAAAAACATTGACATATAAGACAGACAAGATTGATAATCTTAGGCTAGCTTTACACGACAACGATCTGAACACAAACCGCAAAAGTGGCGTTGCGTTCCCACTTTTAATTTCGCGTTTAGACGAGAGTCTTTGGGTGGAAATCTGCATGCAGACGGTGACGCAAAAGTGTGTGAAATTGAACTTAACCGGTGTAGACGTGGAGGTACTGCAGGATGTATATGTGTCCATTCTATTCCACTATGGCTATTTTAACGCGATTGGGAGCTTATTTATGTATTCATTCACTTACATTTGCAGTGTTCGTGTACATTTACATTTAGTCATTTAAATTAGCAGACGCCTTTGGCCAAAGAGACGTAGGCTACAAGGGATAGAACAGTCTAGCTACGAGACCTAGTGTAATTAATGCGCCTTCTCTGTTCTGTTTTATCTGTGATTACTCGGCTTATTTGCTGAAATGACTCCTGGATAGATATCAAGGCAGCTTGAATCTCCGAGTAATGGAAATAATCCGACATGTTTGTTGTTGTTTGGCTGTACTGCACATGGATATGATGTCAACGCGTATGCGAGGATAGCCAGCGTGAGCAGCTCAGAGCACACTTTTGCGTTTTCAACCCTTTAGACGGGAACGCAACGGTGGAGCGTTTTTAAGATTTCCACTCTGGAGGGTGGGTTCATTTCTTCGCGTTTTCAAGCCCCAAAAACGCTGTCGCCGTCTTAACGAAAGGCACATCTGATAAAATATTTTGTCGTTTTCACCCGGGAGCGTTGTCGTGTAAAGCCACCCTTAAAGGAGGAGAGGTGGCTGGCCATGGCAACACACGCACACACACTCACTAAAACACACACACACACACACACACACACACTTAAAGGAGGAGAGCTGGCTGGCCATGGCAACACACACACACTTATACACACACACACACACACTTAAACACACACACACACAAAATTTAAGGAGGAGAGGTGGCTGGCCATGGCCACTGCCAGGCAGAGGAGCAAGTGTGTGATAGGGAGAGGAGGAGGTGCACAGACAGCAAGAGGAGAGAGGAGGAGGCACAGAGAGAGTAGGAGGAGAGAGGAGGACAGAGAGCAGACTTCAGCTGACTATTCTAATGTAGCTAGCTAGCATTATTACCTCCAGCAAGGAGGTTATGCGATCGGGTCCGTTCATTTATTTATTTGTCCGTCTGTTTGTCTGTGGACAAGATTTCTCAGAAACTACTGGGCGGATCTTTCTGAAATTTTCACAAGAGGTGGATCTTGGTCCTGGGACATCCCCATTAAAATGTCAGGATGATCCGGAAAGATCTTGCTTTACTATCAACGTCAACCCTTGCTGGAGGTCAGAAATCTCGGATTGCTCTTGTTCCCTAATGCAATCGCCACTTCAGGTGGCTATTCTAATGTAGCTAGCGAGCATTGTTCCCTAATGCAGTCACCACTTCAGCTGGCTATTCTAATGTAGCTAGCTAGCATAGTACCCTAATGCAGACTATCCGTAGTGTTATTTTGTTAGCATCATGTTGGCTTAGTTGCTTTGAGTCAGCTAGGTCCCCTCCGCAGTGGTGGACGAAGTACACTAACTACGTACTTAAGTGAAAGTATAGATACCTTGTGTAAAATATTACTCCAGTAAAAGTGGAAGTATGCACTTTGAATTTCCACTTGAGTAGAAGTATAAAAGTATTTGCCTTCGTATTTACTTAAGTATTAAAAGTAAAAGTACCTTGATGATTTATGGTTCTAATGGCCTTTTATCATTTTCACATCAAAGCTCAATGAACTGATATTAGGTAGAAATACTAATGCCATTACATTTGTCTATTAAAAAGAGTATAAGCACAAAACATTGAAAGCCATCTATTGCCATTAAGTTCGACCAAGTTCTTATGAAAAAACAGCACTAGAGAACAATTATTTGACATTTATTTGTAGCTGCACATTAACAATTAAACAGTGTGTGTGTGTGTGTGTATGTTGAGATGGGGGGGAGGGTTTGTCTGTGTGTTTGAGTGGTGAGTGTCTGTGTTGCGCGCATGAATGTGTGAATATGAGTGTTGTTAAAATCATAGGGGAGGTGTATAAACTGTAAAACATAACAAAGTATGCTGCTACCTGTATTGCCTCTAGTATGCAATAATACAAATAATTATGAAAAATAAACAAATAAATAAACAGACGAAAGTCAAAACAAAAACACTTGACCTCAGATCAAACTGAAAAAACTAAACAAAATACACGGCCAGACAAGTGGGGAAAGACTTCCCATTACAGGAACTTAATTCCATTATACGAGAACACCATTATGTTATACCAATTTAGGAAACTCTGGTACAAGCAGAGAGGTAAGTCACAACAAACCAGTTAACCTGACCTACCCTGAATCACAAGGGGAATGCTAAAACAGCAAGCCTAAAATGGCAGACCTGATCACTAATTACCAAAGCTGAAATATCTCTTATTACGCTTCAGTAGGAGCTGGTTCTCCAAATTTTTTGCATCAAGCCTTGCCCGCCGTGGACTGAAAATCAGCCCAGCTGTGCTGAATAGGCGCTCGCAAGCAGCTGAAGCTGGTAGAGTGGTGTTAAGTTTCAGAGATAACTTACACACTGCAGGGTACAACTTTAATATATCTTTAGTGTCTACCTTTGAGGCAAGGTAGCCCTCTAATTGTTTAACATTTTCCTGACCAGCAGGTGTCTTCATGCTTGCAAAGAAATCCTCATCATCTGATGCAGTTGAGCCAATAGCTGGCGATTGATGTGGAGTGTCTTCCTCCAGATGGTCCTTAATGTAGTCCATGCCTGAAATGGACATTTAAATAAATGCTAAAAATCAAGTAACTGTAATCATGCATTCCTCCATGTTAAATCAGAACGACAGCATTTTGAAGGTGCTATAAATCTAATGCATACCCATTTGAGCTTGTAGGCTTTTTAAGTGTTTTGGTTATTTTGTTTCTGTGAATCTAACTTTTACTACTTTTCTGACACAAAACTGGATCACTTATGTATAGTCTTACCTACAGGCATGAAAACGGGTAAGGGGTGAAAAAGGTGAGGAGGATATTACCCCTCTGGGGGGGTCCGGGGGCGTGCCCCCCCTGTAAGTAAAATTTAAATATTCCATATTTTAAAGCGTCAATCTGATGAAGTTTGAGATGCTTTTTTTCCAACCTGGGGAGAGCTGGAGAAACTTAGCTTCAGCCATGAGTCAAAAAATATTTTGGCCTCCTTACTTAGTATTATGCAAGCCATTTCATGCCAGCCTGTCGTTGGGTCTATCATTTACAGTATATGAGGCACAATGTGGTAAGGGCACCACAAATGGCTTAATGCATAGCCCCCACGAGAGATGCCGTAACTTAACTTGTCTACTCTTCCATCATGATTGACAGCCAATACAATGTTATGTAATTCAGATTTCAATACATTTTATTGGCGAGGCCCTTCGCGTTAATATTTCCATGCACTCGCATCATCCAGTTATTCAACATAATAAATCAGCGGCGAAAAAAAACAATACAATCATATATTCTTTAGAAGTTCTAAATGATGCAAAATGTAAGGATCTCTTTTCATTTATGGAATTCTTGTCAAGAAAATATGATTCTATTGTTTTTTTCGCCGCTGATTTATTATGTTGAATAACTGGATATATATATTTAAAAATATGTTAAGCTCCTATTAAAGCATCCATCTATACTTCCAGTGGCACTTGCTCTTGACTGCTTTGCCTCATAGCTTGGCGACTTGGCCTTTTTGAGCAGAGCATCACTGAAGCCTTCCATGTGACAAGAGTCCCCTTTGCAGCCATGCTCACCTGTCTTGTCACCAAAGTGCTTATCATGTCAGTGCTCAGGGTTGCACTGTATTGGGTCTTGTTTATGGTAACGAGACTGAAAATGGTCATCTGACGTCATGATTTGTTTTATACCTGCAAGGCTTGTAAGTTGACTGGCTGAAATAGTAGGAATTATTTGCTACGTTAACAGTCTGTAGTCAAACACCTTTGCAATGGTCACTTTGCCCCAACAGAGCGATTCAAAGTTAGAACAGGGAGTCTCCGTGGCGTTTGAGTTAATGTAGCTAAATTATCTTACTCCATCAGTTATTCACACCGTAGCCGTCTCGTAACCAGGCTAATCACATCATTGCTAACTTTTTCATACTTGTATCTGAAGGTTATGCCCCTTGAAATGAATCGTCCCGTTAAGTTACCGAACACATGTTTTAACGTTTTATATGGTAACCTTACAGTCACACAAAAAAAATGCGTCCAGCAGGGATTCCAAAATTGTCCGGGATTTTGCCTCGTCGGATATTATTGTTTCTCTGGGTCTTTCACAAATGAGTTATTACGTCTTTACACGTTTTGGAAAGGGTATCACTTACGTTCCACCTTCTTGCGCGAGCTCTGTCATTGGTCAAACTTTCCCAGTGTTGACAGATATAATTCATTATCCTCCAAATACGATCATTTTGAGCCTTTGATATGATACGCAATGTACAATCTGGCAACACTGAGCACCTTGCCGCCGCCAGCACTAGTTCAGTACATGTCATCTGAATATGAAAAATATGTCCAACCCCCCCCCCCCCCACAAAAACAAAACTCATCGAATCTACACGATTCATGTAGGTCACCTATTTTGTTTTCAAAACGGCGAATTTCGCTGAAAGGTGAGTGATTCTCATGCCTGTACCTAGTTTTAAGACGTTCTCTTCAGAAGTCCACAATGTTTTAAACTTTGGGACAAGGATAGAAGCAGCAATAAATTCTGGTTCCAGAAGCATGTCTGCAAAGCAGGCCCTCTTGGACAGCATCCACCAAAGGTTTGCAGTACCTGCAATTCATGCGGATTTTGTCAAGCTTTGTGTTGAGGAGCGTCAAAGTAGGCAGGAGCCATACCATCTGAACGTCAGCTTCGGATTGCAGAATGTTGAGGGCCTTGGCAAGTGGTCCCATGGATCTGGCATACTCCTCCAGAAAGGCGATTTCGATTGGACTCAGCCTAACAGATTCAAACAACAGCAATTTATCAACTAGAAAATGCATTTCCTGAAGGAAATACCAGTGCATGAAATGCAAAAGTTAAGAAAGGAAGAAGAAAAGAAAGAAAAGTGAAAGAAGGAAATAAGAGTGGAAGAAGGAAAGAAGAAAGGAAAGAAGAGTGAAGAAAGGAGAGAAGAGAGGAAGAAGGAAAGAAGAAAGGACAGAAGAGTGAAAGAAGAAAAGAAAGAAGAGTGGAAGAAGAAAAGAAGGAAGAGTGGAAGAAGGAAAGAAGAAAAGAAAGAAGAGTGAAATAATGAAAGAAGAAAGGAAAGAAGAGTTGAAGAAGGAAAGAAGAGTAGAAGAAGGAAGAAGAGCGAACAAGAGTGGCTCTGGATATAAAGAGAGAGTGAAAATATTGAAAAAAGGAGATAAAATGGAGTGAAGAAGAGAGATTGAGTGTGAGAGAAAGTAGACTGAGAGGGATAGAGAGAAAGATGGAGAGATGGAGAGAAAAAAAAGTAGAGAATGGAAGGTGTCTAACGGTGCAAACCTATGCCACCGTTGTGAGCGACGCGATCTCTAAACCCAATGCATTTCAATGGGAGCCAATCCATTGTGACGTAAATGAGCGATCTGAGCGACGCGTCCGTTGAAAATTCGAACATGTTGAAACTTATGCAAATGAGGAGCGATATTTCCCGGCAGCAGCCAATGAGATTGTTTGGTGTCGTCTTTGACGGTTTGAAAATTGTGTATGCTGTGTATGCTATTTCCACACGCTACACCACGCCCACTCAAAGCGATGGAATTTGTTTGCGTCGCTGTCATGGGTTTGCACCGTTAATGTTCCTAGTTACAGTTAAATTGAGAGGGACAGAGGAGAGGTTCCTTGGATTTGGCGCAGGTGTCAGTGAAGCACAGGTGCAAGCCAGTTTAAAGACCCTATTATGATGTCATAATGGCCCAATGTAAGTCAATGGGAGAAATTTATATTTGTTTTTCTTTAATATCTTAAAAAGTATAAAGTTTAGAAAAGTGAAAAATACATAGCATAAGTGTCCTTTACAAGACCTACGCGACAAAGTTTGAATGAAGTTTCTAAGTTAAGCGGTTCGAGCTGAATTAATCGCATAAAAAGGTGAGAAGAATAACTAGAAAATGCATTTCCTGAAGGAAATACCAGTGCATGTAATGCAAAGGTTAAGAAAGGAAGAAGAAAAGAAAGAAGAGTGAAAGAAGGAAAGAAGAAAGGAAAGAAGAGTGGACAGGGATTAAAGCAAAGAAAATCATCTGACTGAAAAAAAAAAAATCGGCCCTCATTTTGGGTCGTGGCTGCATACCGCCTCGATATTTGAACTTCACGTGGTCTATTATCACTTACTAGTTCAAAGCTAGGGCATAAAACCAATATTTTTTGCAAGACTTCACCATTCTTGTTAATGGGCTATAAATGACAAAATGATTTACTGAAATCCAGGGGCATTTAACAAAAAAATTGGGGGCACTTTTAGAAACTTGTGAAATAACATTTAACCTTTGTTCAAAATAATAAACACACTTATTTAGGCTTACAGTATATGAATATGAACAATTGTCATCAAATGGCAATAATAAGACTATTAGGCATTAGTCTACAGATTCAAAGTGTTTTCTTAGATTTTTTGAACAAAAACCAAACAGACAACGTAAATTAGACAATCGTATTCTTCTTTCTTTGTGGTTATTAGTTGTTATAGTAACAACAACTAATACAATCTTTTTAAAGGTAAAAAAATGTTTTAAACAACTATTAACAATCGTTTTTGTTTCTTTGTTTTTTAATAATAATAACACATTATATTTATGGATTTTTGTGTTACCTTTATTCATGTACCTACCATAGTAGGCCTACAGGAAATACAGATTAGACTAGTTAGCTAGTTTGCAAGCAAGCCTTTGTAGCCAACGTACTATCAGAGATAGCTAACGTTAGCTAACTAACATTAAACTAGCTTAACCTAACTAAATCATTTCTAAAAGTATTATTACTAGTTATCATTCACCGTAGGTGATGCGTGTTGTTTGGCGCTTGGTGACGAAGTACCATGTATTTCTGAACGTTTTCGCTCCCCTTGATGGAGCCAGTAGAAGAATTTACCTGTGCTGGTTTGACAACGATTTGGGCAACTCGTTGTCCACAATTCCGACATGCCTTGAAAACAAAACCGGGTCTTTTTATCAACGTCGTCGTCATCCTCCACCACAAGCCAATCTAGCTTTCATTTTTGACAGTCGCTGGGTGTGTGAATTTTATCTTTTAGAACCTGAGATGGTGACAGAGACTGCGCTGGTCCTCATCTCTCCTCACTCTCGCAGTCACAGGACTGATTAGGAAGCGCTCCAAATGTGTTTTGTTAGAACGTTTGTTTCTTCACGCAACAGTCAAGGCGAAAATCAAAACATTAAATGGCAACTGACCGGGTCATATAGGCTACAATGTTTTTGACACGTTCATTGAATAAGTATTACTCTCCTAGTAATTTTAGGGGCAAAATTATATTTCTTAGGGGTAGTTTTGCCCTTTGCTCTCGTGTATTTCCGACGCTGAAATGTGCAAATCATATCAGTGTCTCATTTTTGGCCTTATGCGAGCCGAGTTGACGGAAATCCGTCATAGCGACGGAAAACTTTAATCCATGAGAGTGGAAGAAGGAAAGACAAAAGGAAAGAAGAGTGAAGAAAGGAGAGAAGAGTGGAAGAAGGAAAGAAGAAAGGAAAGAAGAGTGAAAGAAGGAAAGAAGAAAAGAAAGAAGAGTGAAGAAAGGAAAGAAGAGTGGAAGAAGGAAAGAAGAAAAGAAAGAAGAGTGAAATAATGAAAGAAGAAAGGAAAGAAGAGTGAAGGAAGGAAAGAAGAGTGGAAGAAGGAAATAAGAAAAGAAAGAAGAGTGAAAGAAGGAAAGAAGAGTGTAAGAAGGAAAGAAGAGTGAAGAAAGGAAAGAAAAGTGGAAGAAGGAAAGAAGAGTGGATGAAGGAAAAAAGAAAGGCAAGAAGAGTGGAAGAAGGAAAGAAAAATGGAAGAAGAAAATAAGAAAGGAAAGAAGAGTGGAAGAAGGAAAGAAGAGTGAACAAGAGTGGCTCTGGATGAAGAGATAAAGAGAGAGTGAAAATATTGAAAAAAGGAGATAAAAATGGAGTGAAGAAGAGAGATTGAGTGTGAGAGAAAGTTGACTGAGAGAGAAAGATGGAGAGATGGAGAAAAAAAAAATAGAGAATGGATGGTGTCTTAATGTTCCTAGTTACAGTTAAATTGAGAGGGACAGAGAGAGAAAAGGTTCCTTGGATTTGGCACAGGTGTCAGTAAAGCACAGGTGCAAGCCAGTTTAAAGACCCTATTATGATGTCATAATGGCCCAATGTAAGTCAATGGGAGAAATGTATATTCGTTTTTCTTTAAGGCGAGACACTACAGGTGAATAGGGTAAAAATCTTAAATAATAGGTATCACCATGAAACTTTCTCAGTTGATTACTCATGTTTAGATTAGAAAAAAATGTATTACAAGTTTTTTGTATTTTGATGTTTGAATATGCAAATTAGGTATTATCTTGTTAAATATGCGCTAATTTGCATAATGTTTAAAATAAAAAATCTGATCATGGGATAAAGCCAGGTTAAAAATTCCTTTCCCCTTTTGTTGGCATATTAGATGGGAAGAAAATTACAGAGGGGTTTATGGATATCTACTTTAGTTTTCCTGTAAATCGGATTTTCGCCATGTTTTTGGGGATATAATGTTATATAATTCAGGCTAGGAATAATATATTTACAAATCCCTCTGTAAATGTCTTCATAATATAGTTGGGTACAAGACTGGAAAGTTTGGTGTATATAGGGTGAACTGAAGTGGAGATTTTTTCCTTGGAGTATGACAAAAAACTAATTTTGAGAAAATCGCATTTAAAGATTCAAGGAAGTGTCAAGCCATACCACGTGATGCGTCTGAACGAATCACGTTGTCAGAAACCACCGCAAACCAATGAAATTGCGTCCTTAGGTTTAAACCCACGTTTTTACTAACATCATTGGTTACTGCTGGAAAGGAAATGTCCTTATTTGGATAACATAGCCTTGTGTGTGAGATACAGGGCTTTCCAACGATACCAAAGATGCCAAGCATTAGAAAGCCGATATACTGCACGTTACGTTGGAATGCTAACTTTCCTGGAAACCTATGAGAATACTGACGCCGCGAACAGACAAAATGTGAATAAATATACACATTAATGTATAATTAGGATATTTTCTTTATGCTAGTATGAAAGATTACATGTTTAGGGAGTGAACTAGCTCAAAATCTCAAAATTGACCACTGCTGAAAAAAACGATGTTTTTGCCTGCCGTGTCTCGCCTTAATATCTTAAAAAGTATAAAGTTTAGAAAAGTGAAAAATACATAGCACAAGTGTCGTTTACAAGACCTACGCGACAAAGTTTGAATGAAGTTTCTACGTTAAGCGGTTTGGGCTGAATTAATCGCAGAAAAAGGTAACAAGAAGAAGAAGAAGAAGAAGAAGAAGCCTAGGAATAACAATACAGGGCATTTCATGCACTGTAATAATAATAAGAAGAAGCCTAGGAATAACAATACAGGGCATTTCATGCACTGTAATAACAATACAGGGCATTTCATGCACTGTAATTAATGTGATCACACCTTTAACTCTGCGTGTGTGTGTGACAATGTAGTGGGGTGTGTTTGGGGGGGAGTATTTAGAGAAGTGACATTTATAGGCCCTCTGGAGTCATAGATGTGCTACATTTAGCAGTATTACCATATAGAATCTGACATACTAAAGCTATTTGAAGCAATACATGAATTTAAAAACAACACTTACATGGGCAACTTCAGTGAAGTGAAGACAGTTCTCAGAGCTCCCGCTCCCTGATCTTTGTCGATTCGTATGATT
Organism: Sprattus sprattus; assembly: GCF_963457725.1. Taxonomy (NCBI): domain Eukaryota; kingdom Metazoa; phylum Chordata; class Actinopteri; order Clupeiformes; family Clupeidae; genus Sprattus; species Sprattus sprattus. The sequence continues at coordinate 42,586,759 of NC_137920.1, forward strand.
CTCTCAACAGCAAGAAACAAAGAATTCCACCTTGTTGCGTTGGGACGGATCAGCTGAATTTTGCATTCATCCTCTATAAGCTCTGCAGCAGTAGAAGATCTCCCACATTTGTTCCATAGTGCATAGCACTTTGAGAAAGCTGATCTAGACAACCTTTTGAATGCAGCATTAGAGGTTGCTTTGGCCGCATCCACTGTGGAGACGAGATTCAATAGGTGGCAGGCGCATCGATGATGCTTAGGGAGGTGGAATTGTAGACCATCATCTTCATTCAAGATGGATGTGACGTCGACGAAATCCACTTCAACCCCATCCAACTCCTGGTCCTCATCACCACCATCATCATCTTCAGACTCATCTGAAGGAGAGTTGTTGTTTTCGTCTTGTTCTGCGTACATACGGAATGCCTTCAAGAAATTGGACCCGTTGTCTGTGGTAGTTCGAATAATCTTGTTCTGTATGCCAAATTCAGAGTGTATCTCATTTAACGAACTACCCAAGACGTCAAACGTGTGTGCGCCTTTGAGCTGCTTGCATGCTAGCGCCACTGAACACCTCTCTAGGCTCTTGGGATCAATCCAGTGGGCAGTAACTCCAAGAAAACCCCTTCGCCTTGCACTCCAACAATCTGTTGTCGTAGCAATGAAATCCACTGTGGACATAGCTTCCTTGATGTTCCTCTTCATCTCAATTGCAGCCTCATCTATCTTGCGTCTTAAGGTGGTCCTTGACATCAGAGAGGCACTGGGGTTGAAGATCTTTCAAGAGATCTCGAAATGATGGCTGCTCCACCACACTAAAGGGCTGGAGACTCTGGATCACAAAATTCAAAACGGCATGATCAACTTTTCTTTGAGACACTAACTTTGTCTCACCTAACTTTAATTGTTTGAAAGTTGAAGGAGCGTCTTGGTGCTTTGCCTTTCTTTTTCGTGGAGCTGTCAGAGCATCATACCTTTCCATGTGACTTGCATGCTTTCTCTGAAAAAAAAAAAAAAATAAAAAATCCAACCATTAAAGGCACCCAGTGCAACTTTATGTAAACATTCAATGAAAAATAAACATTACATTTCTAGTCTTTTTTACACGTTGTAAGTTTCAATAACTCCATACCATCACATATCGACATTCAAGGAGCAAAGATGAGACATCGTTGTGTGGTGAGAACTGATATAAAATCGTAAACAACAACAATCGCCGGTGGGGAGAAGCCATTTTTCCATTGACTGGAAGCCTGCTTTATTTATTGGAGGTTACAAAAAATAAAGAAAATGGCGGCGATTGTTGTTGTTATCGATTTTCTATCAGTTCTCACCACACAACGACGTCTCATCTTTGCTGCTTGAATGTCGGTATGTAATGGTATGGAGTTATTGAAACTTACTACGTGTAAAAAAGACTAGAAATTTAATGTTTATTTTTAAGCCTCGAAAGTTGCACTGGGTGCCTTTAACAACATTTCCACATAGGCTAGGCTACTAATACTCTCATTTTAATAAATAAAATACACATTTTGGCATGTCCTAGATCTAGGCTACACAGTATGTTGATATCTTTTAGTTTACTCAAAGCTGGTCTTAAGAAAGTGAACCTAAGAAACTAGGTGATTTCTTTCAGTGACAAATTTCAACAGACAACTCCCTAGGCGCCAAAATGCATTCAACTTGACTCTGGCGTAGCCTCTAGTGGCTATAACACTAGCTTGCTTAGCTAAGTGGGTGCGCAAACATCCCGGCTAGAATCACAAATACTCAAAAGTGTGCCCCCTACCAATTACAGTATTTACCATTTCAGTATGCAGGTCCATATTCTACGAGCTGCATCGAAACGGTACTAAATAGCATTCTCATTTATTGTATTGAATTGGATATTCCATCTCCTATGAGCAGTGATACAAGGTATGCTAGCGTATAGCTGCTAGTTAACTAATTTAGCCGAACAAAAAATGCAGACAACGTAGGTTAAATTTAAAATAATTCGGCAGCTAGTCATCAAACCTACCAGAGTAAAAATCACTTACCTCAACGTGTTTCTTTAAATTCGACGGCGAATTTTTGAAAGATGATATTGTGTTTTGCTTTGGAAGGCAGAGAAGACACTTAAAATAAAATGAGTCATTCCTCCTTTCTGTAAATTCAAAAAGTTCGCCCAAATAAGGCCAAGGGTGTTCATTGTCAGTGTATTCCATCATTTCGAGTCAGCATAAGCATTACACATCCTCTCAATGCTGCAGCAGTGTTGTAATGAATCCAATGTAGTTCAATGCCGTTCGTAACTGACTAAACCAAACGGACTCTAGCAAATCGCGCGCAGAGCCCTGATTGGTGTGATTTATGCACTGGCTTTGACTTCTCATTATTTGATTGGCTTTGCTAAAAAGGAACGAGAGGATTTCCTAAATGTAGTGGAGTAAAAAGTACGAGTTTTCAGTTTGAAATGTAGTGGAGTCAAAGTATAAAGTCTCACCAAATAGAAAGACTTAAATAAAGTACAGATACATCTATTTGTTACTTAAGTACAGGAACGAATTACATCTACTTCGTTACTGTCCACCACTGCCCCTCCGTATATCATAATATTATTAACATGATTAGGCTAAAGGTTCCCTCCGTATAACATAATATTATTAACATGATTAGGCTAAAGGTTCCCTCCGTATATCATAACATTATTAACATGATTAGGCCAAAGGGTCCCCTCCGTATATCATAATATTATTAACATGATTAGTCTAAGGGTCCCCTCCGTATATAATAATATTCTTAACAAGATTAGGCTAAGGGTTCCCTTGATAAAGATGCGCCTAAAGGCTATACAACATACCACACCTGTACTGTGTGCCTGTCTGTATGATATGCATGCCTGTCATTACCATCTCTGGGGTAGCTCTCCACCTACAGTAAGTTACCATCTGTGGGGTAGCTCTCCACCTACATGGTGGTGTATTGGTGGGTTGTGTCTGACCAATAATGGTGGCCCATCTGGGCCAGAAATGCCAGGGCCAATTTGTTTGTCTCAGTCCAGACCTGGAGGTAAGAGCCGACAGGATGTAAGGGATGGTTGGTGCGTACTCACTGCATACTCACTGCATACTCACTGTGTACTCACTGCATAGTGTGCATACTGACCCTGTAACAGGCCACGCCCCAGACCTGCAGGATCATGGGAAACAGGAAGTTCCTGGAGCTGCTGGTGACAGACAGGCTGCAGCAGCGAGGGCGGAGCGTGGGGGAGGCAGCCCACGTCGTCTGCATGAGGGACTTCATGCAGGTCAACACCTTTCCCTATAGTCAAGGACTCAAATATATATAAATATTAGTGCTGTCAGTTTAACGCGTTTTTAACGGCGTTAACGCAAACCCATTTTAACGGCGTCCATTTTTTTATTGCGCGATTAATTATTATTATTTTAATTTTTTTCAAGATTAACGTTCTCTTTGCCCTCCCAAACTGTGTAGTAGGCTACCATTACGTTTGAGTGAATGGTGAGCGCGATACGGTGAAATGGATGACAAAAAGCTTCTGAATAGAAAGTTTACCTTTAAAAGCACAGAAGAAGTAGGCTTACCTTTTATTGGTAACCTAACTTTTACGGTTCATTGTTTTTGAAATAAGAGGCCTGACTTGTATTTTCACAGCAAACTTGAAAAAAAGAGTCCTTGTTTATCTGAAATGTGCACTTTATAATTTTATTTTGTTCCGCCCTGTTTGGCAATGTTGTTTTTCAATAAAATAAAACATTGCATAAAGCAATCCACTTTTCCATGTTGATAGGAACATTCAAATAAAATAAAAATGATGGAAAAAAATAATTGAAGGGACATTTAGAATACACCGCGTTCCACATTATTATGCAAATTACACTTTGCTCAGATTTTCCTAAATAGTTATGCACATTCAGTCAGTATAATTTTCAAGTCATCAACTGTAAGAGTATAATTCAAATTTTATTGAACAAATCTCCCAATGATAACAGTATTTTTTTCAAAATTAAAAAACTCAAAATGCAGTGTTCCAAATTATTATGCAGAGTTTCGAAGTCTCGGAGTTTCAAGATGTTTTATAGGTTGTAAAGAACTAAAAATTGTCATTTGTTGAATTTGCAGCATTAGGAGGCCATATTTACTGAAATCAAAAAAAGTTTTAATCAACAACATCTTAACAGGTGAAGTTACATGTTAACATAGGACGCCTTCATTGACATCAACTTCACAATTCTGGCATCCATTGAACTCATGAGTTCTTTGATTGTTTCTGCTTTAATGTCTTATCAGGATGCCATAATAGCCTCCCAGAGCACCTGATTGGATGTGAACTGCCTTCCACCCACATAGATCTTTTGCTTGATGATGCTCCAAAGGTTCTCAATGGGGTTAAGGTCAGGGTAAGATGGGGGCCACACCATGAGTTTCTCTTTTTTTATGCAAAGAATACATTTGGGGCATTGGCTGCTATAGCCAATGCCCCAGAGGTATTCTTTGCAGCATGAGATGGTGCATTGTCATGCATAAATATGACTTTGCTATGGAAGGCACGGGTCTTCTTTCTGTACCACGGAAGAAAGTGGTCAGTCAGAAACACTACATACTTTGCCGAGGTCATTTTCACACCGTCGGGGACCCTAAAGGGGCCTACCAGCTCTCTCCCCATGATTCCGGCCCAAAACATGACTCCGCCACCTCCTTATTGACGTCTTAGCCTTGTTGGGACATGGTGGCCATTCACCAACCATCCACTCCTCCATCCATCAGGACCATCAAGGGTTGCACGGCACTCATCCGTAAACAAAACAATTTGAAAGTTAGTCTTTATGTAGTCCTGAGCCCACTGCAACCTTTTTTGCTTGTGAGCTGGGTTTAGGGGTGGCCGAATAAGGTTTAAGGACACTTGCAAACCTCTTGAGCATCCTACATACTGAAGTTCACGAGACTCCAGAGGCACCAGCGGCTTCAAACACCTGTTTGCTGCTATTCAATAGCAATTTAGTGGCTGCCCTCTTAACCCTACGCATTTGTTTGGCAGACATCTTCCTTATCTTGCCTTTGTCTGAACAAACCCACTTGTGCTGTGAATCAGTGACAAATTTCTTCCCCGTCCGATGATCATGCCCAATTCTTTTGGAAATATCCAATGTTGTGATACCTTGACCAAGGTATTGCACTATTTGTCGCTTTTCAGCAGTAGAGAGATCCCTTTTCTTCCCCATTTTGCCTGAAACATGTATCTTGCGTAATAATGTGGAACATCCTTCTTAAGTAGTTTTCCTTTGATTGGAGTCGCCTGGCAAACTAATTATCTCAGGTGTCTGAGATTGATTTAAATCATTCAATAAGCCCTGAGACACAATACCACCCATGACTTGAAAAACAAAAAAATAAATGTTTATGACCCTTAAATCCAATTTGCATAATAATGTGGAACGCGGTGTAGATACAAATTTGCGATTAATCGTGATTAATTTTGAGTTAACTATAACAAAAATGCGATTAATCGCGATTAAATATTTTAATCGCTTGACAGCACTAAAAAATATATACAGTATATATACAGTTTATAATATAAAACAAGATAAATGAGTATTTGTGTGTTGCTGATAATTATTAGTGACACACATTCAGGAAATCTTCATTTCCCTGTTAATTTCCAGCCATGTCATGTATCTTCGGGTGGATCTCAATACGCTTAAATGTAAGAGAGATGTCTTACAACCTTGGTGTCTGGTCCAGACAGCTGTCTTGCATGAGGTCATTTTTAAGGGTGAGATTATTAAAAAAAAAACGTTGTTTACAAACATTCTTTTATGACGTTAGTATGCTGAAAGGACGTAGGTAGCTTACGTAGCTAACTTACGTAGGCTAACGTCTGACTGACGCCTCGCAAATCACATCAACCATTATTGATGGTTACAATGATGGTGTTATCGGATAGTGCAGTGTCTATTTCTCGGTAACTTTTAAAAAATCTAAGCGCGAAAACGCTGAAAACATGTACATTTACATACAAAACACGACCGTCAGTGGAGTTGGTCCGCCATCTTTGTTTACATTTTTCAGTTGCCGGAGGGTCGTGGCGCACAGGTTTGTGGGTAATAGACAGCATCAAGGCTACATTGATGGTTCATTGAAAAATTACCGTTATGTGACGTATTCTAAGGTGTTATGACCCCAAAGAAAAATATTAAGCAGAATGGGACAGTACTTCCTTCTCTTCTTCTAAGACACCAGGGTACTAAGACAGCATTTTAAGAGTATTGAGATCCACCCTTTTATTCTAAATGCAGTATTCTAAATGCAGTATTCTAAATGCAGTATTCTAAATGCAGTACTCTAAATGCAGTATTCTAAATGCAGTATTCTAAATGCAGTACTCTAAATGCAGTATTCTAAATGCAGTATTTTAAATGCAGTACTCTAAATGCAGTATTCTAAATGCAGTATTTTAAATGCAGTACTCTAAATGCAGTATTCTAAATGCAGTATTCCTAATGCAGTATTCTAAATGCAGTATTCTAAAGGCAGTACTCTAAATGCAGTATTCTAAATGCAGTATTCTAAATACAGTATTTTAAATGCAGTACTCTAAATGCAGTATTCTAAATGCAGTATTCCTAATGCAGTATTCTTAATGCAGTATTCTAAATGCAGTACTCTAAATGCAGTAGGCTATTCTAAATGCAGTATTCTAAATGCAGTACTCTAAATGCAATATTCTAAATGCAGTACTCCAGTCATCTTGACGAACTGCCAGCATACCTTGGTGGCCGTAGCAACAGCTGGCGTACCCTGAGACTCCGCCCTCTTCCTGGCCCCGCCCCGAACCCCGGCCGTGTGGACTCAGGCGGAGCTGGCCCAATGGGAATGCTGAGAAGATACTTCCTGTCGGGAGCGGCTCTGGCTGACGTGACTGCAGAGGACGCAGGTTTTCTGGGAGGAGGAAGAGGAGTTAGAACACTCAGGTAATGAAATATTTGTAAAGGTGCCCTTAGGTGACGGCTTCATTTTCATTTATGGATCTCCGATGGTTGTGGGTGTTGGAAAGCATTTAAAAAACAAAAAAGATGGCGGCGGACCAAACTCGCCTGTCACGTTGTTATGGGAACAGCCTGTGAGTTTATGGCCACGCCCATCCCTCTACTCAGATCTCCAGCTGCTCCTCCCTCGTCTGCTGCTTCGGCTCTCGTCTCTGAGAGAACTCCCTCCAGTCGGCCGACACCCTCTTCATCACGGGCGTCATCAGCAGCCTCTTCCTCACAGAGATCCGGAAGATTCCACCACAACATCTCCACGAAGATGCGTAAGCTGTACATCACTGGCCACCGTGACGAAACTGTCAGAAAGGTGAGAAAAATATCTGATTCCTTGAATGCTATTGAAAAGTTATATTATTATAGCCAGTGGTTAAAGTGGGATTTGGTAGGTGGGGGTACTCTATTTTCCGGTGTGGTGGCGGCGGCGGGGGGGTATTTGGTGGATCTGGCAGCGGCCGTGGCGGGGGGTATTTGGTGGATCTGGTGGCGGCGGCGTTGAAATCACCCATTCCTATATCTTTTTAATCACAGTGATATAAGGAGGTCTAACCAAAGACCTAAACCAGGGATGGATCATGAGCCTTTGGGCCCCTATTTGGTTCCATGAGAAAATTTTGAATTTGGTAAATATGATTTCCTGTATTCTGGTGCATTTTGGGGATGGCCAGCTGGAAATGAACAATTAGTGCTGACATTTAGATTTGAAACTCATAGCATTTAAGCGATTCACACATTTTAGAATGTTGGCCTATAGTAGATAGATGTTTATGCTGTAAACCACTTAGTTCTTTAGTAGGCTACATATACAGTATAGTGATATACTGTAGGTCTTCTCTCTGAATGGTGACAGGCCTACTGCAGACATGCCGGTCACACCCATCCACCACGCAAGGTTACAGAGCTCTTTATCATTAAAAAAAATGATAAAAAAAATACTGATCAGGCTACATGAAATGGAGCAGAAGAAATAAACCTAGGCTACTGTAAATCTACTACTCTTACACTTGTGTTCCCATACGTGTTTTTTTAACAGAAAATGGAAACTTCCAGCCCCTGAGCTTGGAAATAACCAGTTATTTTTCGTTTACACCCTCTCTTATTTCGATCCTCCTCCATCTTTAAGAAGGAAATTATGAAGACATAACATTACCAACGTGTTTTCCAATTAGGAAACAAGTACCGGTAGGCTACTCACATTTTTTGTCTATCTGACAAGCTGACGTGCTAGCCAATAACCAACTTGTTGCAGTTAACCATTGTTAATGTTCGTCATTCTCAGTCAGGGCCAGAGTGATAGAAAACGAATAACTAAAAGCCTGGTTCTTTCTTTAAGTTGTGTTTGTTGACCTATTTAAAATATAGACGTTAGACTTTAGCTTACTACTTCACCTTGGACTCCAACATGCACTCGCTCTGACTGGAACAGTCTAAACACTTACCGCAAAGCGTCGCGCTCTCAACTGAACTGACAGGTTAACTGTTTTTTTTTTGCTCGAAGCGTGTTTGTCAGAGGGATGAACAAGGCGGGGCTAGGGGATGATATTACGTTTTGATTTGATCGAGAGAGATCTTTGGTGTGGACTGGCCTTAACATTAAAAAAAAATATACATATTTTTTTTTTTAAGAATCTATTTATTTATTAATTTATCTGAGGTGCCGGTACTGAGTACCGGAGCGTTCCGGCCCACTTTAACCCCTGATTATAGCTACTTATTTCATTTCATTTTGTTGTGTTTGTGCGAATAAAAATTAAGAACTTTAAATCTGTGTCACTCCAACAAACAGACAAATACTCTAAATTAGCAAATGTACTAAGTTAGCAAATGCTCTAAGTCAACAAATGCAATAAGTTAGCAAATCCAGCAGTTTTCACTGGCAGTTGCTGTGTTCCTTTTGTCATTCCAGAGCTCAGAGTCACCGGCAGTAGCGGTAGAGTCACCGGCGGTAGCGGTAGAGCCAACGGCATCTCGGCTGGTTGAGGGTGAAGAGGTGTGGTCTAACACAAGCCCCTCCTATTTATCAAACAGTTCAGACTGGGAGGAGGAACAGGAAGAAGCAGAGAGACTGTGTGATTGGTCGAGGCATTTGGGGGAGGAGTTTGATCCAATGATTTAATGCTTATTGTTCCAATGGCTTATGGAGTAAAAGATAATTGTGTATCAACTGACTAAAGTTATTTTACATCATTCTGATAGATGTATTCTCTACTCATATGGGGTTCTATGTTCATGAAATAATAAACATTCACCCATTGTTTGCCCACCACAGAATACTTTCAGTGTTTTTTTTGTGTGAGCTGAGGTATATAGGTGCAGTGTGTGTGTAACTGGTTTGAGAGCAGGCCCACCTGCATGAGCGATGATCCACTGAGGGACGGACAGCTGCTGTTTGGGCTGGGGTATATGGGGGGGGGGGGGGGGGGGGGTCCATACATGCTGAACTCTGGCTACCTCCTCATGCTACTGGTGGACCTTCCCCACTCACTAAAAATAACTCACTCAGTCCCCCCCCACCCCAGTCCCTCCCTGGACCACCTGTCATGAATGCCACTGGATCAGTAGTGAGCTGCTGGAGCTCCAGGTTTGGGCTGCAGTTGGAAGGTTGGATCTGCATGTGAAATGAGCTGAACTGATGATCCCTGCCTAAACCCTGGCCTACACATTACACAAGGGCACAAAGGCTTTATTACTTGATAACAGCCAGCAGAGGACTGAGAGAGAACTCCTGTTACTACTAATGTGTTGTATTGTGCGATGTGAATAATTAAATACATTAATGGAAATCTTTAAAGGTATTTGTGGTAAACATCCAGTCCACTCACAGAAGAATACGAGAGTTGTAGTGCCTGTAGTGCTTTTACTACTGGGGTCTTCTTCATCCAGCCCCACCACCCCGCGATCCCCCGCCCCCTTCCTCCCTCCCTCCTCCCTGCTGAACAGGCCCTTCCAGCCAAGGCTTCCACCTCTCCTTCCATCCCGGTGAGCTCAGCCTCTTTCGCGTTGGAAACAGACACCGCGCCCGGACGCGTGTTCTATAATAACAACAGGCAAAAGGCGGTGTTAACAAATCAATGCAATTATATCCCCAAAATAAATTCCACAGGACTACAGAACAGGATTTGTTGACTTCCAAATACATGGTAAGCCCGAGCCGAGACAGTTACCTTTTTCTGACTGATATCTGCATGCGATGTTTGCACAGGCGTTGTCAAAATGCACCCCTAGCATGCAATGTATATGTATATGATTGTTCTAAGACGTCAGTAGCAGGCTGTTTAAAGGGGAACGTTTTTAATTCGCATCGAGGACAATGGTGAGAAGGAGTAAGGCTGAGGGACTTCCTGGTCCTTGTAGCCGGCGAAGAAGTGCGTCTAGACGGTGTTCGCCTGCCGGAAATCCCGCTTTATGGCCCCTAGTAGCCTACGGAAAGCGGCTAGTGAGGGGGTGCTAAAGGCTAAAGCTAACGCTATTGTTACCGTCTTTGAATGGGGGTGACATTAAAATAGTTTGTGTCGCAACAGTGACTGCATGTAATCGTTTTTGACCATCTTTATCGATTCTGATAAAATGTAAGGATTCATTTTTTTTGGTTTATGAAACTTGCCAAAATGGCGACCTTGTGGTTAGCGTTTTGTTTGAAATGAGAGAATCTGAACAGTGATCAGAAAAACTGGTGACCGCCATGTTTGTTGTCCTGAGCTAGCTTGACGCTAAGCTACTGATACCACAAACAGTGAAGTCGAGCGCTCTTTCTACTGTGTATGTATGAAAAGGGGGAGGGAGGTCATCCTTTCAAAACGATAACATTCCTAAACGGAAAATGCCATTACACAAACGCTAATCATATGCTGAGTTTTCTCTTAAAATAAATAAGCTAAACGTTTCTATTCACCCTTTATTGATGTCACAGTAATATTTTCTGCATGTGGTTCTACCAGCTTGTGTTCTAATTGTAGCCCCTGTATTTATCCTCTGCTGGTAAATACTGCCGTAGTACTATGGGACTGCACATTGCGAAGAAGGTTCGCAGAGGCTACTATGGGGATGGACCCGACCAGGGAGAGACAGTTGTAGAGGAAAGTTCACCACGAATACACTTTGACTACAATTGTGTATAGAAATGAGATATTAAACAAAGCTGGTGGAGTTTACCTAACAGAGTGCTGATTGTCAATAAACACGAGCATGATCTGTTTTGCTTGTGATGTACCAGATGACAGGCCAGGGTGGACTAAGATGGGGAAAACCCTCAAAACGGGTCCCTGAATACAGCAGCATCAAACTAGCATGGCTAAATCTAGAGGAACCAGCGACAGACCAGCCTTGGCCCAGGAAATCTTATTAGACCAACAATCGATCACAAGTGTTTTGTTTTCAGCAGTGAAGCCTGCGGTGTCTCGATGTCCTCGTGCGGAGACATGCCATGGGATGTCAGCCCAGTTTCATCTTACAAATCAGATGGTTTCTTAGGTTTGTGCCCCTGGCGTGACTGATAGAGGGGCAAGGCTCAGTTTGAACATGCCACGGAGTCCGACCTCTGCCCTCTGACCTCATACTGCCACTGGGGTTCCTCTCAGATCAGCATCACCGCGCTCGCTAGTGTGCGTGCCAAACCACAAACGTGCCGTTCTCTCTGCACATGTATGGGCTAACGTACACATGCTTGCTCACCTGCTTTGCCAGTCCTTTATAAAACAGTGTGTCATGTGCAGTTTCAATTGTGAACCATAGGGTCTATCACAAGATGGGAATCATATATCACAACAATATCGCAAGGAGATAAAATGTTTTTGTTTCAGTTAGTCTGGGAGTTAGTTTCAGTGTTTTGAATAGAATATAAGAAGATTTGCCTGAAGATATAATAATCCCTTTTTCTATGTCAATTCATTAGCTTCTTTGTTGCGTGGTGTGTAATGTAACATCTTGTCACTCTATCAGCTTCATGTCTCTGTTGCCGGCACTCTTAGGCCCTGTGCTTCCCTGTAGAACATCTGTGTTTCCCTCTAGAACACCCCTGTGTTTCCCTTTATAACATCTTTGTGTTCCCCTGTAGAACATGTGTGTGTTTCCTGTAGAACATTTGTGTGTTCCCCTGTAGAACACCTGTGTCTGTGTGTTCCCCTGTAGAACATCTGTGTGCTTCCTGTAGAACATCTGTGTTTCCCTGTAGAACATCTGTGTGTTTCCTGTAGAACATCTGTGTGTTTCCTGTAGAGCATCTGTGTGTTTCCTTCTAGAACATCTGTGTGCATCCCTGTGTAGAAAATCTGTGTGTTTCCTGTAGAACATCTGTGTGTTTCCCTGTAGAACATCTGTGTTTCCTGTAGAACATCTGTGTTTCCCTGTAGAACCTCTGTGGGTTTCCCTGTAGAACATATGCGCTTCCCTGTAGAACATCTGTGTTTCCCTTTAGAACACCTGTGTGTTCCCCTGTAGAACATCTGTGTGTTTCCCTGTAGAACATATGCGCTTCCCTGTAGAACGTCTGTGTTTCCTGTAGAACATCTGTGTTTCCCTGTAGAACATCTGTGTGTTTCCCTGTAGAACATATGCGCTTCCCTGTAGAACATCTGTGTTTCCCTTTAAAACACCTGTGTGTTCCCCTGTAGAACATCTGTGTGTCTCCTCTCCCTAGGTATGGACACATACGCATATAATTAGAATACATTTGCATACTAGTTAGATACCTTTAAAGTGACACTATGCAACACTTTTATCCCAAAATAACAGCTTTAAAATCGTTTTGGTGGTACACTGACTGTAATTTGGAGAATGATGTCTTGTTTTGCACTATGTGACTGGGGTACAGGGCGTGTGACTTTGGGGTACAGGGCGCGAGACCTCTTGCGAGAACCACGTAAAGCTTTATGGCGCCACCTCACGCAACAACAACTAGACCCATGCACTGGCTATCAGAAGAAGCTAGCGCAGTATTCTCTGTATGTGAAGCATGTCGGCAACAACATTTTATTAGATTACACATTCTCCACATTCAAACGCTTAGAAAACAATGTATATGAGCTTGAAATGCTAGCAGTATTTCCGCGAACACTTATTCTTTAGTGTCCATCTCCGATGTCACAATTAGTACAATTATGCAGCCATATGGTAAAACCTTGTCATATTACTCGACCTTGTCAGTCTACATGCTCCTTTGGCTTCTGCTGTTGTCTTTACCCATTCAATATTCGTCAGCAAATACATGTGTTGATATATTATATGGAAGTGGTTCTCATGTTGTCATTGGTTCCCCCAGTTTAACGCAGACCAATGAGGTAGCAGAGGGCGGGGCCATGGATGACCACATGACCAGGCTGGCAATCCACTCCCAGGAGCCGAAGATCATACTACACGGAGGAGGTAACAGAGACGACCCTTACCCTCGTCACGGAGACGACCCTCACCCTCGTCTTCACCTCGATAACACACACGTCTGAACACAGAGACGACCCTCACCCTCGTCTTTACTTCGATAACACACACGTCTGAATACAGACACAACCCTAACCCTCGTCTTCACCTCGATAACACACACGTCTGAATACAGAGACGACCCTCACCCTCGTCTTCACTTCGATAACACACACGTCTGAATACAGAGACGACCCTAACCCTCGTCTTTATCTCGATAACACACACGTCTGAATACAGAGACAACCCTAACCCTCGTCTTCACCTCAATAACACACACGTCACGGAGATGACGCTCACCCTTGTCTTCACCTCGATAACACACACGTCACAGAGACAACCTTAACCCTCGTCTTCACCTCGATAACACACACGTCTGAATATAGAGACAACCCTCACCCTCGTCTTCACTCCGATAACACACACGTCTGAATACAGAGACAACCCTAACCCTCGTCCCTTCGATAACACACACGTCTGAATACAGACACAACCCTAACCCTTGTCTTCACCTCGATAACACACATGTCTGAATACAGAGACAACCCTAACCCTCCTTTTTCCTTCGATAAAACACACGTCTGAATACACTGCATAACAGCTTTAAAATCGTTTTGGTGGTACACTGACTGTAATATGGAGAATGATGTCTTGTTTTGCACTATGTGACTGGGGTACAGGGCGTGTGACTTTGGGGTACAGGGCGCGAGACCTCTTGCGAGAACCACGTAAAGCTTTATGGCGCCACCTCACGCAACAACAACTAGACCCATGCACTGGCTATCAGAAGAAGCTAGCGCAGTATTCTCTGTATGTGAAGCATGTCGGCAACAACATTTCATTAGATTACACATACTCCACATTCAAACGCTTAGAAAACAATGTATATGAGCTTGAAATGCTAGCAGTATTTCCGCGAACACTTATTCCTCGATAACACACACGTCTGAATACAGAAACGACCCTCACCCTCGTCTTCACTTCGATACCACACACGTCTGAATACAGAGACGACCCTAACCCTCGTCTTTACTTCGATAACACACACGTCTGAATACAGAAACGACCCTCACCCTCGTCTTCACTTCGATACCACACACGTCTGAATACAGAGACGACCCTAACCCTCGTCTTTACTTCGATAACACACACGTCTGAATACAGAGACAACCCTAACCCTCGTCTTCCCCTCGATAACACACACGTCACGGAGATGACCCTCACCCTTGTCTTCACCTCGATAACACACACGTCACAGAGACAACCTTAACCCTCGTCTTCACCTCGATAACACACACGTCTGAATACAGAGACAACCCTCACCCTCGTCTTCACTTCGATAACACACACGTCTGAATACAGAGACAACCCTAACCCTCGTCTTCCCTTCGATAACACACACGTCTGAATACAGACACAACCCTAACCCTTGTCTTCACCTCGATAACACACACGTCTGAATACAGAGACAACCCTAACCCTCCTTTTTCCTTCGATAAACCTCGATAACACACACGTCACAGAGACAACCTTAACCCTCGTCTTCACCTCGATAACACACACGTCTGAATACAGAGACAACCCTTACCTTCGTCTTCACTTCGATAACACACACGTCTGAATACAGAGACAACCCTAACCCTCGTCTTCCCTTCGATAACACACACGTCTGAATACAGACACAACCCTAACCCTTGTCTTCACCTCGATAACACACACGTCTGAATACAGAGACAACCCTAACCCTCCTTTTTCCTTCGATAAAACACACGTCTGAATACACTGCATAACACACACGTCTGAATACACTGCATAACACACTTCTGAATACACTGCATACCACACATGTCTGAATACACTGCATAACACACGTCTGAATACACTGCATAACACACACGTCTGAATACACTGCATAACACACAAGTCTGAATACACTGCATAACACACAAGTCTGAATACACTGCATAAGATTACTCACTGCTTGTCCTGAGATTACTCACTGCTTGTCCTGAGATTACTCACCGCTAGTCCTGTGATTACTCACCAGTCACCGCTAGTTGTGTGATAACTCACCAGTCACCGCTATCCCGCTTATCATCATAATTCTCCGAAAAACAATATGACACTTTGAAGGAGTTGTAACAGTGCGTTTATATAAGTATGCTTATTCCGACTAGAGGTAGAGGGCAAATGCATAATATTTTGTTCAGCAAATAATATCAACTTTGAACACAATAGGCTTTGCTTAAGCTGAATCTGATATCTTAACAGGTTTATGCTAAATATGATAACTAAACATTAACGTTGCGGCTAATTGGATTAATCTTAATTTACCTCAATATGTTTCCTGGGGAGTTTCTGAATGCCAATATTTCAGTAGCTTTGGGTAAGCAAAAGAGCCACATCATCCGGTACGAAGAATCTTTCACCCCACCATAAGAAAACATGTTTGTTGTAAGGCTTTAACTCATGAGACGGTCCGAAGAGCAGTTATCGAAGTAGTTTAAAAATAGCTGCCAAACCACCTTGTGGTATTTCCTACAAGAGCCTCCAATGCGGTACCTCAGCTCCTCTAGTTTAAGGTGTGCCATAA
>NC_137920.1:42607789-42617789 GCF_963457725.1 Sprattus sprattus
GCCTTCCACGCGTCGGAGCCTGCACTGCTGCAGAGGCACCTGCAGGGGGCGCACAACCGCAACTTCCCGCACACCTGCGCCGAGTGTGGGAAGGGATTCCGCCATCCGTCGGAACTACGGAAGCATGCCAGGACACACACCGGGGAGCGCCCATTCCGATGTTCCCAGTGTTCCTACAAGGCTGCTGACGCCTCCAATCTGAAGACGCACATGAGGAGCAAACACGGAAACCAGGAGCTGCCATTCAGGTGGGTACTCACCACACACACACACACACACACACACATCACACACTACTGGGTACTCATCACTGACCACTCACCACAGACCCTTCTGGCAAGAGAGATGGAGAGAGGGATGGATGGAGAAAGAGAGAGAGAGAGAGATACATAGATATGTTCATGGGTAGATGTGTACGTATGTATGATAGTTACATTTCCTAAAAGCAGCTCAACCATATGCTTCCAGTCCTCCATATTTCTACCCAGCACACCCTAGTACTCTACACACACACACACACACACACCGCACACACACACACACCCCAGCTCAGTGTAGCTCAGTGTAGCTCTACCAGCTCAGTGTAGCTCAGTGTTGTAAAGAGAGAGAGAGAGAGAGAGAGTGTGTGTGTGTGTGTGTGTGTGTGTGTGTGTGTGTGTGTGTGTGTGTGTGTGTTGTTCAGTGCAGTGTTGTAAAGAGAGAGAGAGAGAGAGTGTGTGTGTGTGTGTGTGTGTTGTTCAGTGTGTTTCAGTGTTGCTCTCTGTTGTTCAGTGTGTTTCAGTGTTGCTCAGTGTTTCAGTGTTGCTCTGTGTTTCAGTGTTGCTCAGTGTTGCTCTGTATCTCCCCTGAACAGGTGTGAGCAGTGCAGTCAGGCGTTTGCTGAGGAGGAGGAGCTGAGTTATCATGTGTCTCTGTCCCACCCGTCTGAGGAGCCCAGCCATGGGCCGGCGTCGCTAACGGCAACGGTGACCGTACCCCACCAGTGTCCGCACTGCGACCACCGCAGCTCCAACTCCAGCGACCTCAAGCGGCACGTGATCTCCTGTCACACTAAGGAGTACCCCCATGTCTGCGAGGCGTGTGGCAAGGGCTTCCACCGGCCCTCGGAGCTCAAGAAGCACGAGGCATCCCATAAAGCATCGCCGGGGGCAACCGGCTCCCCCGCGCCACCGAGCACCAAGAAGCTCCATCAGTGCCGCCACTGCAGCTTCAAGATCGCCGACCCGTTCGTCCTGAGCCGCCACATCCTCTCGGTCCACACCAAGGAGTCCGCAGGCAGCGGCCAGTCCTCCGACGGCGGCCAATCAGTTCCCACCTCCCCAGCGCAGGCATCCCAGCAGCCTTCGTCGCCAGCAGCAACCGCATCACCACCCAAAGTCAGCAGCCATAAGAAGTCTCCTCCCTCTGTGAAGAAGGCCGGGGGCGTGAGCACGGGCAGCTCCGGGGGCTCCAAGGCCAGGGTTCTGTCTCACCCGCCCCGCGAGCGCCGGGTCTACCAGTGCCAGTACTGCGACTACAGCACCGGCGACGCCTCCGGCTTCAAGCGGCACGTCATCTCCATCCACACGAAAGACTACCCGCACCGCTGCGAGTACTGTTCCAAAGGCTTCCGCCGGCCCTCGGAGAAGAACCAGCACATCGTCCGCCACCATAAGGACGTGGTGCAGCCCAGTAGTTAAAGACATGGCCCCTAGAAAGCCACTAGAACCGCTGTGCTGCAGGCCAGTAGTTAAGGACCCGGTCGTAGAACGGCACTAGAACTGTAGAACGCTCTGGAGACAGAGGAGGAGGCAGATGTCCATCATCTGCACCTGCTGTAGGTCAAGAGGTCATTCTCTGCTGACATCATGAGGTCATTCTCCGCTGACATCATGAGGTCATTCTCCGCTGACATCATGAGGTCATTCTCTGCTGACATAACTAGTCATTCACCTCAGGCGAGGGTTCTGGACAGATTTCCCTTAAGGGTGAAAGGAACTCAAACCTGTGTTCAGCGATTGGACAGAGCAGTGATTAACTTCACCAAACACTCACATCAGACAGCTGGGTGTAGATATACGGGAGAGTCCCCTATTTAAGCTCCTAATGTAAAGGTTTATCTTGTTTGAATTTCACATTTCCACCATCAACTAGGGCTGTGTATCACCCCACATGATTCCTATGAGCTAGATGTTCCCTGACTGACACTGATTCCTATGAGCTAGATGTCATCCTGTGGCCTGTGACTTTCCATCCGTTTTGATTTAGCTGGTCGGACAGATGATGCAGATAAACAGAAAACTAAAAAAAGTACCTGTTTTTTATTGATGCAAAATATATATTTTTTATTTCATTTTATTTTAGTGTGCATCGATAAATAACGTTTATGAGGGAGATAAACGTTGCAGACTTGGAGCCACCCTGGCCTGCACCTGGGATGTGCACATGGACTTTAAGACGTTAGCCCTGACCGTTAACAGCCATTAAACACACACACACACTACACACTACACACATTAACCCTGAACAGCCATTAAATGGACCACAACAACTCTTACACTTACACCACGCCCTTACACCAACCCTTACTCCAGCCCTTGGCTAACCTCAACCCTAAGACTCAAATACCTTAGCGTTGCTCTTCCTGTAAACTCCGAGTGTGGCTTGGGTAGCCATGCGTAGCTGCATGTTCATTGGTGTACTGGTGACACATTGGCGGGGTTAGCTGCTTAGGTTGGAAATTGCTGTAGATAAACTCTGAACGTTGCTGTACTTTATGGTATCACAGCATTTCATTTGGTACCTTAGACATCTGCTCCCCAGCCCTGTCAGTGGTACTGCCGGCACCAGGCCCTGTCCTCCTCGTCCTGGGCTTCTCAGCAGTTTCTTCAGATGAAAGGTTCGTGTTCGTATATCTGTTGGTTCCCTTGCGTTCGGGTCTTTTGATTTTACATTTTTTTGTGTTCTTGAGCGTGGAAAGTAGTTCCAGCTCAACTCTGCTTCCGCACCAACAGACTGGTTCGCCTCAGTATTTGCCCCTGTCTGTTACCCCAGTGTGTGTGTAGGGTTAGTTTTTCTACCACAATAGCAGCCAACACCGACGTGGAACTCCGGATCTGTAACTGGTCAGAGTCTAGGAATCTTACAGCAATGAGGCTCCCAGTCCAAGTGACGATTCTGACTCCTTCAAAGGCTTCAAAGGCACTCAGTTAGTGTGGCCTCCCCAACCCTACAGACACACAGACACACACACACACTCACACACACACAAACACACACGTCTTCTCTACATTAACAGCAGAAATGTTTCCCCAACCAGCAGCAACGTTTTGATTCAGTATAGCGTAGGAAAATAAGTCCAAACTCGTATCTCGAAGATTCCCACACATTTTTATGGTGACATCAGCTGTCACCTGGTGGGGCCTGTAATCGCACTGGAGTTGTATGAGTGGATGTGTGTTACCATGGCAGCAGATCAGAGTTGTATGAGTGGATGTGTGTAACCATGGCAGCAGATCGGAGTCGTATGAGTGGACGTGTGTTACCATGGCAGCAGATCAGAGTTGTATGAGTGGATGTGTGTTACCATGGCAGCAGATCGGAGTCGTATGAGTGGACGTGTGTTACCATGGCAGCAGATTCGAGTCGTATGAGTAGACGTGTGTTACCATGGCAGCAGATTGGAATCGTATGAGTGGACGTGTGTTACCATGACAGCAGATTGGAGTCATGTGTGTGTGTGGAGTTTGCATGTTCTCCCCGTGCCTGCGTGGGTTCACTCCGGGTACTCCGGTTCCCCCTCCACCATCATAAAGACGTGCATCGCATCGCATGAATATGAATGAATGTTGCTGGTGGTCGGTGGAGCTGTGGGCGCTGATTGGTTGCCACGCTTCTATCAGTCAACCCTAACCCAGGGCAGCTGTGGCTAATGCTGTAGCTTACCACCACCGGTATGACTGTCTGTGTCTGAATGACTACTGGACTCTGGACTCTGTAAAGCGACTTTGAGTACTGAGAGAAGCGCTATATAACATTGAATATGATTGATTGATTGATATGAGTGGACGTGTGTTGCCATGGCAGCAGACTTGACCCTAATGTCAACAGACCACTGGAGCCCAGCCAGAACCAGAGGAGAACCTCACGTGCCCGGTGTCGGTCCAGACCCAAACATGACTTGAAACCGCTGCAGGCATGGGGGCCCAGAGACTCTGGAAGTCATGCTTGGACACAGAGAGCTCGTGCCGTTCACAGCTGTGATCATGTGAGGCTCTGTGTCGGATCCGTTGTTCTCAAGCCTTGATCTTCCCCCCTCCCTCTGCTCTCCTCTGAACCCTCTGATAGGACCTCAGTAACTCCACCCTCCTCCGTAAATCCACCCTCCTCAGTAACTCCACCCCCTCCAGTAGCCCCACCCCCTCCAGTAACGCCACCCTCTCCAGTAACTCCACCCTCCTCTCTTTCGACCAACAGGAAACGGGTTCTTGACATGGTTCCGTTCAGGAGTCAATGAACCTTGGTGCCATTTTGTGAACCAGCCCACCTTTCCACCAGTTTTGAGCGGGTCCATTGTGATCATGATGCTACATCAGCGGAGGGCAGACACACACACACACACACCCTAACCATACACACACACACACACACACACACACACACACACACACACACACTGCCCAATGCAGAACAGAAGAAAACAGCAGCAGCAGATCACATTGTTTACATGCCAGCCAAACGTATGAATCAACTTTTCAGGTTCCGAACCTTTTTTTTTTTGGTGGAACAGTTTGATGGTGGAGCGGAGTGGAGTGACCTCACTGGCCATCTCTGCGGCATGTTTGGAATTAAATTGAAACAATCTTGCACTTCCAAACTGAAAGGTTTTTAAATGTGTGCGTTTACCCTCTGGTATCTTTATGTCAATTCTCTGGGGAGGTGTGTGTGTGTGTGTGTGTCTGTCACACATTTGAAAATCTCATCTTCCAGATCCAGGTGTGTTTCTGTGTGCACGCCTTTCTAAAATGTTTTCACAAATACGATTTCTGTGTTTGTAGGTGTGTGTTGTGTGTGCGGGGCCATGGCTACACTGATGAATCTCAGATGAGTTTATTTCCCCTGTTTTAAAAACTGGGTTGTTTATGTCTCCCTGTTCATCTGTCTGTCCTGAAACTAAGACCTTGGATGATTGTGTTGCTAGTCATGTTTGGCCTGTGTGTGTGTGTGTGTGTGTATTTGTGTGCCTGTCTGTGTGTGTGTGTGTGTGTGTGTGTGTGTGTGTCTGGCTGTGTGTATGTGTGTTTGTCTGGCTGTGTGTATGTGTGTGTGTGTGTGTGTCTGGCTGTGTGTATGTGTGTGTGTCTGCCTGGCTGTGTGTGTGTGTATGTGTGTAAACTTGAATCAGATTCCTTGGCATGGGTGCACTAAGCCATCTCTTGTTTTTAAAGAAACTGCTCTAACAGGAACCATTTGGACTGGGTTAAGATTAGGGAACCATTTGGACTGGGTTAAAGCAGCACAACGGATCAATAGCTATTCGCGAACGGCATGCTAGCAGCTAAAACGAAAATCTCTTGAAATGTGCTGAATTTGACATTATGACAAACTAGTTACTCAACGACTGTCCTTACACAGTCAAACATCAAGCAAGTGCAATACAAGACAAAGCAAGACGGCAAATAAGCTACTTACTAGATCTGCAGAAAGTCAATAAGTCAGGGCGGCGGGCTGCGGCAGGCAAAACTACAGAACGCAGTTATATGCCTAAGGACCCTTGTATCGCAATGGCACGGAGGCGATTCTCCATATTAAAAGTGATTGTAGCGACCCAATTTTTTTTCGGCTGTTATTTTAAGGTTAAACTGCTAATCCTAACCCTAATTCTAAAGTATAATTGTTGCATAATGGGGCTTTAAGATTAGGGGACCATTTGGACTGGGTTAAGATTAGGGGACCATTTGGACTGGGTTAAGATTAGGGAACCATTTGGACTGGGTTAAGGTTAGCGCTCTAACAGGAACCATTTGGACTAAGTTTAAGGTCAGGGAACCATTTGGACTGGGTTAAGGTTAGGGAACCATTTGGACTGGGTTCAGGTCAGGGTTCTAACAGTAACCAGCAACAGAGAAAGACGGACAGCCATCTCCTCTTCACACTACACCTCACAGCCAATCAAATAAATCATCCACAAAACCCCAAGCCAATCACATGAGTCATCCACGAAACCCCAAGCCAATCACACGAATCATCCTCGGCAACCCCAGCCAATCACATCAGTTACCCCGCCCCCCGGGATTGTGATGCCACAACAAAACTACATTTTAGATGGAGAACCTTTTTTAAATGTATTTATTGAAGACGTCACATTTTCAGGCACTGTCCAGTTTTCACTTCTGTTGTCTGATAATTGTAGTTCAAAAAGAAACCTCTATGGTACATTGGAGGAATGTATTGTTTAAATACATCTTTGTTTTTTTTTGTTTGTTTGTTTGTTTTGTACTGCTAAATAACGCTGAGAGAAAAGTAAAAATGTCAAAAGAAGAAAACGCATTATTAGTGTGTGTGTGTTATGTTTCTTTCAGTATTTTTTTTGTGGCCTGGGTGATCACATAACTACAGTGTTTTTTTTATGAAATCAGATAAAGATAAAAAATATTAAAAGTTGAATTTTAAAAGTGAAGAAAGAAATGTGTAATTCTTTACAACTTTTTGATCTTCCTATCCAACCTGTAATTCTCAGCTATGACCAGCAGGTGGCAATGTTGTAAAGCAGGGCTGTTGAATGCCGGCACCCTGACAGAAAGGTTTGGGTTTCTCTTCCGTTAACAGAGTAGACAGAGAACAAGCCTTATGCCCTGACAGCCACGTATCGGGTTTATGTCCCAGATATGGATCAGGAAGTGAGGCCCTATGCTCTGGTCCACCCCTGCCTCTGGTCCACACCTGCCTCTGGTCCTCACCTGCCTCTGGTCCAAACCTGCCTATGGTCTCTGGTCCACACCTGCCTCTGGTCCACCCCTTCCTCTAACCCACACCTGCCTCTAGTCTCTGGTCCACACATGCCTCTTACCCACACCTGCCTCTGGTCCACACCTGCCTCTGGTCCTCACCTGCCTCTAACCCACACCTGCCTCTGGTCCTCACCTGCCTCTAACCCACACCTGCCTCTAGTCTCTGGTCCACACATGCCTCTTACCCACACCTGCCTCTGGTCCACACCTGCCTCTGGTCCTCACCTGCCTCTAACCCACACCTGCTTCTGGTCCACACCTGCCTCTAACCCACACCTGCCTCTAACCCACACCTGCCTCTAACCCACACCTTCCTCTTACCCACACCTTCCTCTAACCCACACCTGCCTCTGGTCCACACCTGCCTCTGGTCCTCACCTGCCTCTAACCCACACCTGCCTCTAACCCACACCTTCCTCTAACCCACACCTGCCTCTGGTCCACACGTGCCTCTGGTCGCTGCTCAATGGGAGGATCCAAGAGCCTTATTCACCGCCTTGTGTCTCAGCCTCTCCTCAAACAGCAGCTGGACCAGGAAGCATACCGCCACCAAGAGCCAATCAGGACTCAGGATCCTAACCCATACCGCCACCAAGGCGGGGGTGTGTGTGAGTGTGTGTGAGTGTGTGTGGGGGTGTGTGTGAGTGTGTGAGTGTGTGTGTGGGGGTGTCCAAAGTCACAGACCTCCAGCTGGTGAGTGGTAAAGGCGACTCAAGGGGGCGTGTCTGTTGCCATGGTAACCAGGGTGCACCAGCTTTCCAGAGAGCAGATGACAGACCGAAGGACACAGATGTCCCGCAGTGTGTGTGTGTTTGTGTGTGTGTGTTTGTGTGTGTGTGTGTGTGTGTGTGTGTGTGTGTGTGTGTTTGTGTGTGTGTGTGTGTGGGTGTGCGTGTCTGGTGTGCGTGTGTGTGGAGACAGATGTCCTGCAGTGCTGGTGTGTGTGTCACAGCTGATTAGAGTCAAGGAGGCGGAGGTCTGCAGCAGTGCTTGGCCTGAGCTGGGAAAGCCCCCTTCACTCGCTTAGACTCTCCCACCCCTGACACACCGCCTCAAACCGACCCTAACCGGCCTCAGACGGACCCTAACCCACCCCTGACGGACCCTAACAGGGTTCAGACCAGACCTGACATTAGGCTTCAGATACCTGAAGGCTTGAAGAACTATTGAGTCAAAGTTAGAGTTACGGTTAAGCTATCTGTCCCTTGTGTAGTGTCTGGTTAAGGTTAGGTTATGGTTGTTTAGGGTTAATGGTAAGTTATGGTTAATAAGTAACTGGTTAGTTATTTGGGTGGTTATATACACTTATATATAAAATATAAAACCACAGTTCCAGCTTCACTGTAGAAAGTCTAGTCATCTGTTTAATCAACACAGAAACACACGCACACACTCCACAGAGCACAACACACCATACAAACACTTACACATACATACATACATACACACACACAGAAACACATACATACATACACACACACAGAAACACACACTATCATGCAAACACATGCATACACACACTTAATGCCCACATACATCCATAGAAACACAAATAAAGACATACTCACAAGTATACAAAACACATACACACAGGTATACAAAACAGACACACACACATACAAGCATACAAAACAGAAACTCACAAACACACACACACACACACACCTTAGCAGCAACAGTGTCAATGACTTCACCAAAACCATCATCATTACTATCAGCGCCTTGGGTAAAACGCGTGCACACACACACACATACAGCCCTTTGTGGTTTTGCAAGCTCTGCTTAGAGCTTTACCTGCATTAGAGAGAGGGAGATTAAGCACAGTGGGTATTGGAACAGTGTGTGTGTGTGTGTGTGTGTGTGTGTGGTCAGTATTAGTGCAACAGGAGACCTACTGTCATCATTGTGGAACCTTTAAATGTCCTGATCTCTTCATGTCAACAGCTCATGTTGTTCACGCGTCACCTTATAAACCGGGAGGAAAACTCGACATGAACATCACGGGGTCACACCACGGCACAGGGCGACGTCACGGCACGGGGTCCCTCCACGGAGCCTGCTCAACATGCCGTAGGCTGTGTGTCTTCTTTTCAATGAATCTCTCTGGCGTTATGAAGACACAACGACCAACGAGCTGTACATGATCGGGCTTCACCGAGATGACATCATCTCTTTTACCGTAGAGAGTGGGTGCGCGTGTATGGCAGTTAACAAACTGTACTGTATGTCCTTAAAACAGCCGCGAGCAGCGGTGGCTCTAGGGCCGCGGAGGAGCGACAGCCAGGCCAGGCTGCATTCGGGGGAGAAACAGAGAGAGAGAGAGGGAGAGAGAGAGAGAAAAAAAGAGGGAGGGAGGGAGGGAGGGAGAGAGAAATTGCAGACAAAAGGCGCATGCCGGCCGTGCGTTTTGTGGGCGCGTCTACGCAACCCCCCCCCCCCCCCCCCGTCTCTCTCCCTTTCGCTCGTTACCTCTCTCACTCACACACACACACTCCTCTCCTCTCTCAGTCACACACTCGTCCCCCGCATCCAGTCACACACCCTCACCCTCTCTCTGCACGGTACAACGCGCTCTGCGTCGGTAAGTAAACGCACTAGTCATTTTTAACATTTAACAGATGTACCTCATGTCAACGACTATTTTCGTTCGTGTCATTTAAGTTAAGAACAGTTCATTTTAGCGTCTTTGAGCGTTATCACAGACATCTATTAAAAACGTATATTTTGTAGATGTGTTAATTGTCTTTCGAAAGAGATATATGGCTAAGATTTTGGTTGCAAAAAAAGATACCAAATGGTTGTCTTTCTTAAAACAAAATGTGGAGAGTGTTACAGAGAAGAAACAAAAGAATCGTAGGCAGAGCAGGTGGTTGAAAGCTACGCCCTGGTCTCTGATCAAGCCTTCTCTCCACACTGTTCAAAAACCATCAGATCTCTCCTCTGCGTAAAGGTGCATGTGGGTGTGGGTGTGGACGCTCCATGCCGGTTACATGCCGGGTTGACTAAGTCTC
>NC_137920.1:42625289-42630289 GCF_963457725.1 Sprattus sprattus
TTATTCGAGATCTGAAGACACTGCATCTTTTTTGCTAGTTTGACCAATTGTCATTTTTCTGCAAATAAATGATCTAAATGACAATATTTTTATTTGAAATTTGGTAGGAATGTTGCCAATAGGTTATAGAATAAAACAAAAATCTACATTTTACTTTAACACATACACATAAATAGTAAAACCAGAGAAACTGATAATTTTGAAGTGGTCTCTTATTTTTTTCCGCGGCTGTATATATAGAGAGAGAGGCAGAGAGAGAGAGAGAGAGAGAGAGAGAGGGAGAGGGAAACGTGGGGAATGAGAGAAGCTCTGCTATCAGTTTACACTTTGTGAAGCCGCCCACAGCTGCAGAGAACAAGGCCACATCTTGTGTGTGTGAGAGTGTTGTGTGCGTGTGTGAGATAGTGGTGTGTGTGTCTGAGCAGGGACGTGCACAGGAATTTTGAAGGGCAGTTGCTCTGCCCTGGAAAAAAGGGGCAACACGTTAATTTTTGTTGCCGCCGCTGCCACGCCCCCGTCCCCTGAACGCATATTCCACGATTATTGTATCTAGGCATACATGAAGTTCTGCAGCCGTAATACTATTTTAAAGAAATATTTCCTTCGGAGGGGCAACTTCAGTGGAAGAGGGAAAACGGGCAGATGCCCGAGCAACCTAAGCCCCCTCCTGTGCCTTCGCTGTGTCTGAGAGTGGTGTGTGTGTGTGTGTGAGAGTGGTGAGTGTGTGAGAGTGGTGTGTGTCTGAGAGTGGTGTGTGTGTGAGAGTGGTGTGTGTGTGAGAGTGATGTATGTAAGAGTGTGTGAGTGTGAGAGTGATGTGTGTAGGAGTGTGTGAGTGTGTGAGTGATGTGTGTAGTAGTGTGTGAGTGTGTGAGATTGCAGCTTGTGTGATGCTGCATCACCTTCAGAGAGAGAAGCTGAATAAGACCTGCCGAACTATCAGATAGGACTCTTATTTTGTCATTCGTTGATTTGCATACAACCAAATGCGGTGCCACGAGGGACAACATATCACAACACAACAACAATAACTAACAATTAAACAACACAACAACAACAACTAACAAATAGACAACACAACAAAAATAACTAACAAATAAAAAGCAAAGTGCTAATGATGTGCTTTCTCTTTCCTGCTCTCTCTTTCAGACCACCAACACGGTTCTCTCACTGAAACAACAGCACATATTACCTGCCTACTGCTAAACAACCATCACTCTTAATCCGTACGGAAGCTGCCTCCATCACCAGTCTGTCGCCATGGAGATCAACTTTGACCACGCCTCCTCCTCCCCCTCCTCCCCCACCAACGGCCATTTTGACGAACGAGAGAGATCTTTCTCACGGAAGCCTGGCGCTAGCTCCTTTAGCAGTCGTGCTAACGGGCTGCCCAGCCCCACGCACTCGGCCCACTGCAGCTTCTACCGCACGCGGACGCTCCAGACGCTCACCACGGAGAAACGCGCCAAGAAGGTCCGCTTCTACCGCAACGGAGACCGCTACTTTAAGGGGATCGTCTACGCCGTGGCCACAGATCGCTTCCGCACCTTCGAGGCGCTGCTAGCAGACCTGACCAGGTCGCTAACGGACCACGCTAACCTGCCTCAAGGCGTGCGCTACATCTTCACCGTGGACGGAACCCTGAGGATCACTAGTCTGGATGAGCTGGACGAAGGTGTGTGTGTGTGTGTCTCTGTGTGTGTGTGTGTGTGTGTGTGTGTGTATGTGTGTGTGTGTGTGTGTGTGTGTGTGTGTGTGTGTGTAGGAAATATGGATAGAGTAATGGATGGATGGATGGATGGATGGATGGATCTGGCTAAGAGGCGGCAAGAAGGGCACACACACACACACCCACACACACACACACACACACACACACACACCATAAGGGAGGCCTCCTGGGTGACTTCTAGGAAAGGAAATGACATCTATCTAATAACCACAACCCGTGGTAACGCTAACGCTTATCTAGGTGCTAACCCTGAGCAGGTGCTAACGCTAACCTAGGTGCTAACCCTGAGCAAGGTGCACTGTGTTTGGCCTACTGTGGTGGCCTGTCAGGGATCAAGCTGGTATGGGAACAGCCCCACCGCCATTACACACACACACACACACACACACACACACACACACACACACACTGTGAGATGGTGGGATTTAAGAGATTGAAAGTGACACACATGACCTCACCACTGCAGGTGGCCAGACTGCATGTGTGTGTCTCAGACTATGTGTGTGTTTGTGTGTCTCCGATTATGTGTGTGTGTGTGTGTGTGTGTCTCAGACTATGTGTGTGTGTGTGTGTGTGTGTGTGTGTGTGTGTGTGTGTCTCAGACTATGTGTGTGTGTGTGTGTGTGTGTGTGTGTGTGTGTGTCTCAGACTATTTGTGTGTCTCCATCCTCTCCTCTCCCCTCCTCTCCTCTCCTCTCAATCTCTCCCTCCTCTCTCCCTCCCTCTCTCCTCTCCTCCTTTCCCTCCCTCCTCTCTCTCCATCCACCACTCCTCTCCTTTCCTATACTCTCCTCTCCTATCTCTCCCCCTCCTCTCCTCCCCTCTCCTCTCCCATCTCTCCCTCCACCTCTCCTCTTCTCCTCTCCTCCTCTCCCTCGTCCTCTCTTCTCAATCTCTTCCTCCCTCTTGCCTCTCCTCTCCTCTCCTCTCCTCTCCTCTCTCTCCCTCCCTCCCTCCCTCCCTCCCTCCCTCCTCCTCCTCTCCTCTCCTCTCCTCTCCTCTCCATCTCTCCCTCCCTCTCTCCCTCCACCTCTCCTCTCCTCTCCTCTCCTATCTCTCCCCCTCCTCTCCTCTCCTCCCCTCTCCTCTCCCCTCATCCCTCTCCCTCCACCTCTCATCTTCTCTTTCTCTTCTCCTCTCCTATCTCTCCCCCTCCTCTCCTCCCCTCTCCTCTCCCCTCATCTCTCTCCCTCCACCTCTCATCTTCCCTCCCTCCCTCCCTCCTCCTCTCCTCTCCTCTCCTCTCCTCTCTCCCTCCCTCCCTGTCTCCCTCCACCTCCCCTCTCCTCTCCTCTCCTATCTCTCCCCCTCCTCTCCTCCCCTCTCCTCTCCCATCTCTCCCTCCACCTCTCCTCTTCTCCTCTCCTCTTCTCTCCTCTCATCTCCTCCCCTCTCCTCTCCTCTCCTCTCCTCTCCTCTCCCTCCCTCTCCTCGTCTCCCTCGTCCTCTCCTCTCAATCTCTTCCTCCCTCTCGCCTCTCCTCTCCTCTCCTCTCCTCTCTCTCCCTCCCTCCCTCCCTCCTCCTCTCCTCTCCTCTCTCCCTCCCTCCCTCTCTCTCTCCCTCCACCTCTCCTCTCCTCTCCTCTCCTCTCCTATCTCTCCCCCTCCTCTCTTCTCCTCCCCTCTCCTCTCCCCTCATCTCTCTCCCTCCACCTCTCATCTTCTCTCTCTCCTCTCCTCTCCTCTCCTCTCCTATCTCTCCCCCTCCTCTCCTCTCCCCTCATCTCTCTCCCTCCACCTCTCATCTTCTCTCTTTCCCTCTCTCTCTCTCCTCCTCTCCTCTCCTCTCCTCTCCTCTCCTCTCCTCTCTCTCCCTCCCTCCCTCCCTCTCTCCTCTCCTCTCCTCTCCTCTCATGTGTGTGTTTTTCGTTCATGTATGTGTGTTTCTGTGTGTGTATCTTTTCTGTGTGTGTGTGAGTGTTTCTGTGTGTGTGTGTGTGTGTGTGTGTGTGTGTGAGTGTTTCTGTGTGTGTGAGTGTTTCTGTGTGTGTCTGTGTTCCTGTGTGCATGTATGTGTGTGTGTTTCTGTGTGTGTGTGTTTCTGTGTGCATGTATGTGTGTGTGTGTCCTTATTTGTGAGTGTGTGTGTGTGTGTGTAAGTGCATTAGATTGTGTGTCCTTATATGTGTGTGTGTGTGTGTGTGTGTGTGTGTGTGTGTGTGTGTGTGTGTGTGTGTGTTTGGTGGATAAAGACTCCCTGGGGGTTGGATTATGTAAATGATGAGAGATTATTCAAGGGTTTTATCTTGATGAGACTACAGTAGGTGTGTGTGTGTGTGTGTGTGTGTGTGTGTGTGTGTATGACCACCCAGGGTGAAAATTTGTGCAAAGCCTGCATTCTCTGACCTCTGATAGCAATCTGTAATATAAAAACTAATTAGAATGAATATTATTTGACAATACGAATCACTGTAATGTATTCTTCCTGCATCAAGAACAGTGTTTAGTTCCATCACTGTGTTTTGTAATTGGGTTTAGGGTTACTTTAGTTCAGTGTGTGTGTGTGTGTGTGTGTGTGTGTGTGTGTGTGTGGAGGTGATGTTGGAAGTACGGAGGTCAGAGGTCAAAAGGACAGACACACACACACACACACAGACACACAGACACACACACACACACACACACACACACACACACACACACACACACACACACACACACACACACACACACACACACACACACACACACACACACACACACACACACACACACACACACACACACAGGGGCGGACTGGGACAAAAAAAAATCGGCCCCGGCATTTTGAACCAGACCGGCCCACTAAATTCGATAACACACATGTTCAGTCTTTTTGGTCTCTCGAATGTATACACCAACCAGGCTTTTAGCTAGCAGGGCGTCTACTAAAAAATAAGAAGAAATGGGACGCCCTACTTTTATAGCCTGGTGACACCAGCCTACGTATTTCCGCCTGAATTGATTTCAAGCTCATACTCAGTCTGGCCCAACCCCATTGACAATCGTCTCCAGAACTCAAAATTTTGCAGGACCAATCAGCGAACAGTTCAGAGCTGTGACGCAAAACTCGCCTTGGAGGAAAAGACACGAAAAGCTATCGGAAAAGTTGTCTCAACTCTCGAGAACATCAGAAAATTAAAAGGAGAACAAGAGTATTTTCTTGTAAGTTTTATGATTGGAAAGGACGTCTTAGCTCTTCTCCCAACTGGCTTTGGGAAGAGTTTAATCTACCGAATGCTTACTAAACGTTGCTGATTGGTTAAGGGAACTCCAATGATTTTAAACC
>NC_137920.1:42645289-42657789 GCF_963457725.1 Sprattus sprattus
TGTCAGTATCACTTTCACGTTTTTGGTTCTAAACATTTGAACTATGAAAATAACAAATTAAATAAACAGTCACAGAAAACACAACACCTCCCACTTAAGTTGCTGATCTAATGATCTAGGCAACTTACCATAAATCCCCACACTCACATTTTTTTTTTTTTCTTTTAACACGTAGGTTTGCACAATGTCCACGTGTGAGTGCAACTGTCCAATGTCCAAGTCAATCACATCCCTTTGGCAGTTGTGTGGTGTACTGCCTGGGGATAAGCATGCTCATACATATTCATAAATGCACAATGTGATAGGTATGGTGGCAGTGCTAGGCTAGCACCAACCAGCCAACAAAAGGGGGTTAGGGGCGTTGACCAGGGTTTGGGCCAAGGAAGAGCTGAGTAGGTGTGTGTGTGTGTGTGTGTGTGTTTGTGACAAGTGGATTGGGCAGTGAGAGAATGAGAGGGGTTCAGGAAGAGGGAGGTGTCATGGCGGCTGGGGTGGAAGAGTTTGTTCCTCCACTGGGAGAAGGACCACCAGCCTTCTCACGTCTCTTCTGATGACTACCATGGGCAGTGAAGAACTCTTCTTTCGAAGGCCACCTGCCAGGGAAGTAGAAAGACCAGCACAGGTTGCAATATCTGCGTCCCTGACAATCCCTTTACTGTCAGGGTAGGCGGTCAGAATCCGGCCCAGACGAAACTGACCTCTCAGAGCGTTTGGGTCAGCAATCCAGACGAGGTCGCCGGCTTTGACGTTCCTCACTGTCCGGTGCCACTTGTGTCGAACAAACAGATTTGGGCCAGCTAGTTCCCTCCACTTTGCCCAAAACCGGTCTACTCCAATTTGAATAGCCCTTAGTCGACGCCAGGGATGGGTCTTTAGGTCAAGCCCACTGGTGTCTCCTCCAAGCGATGCTCGACCTAGTATTAGGGAGTTGGGTGTTAGATACTCAACCGAATCTTCCTGTACTTGAGCTCTGGCATCGATTGGGCGTTCATTTGTCAGGTTGGCTGCCTGATAGAACAGAGTCTGGAGTTCTGCCCATGTGAGAGACCCTGTAGCTTCACCAAGGCTTGTGAGCGCCCTCTTTAAAAGCTTTACAGCTGCCTCCGCAGCTCCATTCCTATGGGGTGCATCTGCTGGGTGAAACTCCCACTTCCACTCAGTCCCATTCTTCGCGGCTAAGTCTTCCATGGATGCAGCCTGCAGGCAAGCCAGATGTTTCTGCAGCTCACACAGAGCCGGCTTGGCGCCAATGAAGTTGGTGCCTCTATCGGACCATAGTTTCCTTGGGTGACCCCTCAGAGCAACAAAACGGGAATATGCTTGAAGGAAACTTTCTGACGACTGGTCATCGGTGAGGTCAGCATGGACGGCTCTTGAGGCCATACAACAGTAAACAATGCCCCAGACCTTCTTGCTTGTCCTTCTTTTAACAGTGTCTTTCACCTCAAAGGGGCCAAAAAGATCTAGGGTTGTATACTCAAATGGACTTGCTCTTTTTGTACGCTCTTGAGGGAGATCACTCATGACTTGTCGGCACATCTCAGCTCTTTGCTTTCTACAGGTAACACAGTCATTCAGTACCTTCTTAACTGTTCTTCGTCCCTGCACAATCCAAGCTTTTCTTCTAGTCCGTAGAAGGGTAGAGGCAACACCTTCGTGGTTTTCTTCATGTGCCTCCCTTGCCAGCAGGGTTGCTAGCCACGACTGGCATGGGATTAGCGGTACAGCCACTCTGTCCTTCTCCCAGCGTTGGATTCTCCCTCCGCAGAGCAATAGACCCGTCTTTTCCTCCCTCTGAACCACCAGGCGATCCAAGGTTGTGTCGCGGAACTCGACACCGTCTTGAGCTGCTAGAGCTAGATCTTTGAAAGCTGTTGCTCTTTCTTCCACAGACAGGCATGGTCTTGCCTCCCACTTTGACTGAACTGGGGCCTGCTGGCTGCCACCCAGCCAGGTTTCCACTGCTCGTCTTGTCCAGGCGATGGTCCCACTCAACCGTGCCAGTGAACTGAATCTTTGGGGGTCCACAAGGCATACAAGCGTAACGCTGGTTGGGCTTGACCATCTCCTGGGCTGGGCTCCTGCTGTGACCAGAGCCGAGAACGCCTTCCTCCGAAGCCCCCCAATCTCTTCGGTGACAGAGGGGTTGATCTCTCTGGCGGTTTTCATGGGCCAATCTGATTCAGGCAACTTCAAAAATCCAGGACCTTCCTGCCAGACTGATCCCTCGGCAAGCTCCTCACGGGATGCTCCCCTTGTGACGAGGTCAGCGATATTCTCTTTCCCTTCGACCCACCTCCAGCTATCCACAGGTCCGGCCTTTTGGATTTCTCCAATTCGGTTTGCGAAAAAAGTTTGAAAGCCATAACTATCCTTCTGGATGGCTCCCAGGATTGTCTGACTATCGACAAAGTGGGTCCACCGATCGACCTTGATGTAGCAATGCTTCTCAAAGTAGGTCTTCAGACGGGTTGCAAAGACAGCCCCGCACAGCTCTGCTTTGATGACATCACCTTTCTGGTCCAGCGGGGTGAGCTTGGCCTTTGATTCGACCAGCTTCACTACGACACCATCTTGTTCCGTCTGCCACCGGAGGTAAAGAATGGCTCCGTAGGAAGCTTCACTGCCATCAGAAAACGTGATCCCCATCGGGCGGCCTATGGCTCCATGGGGTGTGAGGCTCCTATCGAATCTGACCTGGCCAAGCCCCACATACTGCTCAAAGAGTTGTACTGCCGCTTCTCGAAGACGTGGCGATAGAGGATCATCCCAGGTGTCCTTGGAGGGACGGTCTTTTCCTGCTTCCTGAAAGGACTCTCTTATGAGCATCAGTCCTCGTTGCTTGGCAGGTGAGGCCAGGCCGATGGGGTCATAGAACCCTGCTATCTGACTCAGCAGCATGCGCCGGGTGAGGGGGTCAGGGGTGCTATTTCTGATCTCATCTTCCCGTAGATCCAGTCCGGTTCTCATCTTTCCTCGCCTCTTTGAAAAGTTCACCGACGTCAGCACACGGAGTTTGTCAGCTTCGGGTTCATATCCCACTCCCAATGCCTTATTCTCTTCATCCCTCACCTGGTTGGGGAGGATCAGGGTCTTGGGCTCCATTGACCTGACGTTGCTGGCGTCAGTAGGTTTTTCACTCCTCCCACTTTGGCCTGTCAGGACCCAAGGCTTAAGGGAGAAGCCGCCTGCTTTTAGGATCTTTTCCACTCCTTTGGTCATCCTAATCAGGGTTTTTAGGTCATCATTTGATGTCAATATGTCGTCAACATAGCAGTCCTCTGTCAGGATCCGGCGTTCTGCAGCCATGGACGCGAACTGGGGCAGGTTTGCCGTTTCTCTCATGGCAACCTGAGCAATACACCCTGCAGGCTTGTCACCGATGTTGACCCTAACAACCGCAAATACACCAATTTCATCTTCGCGGTCATCCCTCCAGAGGAACCGATGGAGATGTACTTCTTCATCCTTCAGCCAAACTGAATTGTACATTTTTTTCACATCGCCAAGAGCAGCATACAGTCTGCTCCTGAATCTCAGAAGGACACCACGGATTGGGTTGAGAACGTCTGGGCCTTTGTGAAGGAGATTGTTCAGACTCATCCCTTTAAACTCCTGGCTACTGTTCCAGACTATCCTCACAGGCGTTGAGCTAGAATGAGGGTTCGGGGCGACCAGATGGCTGATGTACCAGATTGGTCCGTTCCAACCCTCGATCTCTTTCTTTGTGAGCTTGATGGCTGCTCCTCTTGATACCATCTTACGGATCTGCTCTCCATATGCCGCTTTCCACTCAGGCTCTCGTGCCAACCGAGCCTCTGTGTTCAGGAAAGTTGCTTCCACCGCTCTGCGGTTATCTGGCAGAATCGCTGGGTTGGCTTTCCATGGGTAGGCCGCATCCCAATGTGGGCCGTCGCTGTGCTTGTCTGCTAGCACATAAGAGAGGCAGTCCTTTATTTTTTCCAAGTCCCTTTCTTCTCCAAGAGTCATCTCCTTGCCTCCCGGTGGACACTTGCTGCACTTGCAGCTGCCGCATTTGGGATCGCACGCTGCTCCAATACTATCCCACTTAAACCACTCAAACACCTCTTTATTTGTGGCAGTGGTGCTGCTGAGGGTCACTTCTTCCATCCTCGTTGAGTCTTCCTCACTCAGGTATGTGGTGTTCAAAAAGACCTCCTTGTACACCCTTGAGGATGTTCTCATGGTCCTTGCAAAATGAGTTTCGGACTGGTGCAGTGTTAGGTCGACCACCTCAAAGAGATCAGGATGAGTGCCACCAACCGTTTTGCCCAGTGGGCCATCCCAGAGGACTAGATCTCCCTCCATCTTGAACGGCTGTGGAACTAGGCGACCTTCTCTGTGGCTGATCAGAAGATCAATGTTCTCAGGACGGACCAGCTCTTCTACTGCAACATCAGGAAAGCTCTTTTGTAGTTGCTGTGGGGTAACAGACTGACTTATCTCAGCAATACTCTCCAGGCCGTAGCAGAGCAGTTTGTGTTCCATTACAGTCCCTTTGGTGGTCTTCACTCTTAGACGCAAGGAGTACCTCTTTGTTGTGACCGTCTTTGTCATCCCTCCGATTCCGTGCACAATTAGCCTGATGCTCTCACCAATCAGTCCAAGGCGCTGGGCAGCGGTGTGAGTGACATAATTGGTGTCAGAGCCAAGGTCAATAAGAGTGCCGACCAGCTGACCTGAGTTAGTTGTTACTTCCAGCAACATCATTACCACCGGGTACTCTTTCAGTCCACCTCCAGTAGTGCAGATTGTGGTTGAGGCTTTGTTGGAAAATGCCTTCCTAAATTCTGCTCTCAGTTCTGGTGTGACGTTCGCCAGGAGCTCTTCTTGCCGGCTGGTCAGGCCGAGGCCTTTTCTCTCCATTCTTTTGGTACCTTGCTGCTCGCTGTAAGCATTTGTCTCCCGAGTGGTGGACTTGGGGCAGAGCAGATAGTGGTGAGACTCTTCTTTGCGGCAGTCCATTTTACTGCATAGAAACTTTGAGTTACACCGGCCATCCTTTGGGTGGAAGCAGAGGCACTGATTGCACATCCCATGGGTCTTTAGATGGGCCTTTCTCTTCTGAATATCCATCTCCCTGAAGACTTTACAAGCAAACAGCCTGCCAGCATGTGCCTCATCGACACAGGCAGTGCATGAGGCCCAGCGCGGCTTCGACTGAGACTCTCTTTGGCCTGAGGTGGCTTTGGAGAAAGCTTTCTTGGCTCCTCTTTCTTGCTTGTCTGCCGGGCTTTTCACAGAGTAGCTCCCCTCTCCGGGGCTTGCCTCCAGCTGATCTAACTCCTCCAGAATCGCCTCCTGTTTCTTCAGGAAGCGCAGTAAGCAGTCGAAGTGGTTAGGTGGAGCAAACCCTTTCATAACCTTGGACTTATGTGTAATCCATTTCTCCTTCAGAGAGCTTGGGAGCTTACTTTCGAGGGACTGTGCTACCCAACGGTTCTTCAGAACATCCTCTTCTCCCAGGATCACAAGGTTGCTAAGGGCCCGCTCCACTACCTGGATGAGCTCAATTGCTTTTCTGGGGTTGTTTCCCCTTACGGGGGGTAGGCCTTGCACCTCTTCGGATATCCTCAGGACGATTTTCGCCTTGTTCCCGAAGCGGTTG
Source organism: Sprattus sprattus (assembly GCF_963457725.1). Lineage (NCBI taxonomy): Eukaryota > Metazoa > Chordata > Actinopteri > Clupeiformes > Clupeidae > Sprattus > Sprattus sprattus. The sequence goes on from NC_137920.1 coordinate 42,650,919, forward strand.
TCGAGGCGCCTGAACATTTCGGCTGCCGATGCACAGCTGGACAGAACCAACTCTTTCTTCACCCGGTCACTGAGACTTCCTAGGAGGTGGAACCTTGTGACACCAGCCGTCCTCTGTGGGTTTCCCAGCTCTTCCAGTTCTTCCCACTCAGCCTTCCACCGGTAGTAGTCGGTCATGTCTCCTGAGAATGTAGGCAGGCGTGTTCTTTCAAGACTGATCTGTGGTCTGAAGCCTCTGATATGATCTGAAACAGTGATCTGTGGGATGCTTGGTGGTGGTGCATTAGGAAAGTTTGAAGGCGCCTGTGCTTTTCCATCAGCGCTTGCTTCTTCAACCTCTTCTACCCCGTCAAGCTCTTCTATACGCTTCAACTTTTGCCAGTTCCGCACCCAGTCTTGCCGTCTGTTCTCCAGCTTGTATAGCTGTTGCTGGTATACTATCATCTTGGACCCCGAGATAAGACTTTCCCAGTCAAGCACCTTCCGGTCAAGCATGTTTATCCTCTCCACGAGGCTCTCTCTCAGGACTTGAAAGTCTTCTTTGGACAACTCCTTTAGGACAGTGTTCTCAACTTCTGCACACTTGTCCTCTGCACCATCAGCATACAACTTCAGTTCGACATAGGCGAATTTGGTCCATAGTGTCTCCTTAGCGAGCTGAAGTGTTTCTGTGTATGTGGCAAGACACATCGCCGTCTTCTCCTCTGCATGAGCCGCTTCTTCTTTTGCCTTTTCTTGCTCATTTTCCACTTCTCCCAGAGCATCGACATATTCGAGACCGATATCATGCACCTTTCCAAAGTCTACACTAAGTGCCCTGATCTCGTCGATGAGGGCTCTTCTTTCAAAGAGATCGATAGTAGAAGACAGCCTTTTGGCTTTTTTGCTGAAGATGGTTTGTGCTGTTGAGCGCTTACCTTTAAGGGCCTTTAATTCCACTGAATCCATCTTGCTTTCTTGCACTGGTCAAGGGGCTGTTACACTGAGAGGTCTATTCGGCCTATTTCTCTTTGTGCAGTGCTCCTTCACTGGTCAACACTGATAGGATGGTGGAGGCTCTTAGCTTGATGCGCAGTTGGTTTATTACTGTTCCGTTTTTCCACCCAACGGAAAGGGGCAACCCGGTGCAAAGGATATTACTCAGTCAATTCAACTTCAATTTTCACTTCTGTTTGGTTTATTTGTCAAAGCAGTTGTAGAACAGTAGTGGACAGCAGATAGTAGTAGACAGTAGGTAATAAACCTAAAAGTTAAGAAAACTTGTTTCACTTGTGTGCACAAACATCATATTTCATTCATCACAATTTCCCAATAACAATAAGCAACAATAATAAATAACATATCAATTAATATTCTACGATAAATAGTGTTGCAATATGAATCAACTATCAACATCATACATTCATCAAATTCAATATAATATTACTAATAAATATATCAATTGTAATTTATAATAAATACATCATATACAAAATACAAATATAAGTCATCATATTTCATGTACACATTTCATATCTCAACTCATCTCAACCAATCAAGCTACATACTGGAAAGTCTATGCAAAAGTGCATTTAGCTGATCACTGCATTAGAGAACTACAGCTCCCATGATGCCCGGCAGTAAACTAAATAACTAAATTAACTTTATCAAGCGTTCGTAGGCTAAAGAAAACAAGCAAGGGAGGATATCAAGTCCAAAAGCCAAACCCATGTCCATGAACTCCACCACTTTACTAACCTATAACTTCAGCACTATTTATAACGTTTGGATTTTACCGGAGCACATCAGAATCACGTTAAACAACACACGGGAGCAGACAAACAGTGCAACGATACAACATAGCGGTAGCAAACATGAAGCGGACAACATGAAAGATAAGAACCATGAGAGCTTACCAAGTGCTGCAACCGGGTTGAAATACAAACATTTTTGAACAGAGGTGATTTTTGCTTCCTTATCACTGGTTGGGCACTAGGTCACATGTTCCCAGGACACTTATTTGTTAAAGGGGCATGACACTACGCTGTCAGTATCACTTTCACGTTTTTGGTTCTAAACATTTGAACTATGAAAATAACAAATTAAATAAACAGTCACAGAAAACACAACAGTGTGTGTGTGTGTGTATGTGTGAGGGAGTGAGTCTGTGTGTGTGTATGTGTGAGTGAGTGAGTCTGTGTGTGTATATGTGTGAGTGAGTGAGTCTGTGTGTGTATATGTGGGTGAGTGAGTCTCTGTGTGTGTGTGTGTGTGTGTGTGTGTGTGTGTGTGTGTGTGTGTGTGTGTGTGAATGTGTCTCTGTAAGAGTGTGTGTCTCTCTGTTGGAAACATAGACTAAGATTGGGCCATCTCCTAAGCAACAGTCTGCTGCCTCCCCCCAAACCTCCTAATCACTGAGTGAGTGTGTGTGTGTGTGTGTGTGTGTGTGTGTGTGTGTGTGTGCATGTGTGCGTGGGGAGGGAGACATTTTTGGATGATTATTGGATGAGTAGTATTTATTGTTACACCAGGTTTATTGCTCGTAGCTTGACTGTTCTCTCCCTTGTAAGTCGCTTTGGACAAAAGCGTCTGCTAAATGACTAAATGTCAATGTAAACGTGTTTACGATGTGATGTTAAAGAGACATTTTCGGAGAATTTCAACCAATGGTTTAACACTTCGCCACTCCCCCACATACGCAGCCTCACGTGTGAAGTGTTAGGATTAGGATTAGTGTCAACATACCTGTCTGTCTGTGAGTCATCTGTCAGTCTGTGTTTTGCGGGTCATGTAATATCACACACATTTAAACAAATGATGACTCTCTATTCAGCATTAGTGCAGTGTAGGACAAACACAAACATGAATGCACACACACACACACACACACACTGTGTGTCTGTCACTCCCCCTGCCTGATGTTTGGGATACTTTTGTCTTTTAAAAATTAAAAGTGACTGACCTCTATCGGTCTCTGTCTCTCCGCGCTCTTTCACAGGTCACCTGTCTGCAGGACTTCTTTGGAGATGATGATGTTTTCATCGCCTGCGGCCCTGAGAAGTTCCGTTACGCTCAGGATGACTTCTCCCTCGATGAGAATGGTGAGGAAGAGTGGCTAGCTGCTAATACCTCATGTCTATGTGATGTTTACTAGCTGCTAGCTGATAATACCGCATGTCTATGTGATGTTTACTAACTGCTAGCTGCTAATACCGCATGTCTATGTGATGTTTACTAACTGCTAGCTGCTAATACTGCATGTCTATATGATGTTTACTAACTGCTAGCTGCTAATACCGCATGTCTATGTGATGTTTACTAACTGCTAGCTGCTAATACCGCAGGTCTATGTGATGTTTACTAACTGCTAGCTGCTAATACCGCATGTCTATGTGATGACTAACTGCTAGCTGCTAATACCGCATGTCTATGTGATGTTTACTAGCTGCTAGCTGCTAATACCTCATGCCTATGGAAAGTTTACTAGCTGATAATACCGCATGTCTATGTGATGTTTACTAACTGCTAGCTGCTAATACCGCATGTCTATGTGATGTTTACTAGCTGCTAGCTGCTAATACCTCATGCCTATGGAAAGTTTACTAGCTGCTAATACCGCATGTCTATGTGATGTTTACTAACTGCTAGCTGCTAATACCTTATGTCTATCTGATGTTTACTTGGTGGAAGACAACCTATGTCGACAAAGCTATGTAGCTAATTAGCTAGCTGACTCACTACCATTATGTTGCGAACTAGTCACAAGCTGAGCTTATACTGCTTGGGGTTGTTCAATTTGTGTTTGGTCCCGAAAACCTCACAACACATTTGACTGTGCACCTGTACAGACAGACTACTGACCTGTAGAGACTAATATCCTTGACATACTGACCTAGGATTACTTCACAATATGGAGGCAGCTCCACTGGTAGAGCAAAGTGCCACACACACACTCTCACACACACACACACACACACACACACACGCACACACATAAACACACACATATTTACACACGCACACACACACACACACACTCGTTTAATGTCTCTCTTTCCCTCCTACAGCTCACATTTCCACAGGCGCTAAGCCCAAGTGGGGAGGGTCTCCTAACCAAGGTCAGTGCCCTTTGACCTCTGAACTCTGACCCGCTGGCATGGTTGAAGGTCACCATCAGCCTAGAATCATCTTTCCACCACTAACCAATCAACTGGTTTTGATTATTGATTGAGTTACTGGTTTTGGTTATTGATTGAGTTACTGGTTTTGATTATTGATTGAGTTACTGGTTTTGATTATTGATTGAGTTGCTGCTTTTGATTTTGCCCAAATTTACCCCAACAAAGTGATGCTTCAGGGAAATTTGAGGGAATCTGTGGGAATTTGAATCTTGAGTTTCTGCAATATAATGAAGGTTAAATAATCAGTCCTAGTGATCACCTCCCAATACTGAAGAATCATAAGGAGCTGATAAAAGTTGACATCTTTTATATATAATAATCAATCAATCATCATCAACTGAATTAGACACCATGGATGTTCATACCTTGAGCTATTGACTCATGCAATCCAAATGATCTCCCTCATTCTTTGACCCTAGCCAATCATTTACCCAAAACACTAATTTACCCAAAACACTAATTTACCCAAGACAGTCATTTACCCAAGACACTAATTTACCCAAGACAGTCATTTACCCAAGACAGTCATTTACCCAAGACAGTCTTTTACCCAAGACACTCATTTACCCAAAATACTCATTTACCCAAGCCAAGGTACATTCATTAATGCCGGCATCTATGTAAGCCATCTATGGTGTGGCTAGTTATGAAACCCAAAATATAATGTACGATTGTGTCTATAACTCTGTGTGTGTGTGTGTGTGTGTGTGTGTGTGTGTGTGTGTGTGTGTGTGTGTGTGTGTGTGTGTGTGTGTGTGTGTGTGTGTGTGTGTGTGTGTGTCCTTATGTCCAGTTGTATCTCTAACTCAGTGTGTGTGTGTGTGTGTGTGTTCTGCAGAGTGCCGTATGAAAGGAGTGAAGCCTCCGTCTGGTAGGCGGGGCTCGGCTAAGAGCCCAGGCCCCATTCGCCGCAGCAAATCCCCAGCTGAATCAAGTGAGAACCTGATTGGTTAAGACGCATAACCAACCATAAACAGCATCAATGCAAACACACACACATACACAGACAGATACACAAACCCACACACACACACACACACACACAGTCAGATACACAAACACCCACACACATACGCACACACACACACACACACACACACAAACACACACACACACACAAAGGACTCACAGTCAGTGTGGACACATGCGTCCAATTTCCGATTTCAGTCCGATTTAAATTGGATATTGGACACATGTGACTCCCCAGAACTAGATTCATTGTGTCCAGCTTGAGTCCGACTGGACTCCGATGTAAACCCCTGGACACACGATTCGATTCCGCTGGGAATTGGACTGGGCGCGCATGTGTCTCTCGAAACTAGATTGAAATTGGACAACAACAACTTTTGCACGTGCTTGAGATCGTGCCCACAGACATATACATGCATCATATATGTCTATGATATGATAATCGCTGCTAGACGCTCAGTTCTTGTGCTCCCTCTCATTCACGTTGAAATACTGAAAGCGAAACTGAAACTTATAAACTGCAACGCAACTGTTTGGGACAGAATGCGCTAATTCAGTGAACAAATATTTTCATATTACTTTTTCACCAGTTGTTAGTCATGTAATCCTTTCATATCGATGTGAATCAATCAATACTAATACAAATTTAACTGTGGTGTGTTTTTGTTTCATTTCACAACGTATTTACTGTATAATCAACGGTAGCAGATGTAAACATTCCGCATTTGATTTGAACTGACACGGCCAAGAACTAGTTGTGTCACTGCCATGTGCTTAGAGATAGAGCAGTTAACCCCCCATGGAGACCCCATGGAGAGAATTGAATGGGATCGAAGTGCTGCCATCATGTGCCCGCACTGAGTGTTGATGCCCCCATAAATGTGTTGAAGCCTGTGGACAGGAAGTTTAATCCCTGCTGAAACACACGCTGAAACACACACTAATGCACACACACACACTAAAACACACACTGAAACACACACTGAAACACACACACACACACACACACACACACACACACACTAAAACACATGCTGACACACGCTCCATCAGCTCAGCAGTTCCATTTGAGAACCCATGCCATGGGGATTAGTTTTTGGGGAGAACTCAGTCTTGGTCTTTTCATTTTGTAAGTATTTTCCTCAAATGTTTTCTGGTTGTTGAAGTGTCTATGCCTACAGTATGTTCTGCAAACTCCTCAACAAGGGGAGTGCGTGATTTAACTGTTTATTTTCTCACAGACACACACACACACACACACACACACACACACACACACACACACACACACACACACACACACACACACACACACACACACACACTCTCTCTCTCTCTCTCTCGCTCTCTCTCTCTCTCGCTCTCACACACACACACATTCGCACAACCTGCTTGATAAAGATATTATCTCATTCTTGGCTTGGGTTATAATCACACACACACACACACACAGTTATCCGACTACTTGGCCTTTACTAATTCATGGGTCCACGCACACACACACACACACATAAAAATGAGGACAGCTTACCTCGTCTTTTGTTTGATACAGACGTAATCCAGATCATCTGGTCTGGATTACCAAATAATGTTCCTACTGTGTTGTCCAAATGATAAGATTAAACGTGCAGACGGACACACACACTCATAATAACACACAGACAGACAGACAGACAGATAGACAGACAGTAGTGATGGGAGGGGGAGAGAGAGAGAGAGAGAGAGAGAGAGAGAGAGAGAGAG
>NC_137920.1:42665289-42732789 GCF_963457725.1 Sprattus sprattus
CTAGCAAATGTCCAGTCTCTAGAGAATAAGATGGATGATATTAGAGCAAGGATTGCCTTCCAGCGTGACGTCAGAGATTGTAGCATTTTATGTTTTACCGAATCCTGGCTGTCCCCATCTATCCCGGATCACTCTGTTACACCCGCCGAGCATTTCTCCATCGCTCGCATGGATAGAACGGAAGAGTCCGGAAAGTCCAAGGGTGGAGGAGTTTGTTTCATGACTAACAACAAGTGGTGTGATCCGAGGAACATTACCGTTCTCTCCCAGGGCTGTACTCCCCATCAGGAACATCTGTCCATTATGTGCCGCCCCCACTATCTACCCTGTGAGTTCACCGCAATCATCATCACCACCGCGGTTTACATCCCCCCACAAGCCAACACAGATACTGCCATATCCGAGCTGCAGGAGGTGATAAACAAACAACAACATCGTCATCCGGCAGCTGCTATCATCGTTCTCGGTGAGTTTAACAAAGCCAAACTTTCCCGGGGCCTGCCTGAATTTAAACAGCATATCCACTTCCCGACGCGAGGAGACAACACCTTGGATCACTGCTACACTCCGTTCAAGGACAGCTACAAGGCTATCCCCCTGCCTGCATTCGGAAAGTCCGATCATGTTGCCATCTTCCTTCTCCCTAAATACAAGCAAAAGATCCTTAACGAAGCTGTGGTGAAAGAAGTAAAACGTTGGACTGACCAATCAGAAGGCTTGCTGCAAGACGCGCTTGACAACGTTGACTGGGAAATGTTCCGGGAGTCCTCCGACAACGTTGTAGCAGTGAGTTTGCGGAAGTGGTCGGGAACTACAAACACCTACTGGTAAATGACATTATTCCATCAGTCAAAATAAAAGTTTTCCCAAACCAGAAGCCATGGGTAGATGGAACTGTCAGGGCAGCACTTTCAGCGCGTACTGCTGCCTATAAAGTTGGGATTACTACGGGGGACATGTTGGACTACAAAGTGGCTGCTTATGGCCTAAGGAAGGTCGTAAAAGCTGAAAAGTGCCGATATAAGGACAGAGTGGAAGCCGACTTTACCGCTGGTGACCCCGCTAGTGTGTGGAAGGGCCTGCGAATAATGACAGACTTTAAGAACAAGGCCGGCTCGGTGTGTAGCTCTGACCCCTCCCTTGCTGATGAACTCAACACTTTCTTTGCACGGTTTGAGATGGAGAGTGAAGATCACAACTCAATGGCAGTCATGGCCGACATGTTTGGGAATAACACCAAACCCCCCTTCATAGTAAGTGAGAGTGATGTGAGGAGGGTGTTCAAAGGGGTAAATGGGAAAAAGGCTGCCGGGCCTGACCAGATCCCTGAAAGGGTCCTTAAATCCTGTACTGACCAACTAGCTCCAGTGTACACCATGATCTTTAATACATCCCTGGCCAAAGCTGTCGTCCCATCTTGCTTTAAAAAGTCTATCATTGTACCGGTGCCCAAAAATAGTAAACCATCATGTTTGAACGATTACCGTCCAGTGGCCCTGACCTGTGCAGTGATGAAATGTTTCGAAAGGCTGGTGAAAAATTACATCTGCACCTCCCTGCCAAACTCGTTCGACCCCCTCCAGTTTGCATACAAAGCAAACAGAAGCAGAGACGATGCCATCTCCAACCTGCTAAACACCACTCTTACTCATCTGGATGGTGGGGGGGGGAACTATGTGAGGATGCTGTTCATTGATTACAGTTCAGCTTTCAATACCATAGACCCCCTCCGCCTGATCGACAAGATGAGGTCGCTGGGGATCAACACCCAAATGTGCAACTGGGTGCTCAGTTTCCTTACTGACCGCCCCCAGGTGGTTAAAGTGGAGGGTGGTGTAACCTCTGGGCCGCTGACCCTCAACATCGGTTCCCCCCAGGGCTGTGTTCTGAGCCCGCTGCTGTACAACATCTACACTTATGACTGCACAGCCTCCGGAAGTTCAACCTCCATCATTAAATTTGCAGACGACACTGTGGTGCTGGGTCTTATCTCTGATAACAACGAGCAGCCCTACCAGAACCAAGTGGCAGACCACTGTGGTGTCAGTCCAACAATTTGGCCCTAAATATAAAAAAGACAAAGGAAATGGTGGTGGACTTCCGGCGGAAGCAGGACAGCGGGTTCACCCCCCTCATCATCAACGGGGAGCCTGTGGAGAGGGTTCCTAGTTTTAAGTTCCTGGGTGTGCACATCACTGAAGACCTAACCTGGACCCTCCACACACAACATGTGACAAAGTTATCTAGGCAGCAACTGTACTTCCTCCGGAGGCTGAGGAAATTCAAGGTCTCCCCTTCCATCCTGAAGACCTTCTACTCCTCAGCCGTGGAGAGTGTCCTCACAGGATGCATCTCCGTCTGGTACGGAAGCTGTACCGCTCAAGACCAGGCCAACCTACAGAGGGTGGTGCGCTCAGCTGAGCGGACTATCAGAGCGTCCCTACCCAACGTGAAGGACATCTACCACAAGAGGGTGGAGTCGAGGGCAAAAAACATCAGGAGGGATGACACACACCCCAATGCCAGCCTCTTCACCCTGCTGCCGTCGGGTAGACGCCTACGAAGCCTTAACTCAAGGACTGAGAGACTAAAGAGAAGTTTTTATCCACAGGCAGTGAGACACTTGAATTCAAATTTTTAATTCAACACCTTATTTTTAAATTTTATTTTATTTACATTTTTTATTTTATCTATATAAATTAACTAATTTATTTTATTTTATATTTTTATTTATTTTTGCACAGTGTGGAGCATTGACCCTTTAACATTTCACTTCAATTTATTGTATGTGACAAATAAAAACACTTGAACTTGAACTTGAACTTTCTTCTCCTCTCCTGTCTTCCTCTCTTCCCCTCCTCTCCCCCTCTCTTCATCTCCTCTTCTCCTGTTTTGTCTTTCTCCCCTCCTCTTCTCTTGTCCTTTCTTCTCTTCTTTTATATCCCCTCCTGTCTTCTGAAAGAATAGAGAATAACTGGACTGGATCACGGAGGACATTAGTCGCGGCGGCTACAAGCCAGTGTGTCAAACTGTAACGTGTTGTTTTTCTGTACCAAAATGTTTGTATGAAACTTCAACATGCTGCTTCTAACAGCAACAACTTGTTCTGGAAAACATGCTTTTTTAATCTGTGTTTGTTAAGGTTTCCATGAAAGTGCTTCACCCTGTTCAAGCTTTACTTCCTGCTTTTAGTCAATAAAAGCTGTTGTCATGGAAACACTGCCTGTGTCTTTTCCTGTGATCTGACCTTGTATTGAATTTTAACGGGATGCGATACTTTAAGCTAATGTATGTATAGCTTTTATATAAGTTTATGTAAGTATAGCTTTTATATAAGTTTATGTAAGTATAGCTTTTTTATAAGTTTATGTAAGTATAGCTTTTATATAAGTTTATGTAAGTAAAGTATAGCTTTTATATAAGTTTATGTAAGTATAGATTTTATATAAGTTTATGTAAGTATAGCTTTTATATAAGTTTATTTAAGTATAGCTTTTTTTTTTTCCTGAAGGGTTTATTTTACCAGGTTGGTAATAATTGCAAATCTTATATGATCCAATTTTGTATTTATATGACATCAAAACAATACAATTGTCACTAGGCGCTTCATAGAGCCCAGAGCCTGACCCCCCCACCCCCCAATGCTGAAGAGGAGAGAGTGAACTGCACATAACAGCCAGGTAGCCCCAGCAACCAATCAGGCAACTGCCCCCACCTGTCCACACACTGGGATCTGCAAGACACACACACACACACACACACAAAATAACAAACCAGTTACAGTTTGTGTTGATATAAGCATATTTGTGTGTGTTGCTTTAAGCATGTTTATAGGAGTGCGTGTGTAGACATAAGCATGTTTGTGTGTGTGTGTGTGAGTGTGTGTTGACATAAGCATGTTTGAGTGTGTTGCTATAAGCATGTTTATAGGTGTGCGTGTGTATACATGAGCATGTTTGTGTGTGTGTGTGTGTGTGAGTGTGAGTGTGTGTTGACATAAGCATGTTTGAGTGTGTTGATATAAGCATGTTTGCATGTGTGTTGACATAAGCATCTTTGGGTGTGTGTGTGAGGGTGTGTGGACATAAGCATCTTTGTGTGTGTGTGTGTGTTGACATAAGCATTTTTGTGTTTGTGTGTGAGTGTGTATTGACATAAGCATCTTTAAGTGTGTGTGTGTGTGTGTGTGGACATAAGCATCTTTGTGTGTGTGAGTGTGTGTTGACATAAGCATCTTTGAGTGTGTGTGTGTATACTGCCTTCTTTGAATGCCATCAGATATTTTATACTGTTGCCTTGGTAACCAGTCTTGGCTATGGCTTAAAAGGAACTGTCTGAAAGCCTGATGTTGGAAAAGCAACTGAAAACCAACCTTTCAGTCTGTGTGTGTGTGAATCAACCGTTCAGTGTGTGTGTGTGTGTGTGTGTGTGAACCAACCTTTCAGTATGTGTGTGTGTGTGTGTGAATCAACCTTTCAATGTGTATGTGTGTCTGTGAGAGAGAACCAACCTTTCAGTGAGTGTGTGTGAGAACCAACCGTTCAGTGTGTGTGTGTGTGTGTGTGTGTGTGTGTGTGAACCAACCCTTCAGTGTGTGAGTGTGTGTGGTCAGGTATAGTAGTTCAGCAGAAGAGTAGTGTAGTGGTGTAGAGTAATAGCAGGCAGGGAGAGTGTGTGTGTGTGTGTGGTCAGGTAGAGTAGTAGTTCAGCAGAAGAGTAGAGTAATAGCAGGCAGGGAGAAGAGACAGAAGGTTTCTCTAAAGAGGATCGCCAGCTCCACTTCCAGTCATGTGTGAAGCTTTGCTGCCATCTGCTGGCTAAACTAAATACAGCAAGTTTGAATGATACTCAACAGAGAATGGAAACACACACACACACAAGACAGAATGACATGTTACTATGACAATATGCTGACTGGATCACCCAAAGGGTAGAAGACTGCCACCTGGTTCCCTCATCACAGACCTTTTTAGTTTTTGTTCTCTCTCACACACACACACTGTCTCTCTCTCCCTCCCTCACACACACACTCTCTCTCCCTCTCCCGCCTTCTCTCTCTGACACACAGACATACTCTCTCTCTCACACACACGTTGGCTGGTGCTCGGGCACCACTCACACAGGCTTCTAAAGAGACCTTTCTTCTTCTTTCTTCTCACATCTGCAGTGGAGGCCATTTACTACTACACACACTGGAGTTGAAACTTACCCACACACACACACTAGAGTGGAAACTCACCCACACAACTCCTCCTCCTCTGCTTTTCTCACCCCATTACAAATGGATAGAGGCCAATCAGCAAAACACACACACACACACAATCCCAAGATGCAAAAACAGCCTCTACTCAGAGCTCATTCCTCTGCTTCCACTCTTAGACCTCCTCCAACATGAAAAACAACAGATGAACACGTCAGAAACACAGTGTGTGTGTGTGTCAGAGACAGGCCTGCTGGGAATGAAGTCGATTGCAGTTTTAATGGCTTGTGTTAAGAAGCAAACATCAGAAACGCTGAACACAGGAGCATTGAACCAAAGAACAGGAAAGAGGACAAAACAAACAAACAAATTGACCTTTGACCTAAAGGACTTTCTTCATACAGAAACTCAAGTCTGCTCCTAATAAACTCGGGAAAAAAGTTTGGAAATGTGTGTTTGGGTTATTTCTGTTTTTCCAATGCTAATGGGCATTGCATTTTATATCGTTGGAAAACCTGTTTGCCTTTTACAATGACGTCTAGCTTGTAAGGAGCACGCATTTGTGGGATGAGCAGCACAGATGATGATGTGGGTAGTGTCCAAGTGAAAGTTGCCATTGAAAGAATGTATTCCCATACCTCCACAATCTGGGACCTCACTGGATATAGTATGACCACGCTCACCCCATAGAGTCAGGGTCATCACAGACTACCTCCAGGTGTGGGAGTAGAGAGAATGGAATGGCCTGTGTCCAGACCTCAACGCAATTGAACACTTGTGGGATCAGCTTGCTGTAGGTGTTAAGCGTGACAGAGGAGGTTGAGGAAGGGAATGCCATCCCACAGCAACGAACCAGGTTGGTGACCAGCCTGAGGAGATGGTGCCCGGCTGCGTATGGTTCTTCCACACGCCCTTGAGGTTCCTGACGGTGTATTACATTAATAAATTGCCTACATGTCTTGTTTGTTCCTTGATACTGGTTGAGAGTTCAATCATCCAATCCACCAAACTCAATACAAGAGTGAATACCAAAAGGAGAATACATTGTTTAGCATTTGCAGAAAATTATGGCAACTTTTACTTGGACGCACGCTACCCACATTATCATCTGTGCTGCTCGTCCCATAAAGGCATGATCCTTTTTGACATTTTTTCAAAGGTAAATAAACAGGCTTTCAAACGATATAAAATCCAATGCCAATTAGCATTGTCACAACAGAGGAATAATCACCCAAACACACATTTCCAAACTTTTTTTTCAAGTTTATGTTACAAACAGCCTTCCTACAGATCTATCCTGTGTTAATATGTTACAATCAGCCCTCCTATACAAAACAGAAGAAATGAAAGCCTACGAAAGTGTAGATGGATGCTGCCCCCCCCCCCCCCCCCACCCCCCCTCTTCACATGGTCTGTCTGGCCTCCAGTCGCCTGAACGTTCCTCTTCCCCTCAGAGCTATGGCCGTAAACATTCTCCTGACCAACACCAGTTACCCATCATCTGATTAAAAAAAATGTATTAAAAAATAAAACATGTCACGTTTCTACTGACTAACGAGTGACCCATCATCTGAAAAACACACACATCACTGAACACACACACACACACACACACATCACTGCAATTCCTTCTGATGTCATAACGAGTGACCCATCATCTGAAACACACACATCACTGCAGTCCTTCTGATGTCATAACGAGTGACCCATCATCTGAAACACACACATCACTGCAGTCCTTCTGATGTCATAACGAGTGACCCATCATCTGAAACACACACACATCACTGCAGTCCTTCGGATGTCATTAGGCCTCTACCATATTTGTGTACATGACAAAACAAATAAACAAAAACAAGCACACACACCCCTTACTCATAACGTCTTAATTAATTTATAAGGCTGCCTCTGAACCCAACTCTGGCAGCAGAGTTTGTAGGAGAGTTGAGTTGAATAGAGTTTGTCGGCCTGTAGAGTAGAGTAGAGTTTGAATAGTTGAGAAGAGTTTATAGACATGTAGAGTTGAGTAGAGTCTTGGTACACATGGTGGGGGTTGGAAATGCTGGCTCAGGTGATAAAGCCACACCCTTCAGTAAGTTCTTGGTCAACAAGCCTCCCTGCATGTGAGGTGAAGGCACATGGCACAACCTGACCCGCGTGTGTGTGTGTGTGTGTGTGTGTGTGTGTCTCTATCTAAGGGTAAAACACAAATGAAACAAACTGACTGGCACCATGACAACAGAAAGATACCTTTTAGGTAAAACGTGTTTTTTTTTTTTTTTTTTTAAACAGAACGAAAACCAGGCTAACCACAGCTCTATGATAAGGTTCAGACCCCCCCTCACCCCCACCTCTCCCCACGGCTATGACAAGAGCGTTATGACAAGACTGTGACTTTGCAAAGCCCAAATGTCTGGAGGGATTCCTCGTCCCTGTTGGCGGTTAAGAGCTGGATCAGCAGTCATAAACAGAGATAGCGGCCCAGACTGCACCTCAGTGTCTGTCTGGAAATCCGTCCTCTGTGTGTGTGTGTGTGTGTGTGTGTCTGGAGATCTGTCCTCTGTGTGTGTGTGTGTGTGTGTGTGTGTGAGTGGGTGTGTGTGTGTGTGTGTGTGTTTGTGTGTGTGTCTGGAGATACGTCCTCTGTGTGTTTGTTCCTCTGTAGACCCGTCCTGTGTGTGTGTGTGTGATCATTCGGAGAGAGTCCTCTGTGTGTCTGTGGGTGTGTGTGTGTGTGGAGGCCCATCAGGTTGTCTTTTGATCATTCAGCCTTGGGATTGGGTGGGCTGGGATTCTGCTTCGGCCTCCTCTTCTCTCTGGAGGGAAACAACTAACAGCATTAGAACATCATTAAAGCATCTGATCAACCAACATCATTAAAGCATCTGATCAACCAACATCATTAAAGCATCTGATCAACCAACATCATTACAGCATCTGATCAACCAACATCATTACAGCATCTGATCAACCAACATCATTACAGCATCTGTTCAATCAACATCATTAAAACATCTGATCAATCAACATCATTAAAGCATCTGATCAACCAACATCATTACAGCATCTGATCAACCAACATCATTAAAACATCTGATCAACCAACATCATTAAAGCATCTGTTCAATCAACATCATTAAAGCATCTGATCAACCAACATCAACAACCAGACACTGACGCAGACAGACAGACAGACAGACAGAGAGACAGAGAGTCAGACAGAGAGACAAACAGACACACGGACGTACCGGGAGCGCAGGTTCTTGTGGTGTTGTGTGCTGCTGCAGTGTTCTGCCTTTGCGGTGGCCTCACTGGTGTAGAACACGTTACACAGTTTACAGAAGAACCCACTGGCCGGAACTATGTAGTCTAAACCTGCAAAACACAACCACCCTTTACCAGCAGAGAACACACACACACACACAGGGGGCACAACACACCACACTCACACACACACAACCAGGGCATAGAACACACACCACCAGGAGATATCACATACAACACACACACAACACCAGGAGATATCACACAACAGTGTGTGTGTTTATGTGTGTGTGTGTGTGTGTGTGTGTGTGTGTGTGTGTGTGTGTGTGGGTGTGTGCACATACCCACAGGAGCGCCTGGCGGATACACACACTCATCCGCTTCTACACTCGTCTTCTCTTTCTCCTCCTTCTCTTCTTCACTCATCCTCCGTTTCTCATCCCTCTCTTCTGGCTCTGCAGGGGGGGGGTCCCCACATTGCCCCTCAAGGTCCGCAGATTCCTACACACCTCACACAGTTCACAAACACACACAGTACACACACACACACACAAACACGAGCAGTTCACACACACACACACACAATAACAGTTCACACACACACACACACACACACACACGAGCAGTTCTCACACACACACACACAAACGAGCAGTTCACACACACACACACACACACACACACACACACACACACACACACAGATATTCAGACAAACACCCAGACATTTCTAAGCTATTTCTGTTTCATAAAGCCTTCATGAATCAGTGTTGTCACACACACACACCTCTCTCTTCCTCTTGAAGCTGCGCCTCTCTCTCTCCTCTCCTCCGTTCTCATCTCCCTTCTTCCCTCCTATCGGTCCCAGCATTATGCTTGGAGTTACCCTGCACACAGACACAGACACACACACACAGAGTGAGCAGAAATCCTTTTCAGCCTATGAAAACTGACTATGATGATCATACCCACCAAATGATCTTTATAAGACAAACAAGAAGGAACAGCAACGGAAGCAAAGGCTGAGGACCTTTATAAACTCCTGAAAGCCCTGCGTACACTACCCTTCACTTAGACATGCCCACTACCGTTAACTAAGACACGCCCACTACCGTTAACTAGGACACGCCCACTACCGTTAACTAAGACACGCCCACTACCCTTAATTTAGACATGCCCACTGCCGTTAACTTAGACACACCCACTACCGTTAACTAAGACACGCCTACTACCCTTCACGTAGACACACCCACTACCCTTTACTTAGACACGTACACTACCCTTCACTTAGACACGCCTTATACCTTTCATTTAGACAGGCTCTATACCCTTCACTTAGACACACCCACTACCGTTCATTTAGACCCACCCACTACCGTTCATTTAGACACGCCCACTACCCTTCACTAAGACACGCCCACTACCCTTCACTAAGACACGCCCACTACCGTTCATTAAGACGAGCCCACTACCGTTCATTTAGACGCGCCCACTACCGTTCATTAAGACGAGCCCACTACCGTTCATTTAGACGCGCCCACTACCGTTCATTTAGACACGCCCACTACCGTTCATTTAGACACGGCCACAATCGTTCATTTAGACGCGCCCACTACCGTTCATTTAGACACGGCCACAATCGTTCATTTAGACGCGCCCACTACCGTTCATTTAGACACGCCCACTACCGTTCATTTAGACACGCCCACTACCCTTCACTAAGACACGCCCACTACCCTTCACTAAGACACGCCCACTACCGTTCATTAAGACGAGCCCACTACCGTTCATTTAGACGCGCCCACTACCGTTCATTTAGACACGGCCACAATCGTTCATTTAGACACGGCCACAATCGTTCATTTAGACGCGCCCACTACCGTTCATTTAGACACGGCCACAATCGTTCATTTAGACGCGCCCACTACCGTTCATTTAGACCCACCCAATACCGTTCATTTAGACACGCCCACTACCCTTCACTAAGACACGCCCACTACCCTTCACTAAGACACGCCCACTACCGTTCATTAAGACGAGCCCACTACCGTTCATTTAGACGCGCCCACTACCGTTCATTTAGACACGGCCACAATCGTTCATTTAGACGCGCCCACTACCGTTCATTTAGACACGGCCACAATCGTTCATTTAGACGCGCCCACTACCGTTCATTTAGACGCGCCCACTACCGTTCATTTAGACACGGCCACAATCGTTCACTTAGATACGCCGACTACCCTTTATTTAGACACGCCCACTACCCTTCACTTAAACACGTACACTAGCCTTCATTTAGACACGCCCACTACCCTTCACTTAATTTAGACACGCGCACTACCCTTCACTTCATTTAGACATGCCCACTACCCTTCACTTCATCTAGACAAGCCCACTACCGTTCACTTAGACACATATTTTTAATAATTGACCCTTCCGCGACCAGTCCCCAAAACGGTAACTGATCAATCATGGCATAGCAACGGTTACTAAGCTCGGGACCTCAGTCAAGCGAGCCATTTTGATGAATGGAAGTCAATGAGAGAGACGTCTGCTCGAGAAGAGAAAATGAAACGTTGCGCTTATGGAGTGTGTAATTCTGACAGCCGATATCCAAAAAGGCTGGAGGGAGGGGTAACATTTTATCCCTTCCCGAAACCCAAGACCCAGAGAGAGAAATGCCTGCTGTGGATCAAACAATGTGGACGACCCCCCCCCCCCCCATCAGCTGAATGTCAGCAACGTAAACAGAAGCACCTACGTTTGTTCCAAGAAGCTATGTCGCTAAAATCTGCCCACTGCATCGAAAACGTGAGAAAACCCTTGCTTAAAATACGATTCAGTTTTACTACCTTACATGTTTGCGTAGCGGCGACTGTGTAGATAATAGAACACATAAACATGGCTGAAATGAACCTGTTAGCCTTAGCATTTGTCTGTCTACAAACACGGCATGTATTGTCGTGGTTGTAGCCTATATAAGCATATTGCAGACCCTTTTGCCTGCTTCGATCTGAGATCTTGCCGTTTTTCCAAAAAATGCTTGTGATTTCTTTGGGTAGAGCTGAAATTGAGACGGTTGAAAACATGTTGCCACGCCATTCATACCAATGCTGAGAACCTGGTAAACGTGAATGCTTGACTGATATAGCAACCGTTGCTAAAGGGGGCGGAGTTTGCGGAAGGGTCCATTGTGTCCTTTAAACTTTGCTTTCAAAACAAGGAAAGTGCCCACAAACCTTGGTAACCGTATTTACAGGACACACACACTACATACTGCCATGACACACACAACAACAGCCAGGCATGAAAACGGGTCAGGGGTGAAAAAGGTGAGGAGGATATTACCCCTCTAGGGGGGTTCGGGGCGTGCTCCCCCGTAAGTAAAATTTAAATATTCCATATTTTAAAGCGTCAATCTGATGCAGTTTGAGATGCTTTTTTCCCCACCTGGGGAGAACTGGAGAAACTTAGCTTCAGCCATGAGTTAAAAATAATTTTGGCCTCCTTACTTAGTATTATGCAAGCCATTTCATGCCAGCCTGTCACTGGGTCTATCATTTATAGTATATGAGGCACAATGTGGTAAGGGCACCACAAATGGCTTAATGCATAGCCCCCACGAGAGATGCCGTAACTTAACTTGTCTACTCTTCCATCATGATTGACAGCCAATACAATGTTATGTAATTCAGATTTCAATACATTTTAATGTCAAGGCCCTTCGTGTTAATATTTCCATGCACTCGCATAATCCAGTTATTCAACATAATAAATCAGCAGCGAAAAAAAAAATACACTCATATATTCTTTAAAAGTACTAAATGATGCAAAATGTAAGGATCTCTTTTCATTTATGGAATTCTTCAAGAAAAGATGATTCTATTGTTTTTTTTCGATGCTGATTTATTATGTTGAATAACTGGATATATATATAAAAATATATGTTAAGCTCCTATTAAAGTATCCATCTATCTACTTCCAGTGGCACTTGCTCTTGACTGCTTTGCCTCATAGCTTGGCGACTTGGCCTTTTTGAGCAGAGCATCACTGAAGCCTTCCATGTGACAAGAGTCCCCTTTGCAGCCATGCTCACCTTTCTTGTCACCAAAGTGCTTATCATGTCAATGCTCAGGGTTGCTCTGTATTGGGTCTTGTTTATGGTAACGAGACTGAAAATCGTCATCTGACGTCATGATTTGTTTTATACCTGCAAGGCTTGTAGGTTGACTGGCTGCAATAGTAGGAATTATTTGCTACGTTAACAGTCTGTAGTCAAACACCTTTGCAATGGTCACTTTGCCCCAACAGAGCGATTCAAAGTTAGAACAGGGAGTCTCCGTGGCGTTTGAGTTAATGTAGCTAAATGAGCTTACTCCATCAGTTATTCACACCGTAGCTGTCTCGTAACCAGGCTAATCACATCATATGCTTGCTAACTTTTTTATACAAATGTATCTGCAGGTTATACCCCTTGAAATGAATCATCTTGTTAAGTTACCGAACACATGTTTTAACGTTCTATATGCTTACATTACGGTCACAAAAAAAATGCGTCCAGCAGGGATTCCAAAATTGTCCGGGATTTTGCCTCGTCGGATATTATTAGTGTTTCTCTGGGTCTTTCACAAATTAGTTATTACGTCTTTACACGTTTTGGAAAGGGTACCTAAGACTTACGTTCCACCTTCTTGCGCGAGCTCTGACTGTAGACAGAACTGTCATTGGTCAAACTTTCCCAGTGTTGACAGATATAATTCATTATCCTTCAAATACGATCATTTTGAGCCTTTGATATGATACGCCATTTACAATCTGGCAACACTGAGCACCTTAACGCCGCCACCACTAATTGCATGCTTACAAAAGTATGTCCAAAAACTCCGTCGAGGGTACACAAAATGCGTGCAGGTTGCCAGGTCTGCTGTTCGCAGTTCACTGAATATGCCCACCCCACAAACAAAAACAAAACTCATTGAATCTACACGATTCACATAGGTCACCTATTTTGTTTTCAAAACAGCGTTACACACACAACAGCAGCGTAACACACTCAACAACAGCGTAACACACACAACAACAGCTAAACACACACACACACAACAGCGTAACACACACAGCAACAGCGTTACACACATAACAACAGCGTAACACACACACACAACAGCGTAACACACACAGCAACAGCGTTGCACACATAACAACAGCGTAACACACACAACAACAGCTAAACACACACACACAGCAACAGCGTTGCACACATAACAACAGCGTAACACACAGCAACAGCGTAACACACAGCAACAGCGTAACACCACACACCAGGAGATGGTGGAGTCTGGCTTCCGGCAGGGACAGACCGTGAGCACTGAGCCTTTGAAGGTGGGCGGGCGAGTGCCGTACTTCCTCACCATCAGATCAGCAGCCTCAACGCAGTTGAACTGGATATAGCACTACACACACACACAACCAGAGAGAGAGAGAGAGAGATAGTAGATAGATAGATAGATAGATAGATAGATAGATAGATAGATAGATAGATAGATAGATAGACAGAGAGAGAGAGAGAGAGTATGAGGGAGGGAGGGCAAGAGAGAGAAAGAGGGAGATGGTTATCTACTGCACAATTTTGATGTTTTGTGTTATGAATTTGAAACTGTGCGTATGTGGGTGTGTGTATAAGTGTACATGTGTGTATAAGTGTATATGTGTGTGTGTGTGTATATGTGTGTGTGTGTGTGTGCGTGTGCGTGTGTGTGTGCGTGTGCGTATATACTCACACTACCCGGTGCTCGGTTTATGCGGTAGGCTTTCACGGCTCCGAAAGGTCGAGCCATCCACAGGAGGGCAACGTCTGAGAACTTCCTCATCGGCAGGTTACTGATGTAGATGGAGCAGCCACTAGGACCCTACACACACACACACACACACAGGTTACTGATGTAGATGGAGCAGCCACTAGGACCCCCCCCACACACACACACACACACACACACACACAGGTTGATGATTAAGATGGAGCGACCACTGGGACCCTACACACACACACACACACTCTGGAGTCACAGTCACACTCACACACACACACACACACACACACACACACACACACACACACACACACTCACCTCCAGCTCTTTGAGTGTCCGGCACACACTGACTGTCACTGGTCTCCCGTTGATGAAGGCGCCCTCTTTAGAACTCTTGTAGAACGCCACCATATCCTTCACCTGTTCCTCCGTCTGCAGCTCCAACAGGGCCTACAGACCCACACATGATGCCAACCATTCAACATTAGAAACATTATATAATTAAACCACATATTTATTACTGAAGGAAGTATTTCATGGTATGGTATGTTATACGTATATAAATAAAGTGATTGGATGGGTTGAGTGCTCTGATTGGGTGACCTGAGGTTCTGAGTAATGTGATTGGATGAGTGATGGTTCTAAGAGCTCTGATTGGGTGATCTGAGGTTTTGAGTAATGTCATTGGCTGTGTGGCGGTTCTAAGAGCTCTGATTGGGTGAACTGAGGTTCTGAGTAATGTGATTGGACGAGGGCTCTCACCTCCTGTCTGTAGCGGGAGATGGTGTGGTTGACCACCTTCCCGAAGGGCGTGGCCAGCTTACGGAGTGCCTCCTCAGGAGGGTACCCCTTCACGGGCCGGATCAGAACCACCTTACCACCCTGCAACAGGAGCAACTATTACACACACACACACACACACACCCCTACAACACCCTTCACGTGCCGGATCAGAACCACCTTCCCACCCTGCAACATGAGCCACTATTATACACACACACACACACACACACACACACACGCCCCTACAACACCCTTCACGGGCCGGATCAGAACCACCTTCCCACCCTGCAACAGGAGCCTCTATTACACACACACACACACACACACACACACCCCCCTACAACACCCTTCACGGGCCGGATCAGAACCACCTTCCCACCCTGCAACAGGAGCCACTATTATATACACACACACACACACACACACACACACACACACACACACACACACCCCTACAACACCCTTCACGGGCCGGATCAGAACCACCTTCCCACCCTGCAACAGGAGCCACTATTACACACACACACACACACACACCTACAACAGCCAACTATGACACACACACACCCCTTCACGGGCCGGATCAGAACCACCTTCCCACCCTGCAACAGGAGCCACTATTATATACACACACACACACACACACACACACACACACACACACACACACACACACACACACACACACACACCTACAACAGCCAACTATGACACACACACACACCCCTTCACGGGCCGGATCAGAACCACCTTCCCACCCTGCAACAGGACCAACTATAACACACACACACACACACACACACAAACACACACACACACACACACACACCCCCCTACAACAGCCAACTGACACACACACCCCTACAACCGCACACTGTAACACACACACACCCCTACAACAGCACACTGTAACACACACACACCCCTACAACCGCACACTGTGACTTCTGTCCTCTCAACATGAAACTGCATCAACATTAACTCACCTGAAACTCCTTTGTTTCTGGAAACATGACCGGAGAGGAGAGGAGAGGAGAGGAAGAGGAGGGGAGAGAAAGAGGTTTTCATAAACAACCAGCCATTTTGGGTGTTGATTTTTCATAGCAGACTGCAAATCAACGTACAACCAACTAAATTCATAACTCTAAACTTGAGGAGTGTTTTACTCTGCTGTTCCTGTGGAGACTCCTCAGGAGGATTAGCGTACGGGCTAACACTAGCTCAGCTGGCTTACCTAGCATATCTGTGCCGGAGTCCAACTCATCCAGGGTCACAAAGTCGTCCAGGTTATCAGGGAAGTCGGAGATCTCTACATCCTCCTGCTTTGGACAAGAACAACCAATCAGAATAAAATAAAATGAACAACCAATCAGAATCAAATAAAGTGAACCAATCAAAGCAACCTAATCAAAGCGGCCAGAGTGGCCATGCCGACCACTGCCATGGCGACCGCTGCACTGGAGGGCTCTGGAGGACAGATAGCACAGATCGTCTGGGACACCGCGGTCCTAACTGATGTACGGATTCTGTGTCCATACCTGATTGTCTTCGTCTCCTGAAGCCTGCTCAGGATTGACTGTCCGAGCGGAGTCAAGGGCGGGGTTATCAGATGGCGCCGCGCCCTCTGGGTTTGGGAGGAAATCACACACACACACACATATGTCAACCATCAACAGTGGAAAAAACTATTGGAGTAAACTGATTTTACATTTCCATTTCCTTCACAAGCTGTAGCCCAAAACGCGCGCACACACACACACACACACACACACACACACACACACACACACACACACACACACACACACACACACACACCATCAATGCCCTCGTCCCCCTCCTCCAGTAGCCCCCTCTCATCCTCCACGGGGATCCCATCTTCCTCGTTGCCACGCTCTCCATCACCGCCCTCATCTTCCTCTCCGAGCTCCATCTCCTCCACGTCTTCAGGGTCCAGATCTTCCTCTCGTAGGTCCGCCCACTCGGCGTCTGGTTGGCTGGCCTCACCGCGGGGTCCGCACTTGACCCGCCTCTCCTCCGTCTGCGAATCCTCACCAGCCTACGAGGAGAAAACAGCACAGCAGCTTACTAACTAATGCTAACCCTAACCCTAATGACAGCATAGCAGCTAGATAACTAATGCTAACCCTAATCCTATTGACAGCATAGCAGCTGAATAACTAATGCTAACCCTAATGACAGCCTAGCAGCTAGATAACTAATGCTAACCCTAACGACAGCATAGCAGCTGAATAACTAATGCTAACCCTAATGACAGCATAGCAGCTAAATAACTAATGCTAACCCTAATGACAGCATAGCAGCTAAATAACTAATGCTAACCCTATTGACAGCATAGCAGCTAAATAACTAATGGTAACACTAATGACAGCATAGCAGCTAAATAACTAATGCTAACCCTAATGACAGCATAGCAGCTAAAAAACTAACGCTAACCCTAATGACAGCGTAGCAGCTAAATAACTTATGCTAAGCCTATTGACAGCATAGCAGCTAAATAAGTCATGCTAACCCTAATGACAGCATAGCAGCTAGATAACTAATGCTAACCCTAATGACAGCATAGCAGCTAAATAACTAATGCTAACCCTAATGACAGCATATCAGCTAAAAAACTAACGCTAACCCTAATGACAGCGTAGCAGCTAAATAACTAATGCTAAGCCTATTGACAGCATAGCAGCTAAATAAGTCATGCTAACCCTAATGACAGCATAGCAGCTAGATAACTAATGCTAACCCTAATGACAGCATAGCAGCTAAATAACTAATGCTAACCCTAATGACAGCATAGCAGCTAAAAAACTAACGCTAACCCTAATGACAGCGTAGCAGCTAAATAACTAATGCTAAGCCTATTGACAGCATAGCAGCTAAATAAGTCATGCTAACCCTAATGACAGCATAGCAGCTAGATAACTAGCGCTAACCCAATTCACAACATACAGTTCAATAACAAACACAAATGTTAACCCAACTTCCAGCAAAGAGCTAAATTACCAGAACTGCCTCTAACCCTCAGCTCACCTTCAACCAACTTGCGTTAAACACTCAGGTTAAATAACACCTGTTCCGCTAATGACTGTTCTCACCTTCTCTTCTCTAAATGACTGTTCTCACCTTTTCTAAATGGCTGGCTGTTGTAGAAGTCTCAGTGGCATCTCCACTTCTGTCATTTGAGGATGATGATGACGAAGACAACTTAGACTGGTCTTCACCCTTGTGTCGACTCCCAGCGTGGCTTTTCTCAGGACTGTCACTATGGCCACAATAGAGGGATTGGTCACAAAGTCATTTCTGTCGCCCACCATTACTAGATGCAGTGATGTGACACACACACACACACACACACGATTTCTGTGTTAAATAAAGCTTCTGGACAAGAGTTTGGAAAGTAGTAATCTAGATCATCTGAAGTCAGAAAGCAGAGGAGATTGTGAGGTGAAGGTTAGGGTCAGAGTCAGAGGTCGCGTTAACCGACAAATGTCCGTCATTGACGGATATTTTGTAACTATGACGGAAAAATCTGAAGGCAGTCTGTCATTTTGACGGATTTTACAATGACCATTACCAATAATAAACATAAGAATAAAAATCACAATTGAAGTAACAGGCAAGTTGTGACAGTTTTCTTACTCTACATAAGCTTCATTGCCGACACCAACTTTCAAACTGAGCAGAAGTTACGGCAGTTCTGGTGTTCAGTGGGTCGATACATTGTAGCCAGCTGCGCAAGTGTTCAGCTCCATCGCACTCAAAGCCATGCTCCGATTTAAAACCATTAGCACAGTCTGAGATGTAGCCTAGGCTGCAGTAGGCTAGGCTATCTACCTATGTATGTTTCAGTAGGCTGTTTCCCCTTCTCAATCATCTGCAGAAAACATGTCATTTTGCAGAGATGCATTGAGCCGTTTGTGTCACTTCGCTGTCTCCTGTACGTGATCAGTGCTGTTATTGTTAAGGACGCTTAGGATCACGGCTGCTCGAATATCTGCGATCATTTTAATGAAAGTACAGGCAAACCAACATTTAGGCCTACATAGTGCAGGGGGTGGTTAAACTTAAAATTATCACACACATCTAATTATCCTACGGCAGAATCCGATGGCCGTCCGTTACTTTGACAGATAGACTAATTCGCTACCGGTAGCCTTCACGCCCGACCTGTTGGTGGCGTGCTCGTGCATATTAATTAGCTATTTATTAGCCGTTAATTAGCTGTCATCTCTTTCATCGCTCGTGCATTCGTTGTCTATCCGGATAGAGCATATGGTCAGCATCACAAGTTACGATCAGCATTACGATCACAGCCCTTCCTGAAAAAAAATCCGTGTTACGATTTGGTGTAGCAAGATGTCACGGCAGCTAAGTGTAAAAGGATTTTTTTAAAAGCCCAGCTCCGCTGGTCTTGAGAGAGGAGAGAAGAGAGGGAGCGATGTGCTGGAGGATGATGAAGAAGGGGGGCCTGCAGTAACGGCTGTTCTGTCAGCGGCACCGGCAGCGAAAGCAACAAGCGGGAAGGAGGTCAGGCGGGAGTACAGGGTTCAGTGGGAGAGGGAGTTTACTTGGCTGAGGGCAGAAGGAAGCAAAATGTTTTGTGTTTTGTTAGTTATGGATTTGTTAAGGGCTGCACGACGATGCAGAAATCGGCCCTCAATGACCACAAAAGCAGCCACAGCCACATCGAATCCTGCACGGTGGTCAATCAGAGTGTGCAGATGGAGAAGCACGTCGACAAATCCCAGGTTGCCTGTAACGAGGCACTAAAAACACAACTTAAGGTTGTGTTACACATGGCAAATACAAGTACACCTAGCCATCAGTATCCCAAACTGATTCACCTCTTACAGTCTGCTGGGTGTCCAAACTTGAACAGTGCACACACGTACACTCACCATGACACAGTCAATCAGATGGAGGAAGCGATTGCAGCGACCGTAACCTCTGCCATTGATGACCTCATCACAAACAGCAGATACGTGGGTGTGATAGTAGATGAAACCACTAACATAACTGTTGAGAAAATGCTGATTACATACCTACATACACTTCAACAGAATGGGGAGCCAGAAACAGTGTTCATTGGCAACTATGCCATACCCTCTGGCACTGCCGAATGCATCACAGCAAAAATAAAAGATGTGCTTTCAGGTCGTGGTGTAGCGATGTCTCGGGTTGTTGGGTTGGGAAGTGATGGGGCAAATGTGATGGTGGGACGAAAAAATGGAGTCGCACAACAGCTGCGCCAGAATGACTGTCCCTACATCATAAACATTCATTGTGGTGCGCACAGGACGGCACTGGCAGCCCGAGACGCATCAAAGGCGGTGCGTGAAGTAGATGCTTATGTCACCACCGTCAACAACATCTACACGTTCAAGAATTCCCCCATCCGAACACATAGACTGAATGAACTCCAAAAAGAAATGGAGGATCACGACTTGCTGAGTCTGAAGCAGCCATCTGCTACGCGCTGGCTGTCCCTGGAGAGGGCAGTTAAGGGCATACGGGCAAATTGGGTTGCTGTGGTGCTGGAGCTCGAGGAGGAGGAAGCCGCGAGAGACTGTCCGGTAGCGAAGGGTCTGAGGAGGCAGCTCCAGAAGTTCACATTCCCTGCACTGACACACCTCCTCACTGACGTGCTATCTGTAGTCAACAGGATGAACCTCACTTTCCAACAAGTCCGAGCGGACAACAAGATGCATCAACTCAACTCTGCCACCTTGTGGACACAGGAGGGAATTACAATTGAAAGAATGCGTTTCAGACAGACCGACCGACCGACCGACCGACAGACGGACGGACATACCCTCTTATAGAGATGCCGGACGCATCTAAAAAGAGGACGTCAACATCTCCTCCATCCAGCCAGTGGTCAACATGACACTTGCCAGCCTGGATGACCTGATAAGTGAGCCAGGTGTGGCGGAGAGAAAGTTCAGAGAGGCGTCACAGGACGGCAGATTCTGTGGCATCACCCTCACACAGCCAAATGCTCAGGCCTTCTCCAATCTGTGCTCCCAATACCTGGCAGAGATCACCAAGTCAGTCAAAAAAAAGATTCCCCGAAGAGCATCTGGGAATCATCGCAGATCTCGACACCGTGCTCAACGCCTCGCGCTATCCCACAGCTGACAGCGCGTTGAAGACCCACGGACTAGAGGCATTGGAGCGCGTCTGTGCCCACTACGGGTCACCGCGGGGTGCAGCTGCACCACTGGTTGAGAATGACCGCATGCAGAGGGATTTTCTCCCGATGAAGAGAGTGCTGGCAGGGTCGGGAAATCCCTCGTACAGGGGCTCCTGTCGGCTGCTCATCACTTCGCTAGGGGAAATGTTTCCCGATTTTAGAGCGCTGGCTGATGTGGCGCTGGTTATCCCAGTGTCAAGTGTTGCAGCTGAGCGCGGATTCAGCCTTCAAAATAACATAAAAACCGCCACGAGAAGTCGTCTGTCGGAGGCAAGGATGCAGCATCTAATGACAATCGCCTCGGCAGCAGTATCCATCGATACGTTTGATTTCACGCAAGCAAGCACACTTTTCAAATCCATGCGGGCAAGAAGGAAAGTTTGAGCTGCCTACAGCAGATTACCAAGAATTATAAGTGGACTGTTCATTTTCACTATAATTGTCTTCGTTCAGCTAAAAATAGCCCATCGTTCTATGGTAAGGCACAACAGCAGCAATGTTTTAACAGCGGAAAAATCGAGTTCTGACCGTCAGAAAGAAATGCATAAATAAATTATTAATTATTATTGAAACATGCTTGTTCTGTGAATTATTTTTAATGAAAATAAGTCAATAAAAACAAGTGAGGCTATTGAATATAAGCATTATAGCTTAGGCCTATATTACCTATATTACCATTTAAAAGTTAAAATAAAATGACAGATAATAATGGACAATGACGGATTTTTTACGACCCTGTCCGTCAAAATGACGGACAATGAAAAAGTCTAGCGCAACCTCTGGTCAGAGTTGAGGCTTCAAGGGTCAGAGGTGAGTCTTGTGAGGTGCGTCTCACCGGAGAGTGTGCTTGGGGTCGGCAAGCATGGTGACCCGGACCTTGCTGCCCAGGATCTTCAGCGGACGGTCGTAGTAGTACTTCACCATCAGACGAGCGTCCTCACGGTCAACCATTTCAATATGGGCCTGCAACACAGACATCAGCAGATGCAGCATCGGATCAGAACCACACACACGCACGCGCACACACACACACACACACACACACGGATCACAAACACACACACACATCAATCCCCTAACCCTCAACTCTCATCCTCACCTCTGAGCCGCTGAACTTTGAGCGCCGCACTTCTCCGAACATCCTGACAACTTCCAGAACCTTCTCCTGCGTGTCCTTCTGCTCCGGCAGCCGAGAGAAGAGAGCCGTTCCACACTTGGACGTCCTGGACTGGCTCCTGGTGTCCTCTACCCCTGGGACCTGGACACAACACACACACACTTAACTCAAAGCTTCTCACACACACACACACACACACACACACACTTAACACAAAGCTTCTCACACACACACACTTAACTAAAGCTTTTCAATGAGAACTACTGCACCACTTACTACTAGGGTTGGGGTTAGCCTAGCCACTTACTATTAGTGTTGGGGTTAGCACACACACACACACACACACACACACACGCAACCTGTATGCTGGCAACGGTAGGTGAGAGGTAGACGTAGATCTTGTGTTGCTTGGTGAAGTCCAACTTGTCGTAGAAATGAGACACCATGGCGTGAGCCTCAGTGTGCGAGTTGAACTCCAGAAAACCCTGGATGGATGGATAGATGTATTCAGCTTTGCATACTAGTTTTGAGTGTTTAAGAATAAATTATACACACAATCACACACACAGACACACACACACACACACCTTGGAGGGGAACACCAGATGTTTGACCACTGTTCCAAATGGTTCTGCCAGTTCTAGTAAGTCTTTGACCGTGACGGAGCCAAGAGGGAACTTGGTGACGACCACTCTGGTTCTGAAGACGGGCCGCTGGAGGGGCTAGTGAGGAGATGGACAGAGTGTTTTAAACAGCACAATCATATGTGTGTGTGTGTGGCTGTGTGTGTGTGTGTGTGTGTGTGTGAGTTTGTTAAACAGCACGTATCCACAAGAGTAAATGGCAGCTCTTAGACTACCTGTGAGGATGTAGGATCCCTTAAAGCAGTGTTACTCAACCACTGGGCTGTGGCCTATTGGTGGACCGCGCAGCCCTTTCTAGTGGGACAATATTAAAAAAAGTTTGATTCAAATTTGATGTTTTAAACACAATTGAAAATGTATAAATAGGCATAACAGACAGATCATGAAAATAATATCCTATCTTGTTCGAACTTTACAGCGTCATCAAGTTTATGCGCTCAGTAAGGAAACGTTCTACTCTGTGGCGATATTAGCGGAAAAATTAAGAAGTTTCTCAAGCGAAAGAATGACAGCACTGGTACCGTCATAAACCAGAAACTACTAACATTCAGCATAAATACAACCCTGATTATATGTGATTTGGTTTTGTGAATGGAGGTGAGGATGTTGAGCACAGTGTGCAGTGTGTCAAGTATCCATGTTTTAACACTGTCTGAAGCGGCCATGTTTCAGGTCCGTTAGTGGTTATTGACGTTTTGCACTAAAGCTTTTATTCTGACACACGTGGGACTGTGGGCATGTCACGTGAGAAATGTATGAATGGATATAGGCACCTGAGCACCGGTGAGTTAGTATGGAGTATGTAGAGAGGGTGAGAGAAGGAGATCACATTTTTGTTGACCGTCAAGTCAATCCACTGGGAATATCATCTGTAAACCTGATGCTTGTTTCAAACAATAAATCTAAGAACGAGAAATCAAACCTAAAAGCAGCGGACAGTGGATTTGTTTATTGTGCGTCACACAAAGTCAAACTCCTCTGCTTAGCCTCTCCGGTGGTGGAGTTGCCTACCGCCGCCTACACTGTCTAATGAGGCGCTCAAACTTTAAGATCTGAAGCAATATTTGGAGACGCGACATCCAGCACTCACTGATAGGGTTGGGTACCGAGAACCGGTACCAATACGGCACCGGTTCCATACAACCGATACCTACCCGGACCGAAATGCAACGCAGATTTCGGTGCTTCCTTTCGGTGCCTGAGCAGATTTTTTTTTTTTTTTTTAATTTTTTTTTAATTTAAATTTTTATAAATTAACAAAACTAGCGATAGCTAACGAGATGTAACGTTAGTGGCGTAGATCTTTCTGAGTACGATCTGTATACTTTTTTGTGTTGCTAACAGATTTCGTGGGGCACATATAAAACTGCTCCATCTCCCAATGTAGACTCTCGCCTGTGTCGCTCACGCTGCATTCCGTATGGGACTAGTGGAAACGAGATTTGTGTTGAGTAGTTGCCATGGTAATGGGTTGACTTGCGTGTGGTTTCGGTTTCAAGATAAGTGTGGTTGTTCTAAGCAGAAGTTGGATACGCTTTATTAAACGGAGAGCTACCGTCTCATCCAAAGATATTCCTTCTCAATGTGAGTTCTTAAGAGAGCACTCGGACGCTACAATAACATTGCAACAGTCTGACAGCGAAGAGCAGGCAGCCTTGCACAGAGCAAGCACAAACAGAGCTAGCCATCAATATAACGGAGAAAATGTCGAAAGGTAAACGATCAAAAGTGTGGCTGTATTTCGCACAAAAAGATTCAAACAACGCGACGTGCAGCATATGCAACAACAAAATTGCGTGTAAACTCTTAAAGGGGCAGTAAACATTCACGAAACCAGTGGGTTTAAATAAATGCAAACTAATTAATATTTTTTTTACTCTGAAGGCAAACATGCTCATATTTCTGCAAAAGTATTACTGAAGTGTGAAGTGTGTGTACAGAGTGTGTTATGTATTTATTTATATAGTATACTGTAAACAGTTGTTATAAGTTAATATATTGTTCATAGTTGAAGTTAAAAGGTTTGAAGCCAAGTGTTTTGTATTTATTTTTATTTATAGTATACCTTATACAGTTAATTTATTGTTAAATTTGAAGAAAACTATTTGCCTTGGCAATAAATAAGCCTAATGTCTTTAATTAAAAAAAAAAAAAAAAGTATCGGTTCTGGCACCGGTATCGTTTTAAAAGTATCGGTTATGTACCGGTATCGGAAAAAACCCAAACGATACCCATCCCTACTCACTGATAGCCGGTGGAATATTTCAAAAGAAAAGAGTGCTTTGAAGGCAAGCTACTTGGTAACTATACGTGTGTCACAGACCAAGGAGGCCTACGATCGCGCAAATACCAATAGATGGGCCTTAGTAGAAAAGGTTGAGAACCCCTGCCTTAAAGCATCCATTAAAGCACAACCATACACTCTACCATGGCTATCAAGGGCACAACCATACACTCTACCATGGCTATCAAGGGCACAACCATACACTCTACCATGGCTATCAAGGGCACAACCATACACTCTATCATGGCTATCAAGGGCACAACCATACACTCTACCATGGCTATCAAGGGCACAACCATACACTCTACCATGGCTATCTGGGCCAGACTTCACACTTGTCCACCTCCAAATCTACATTTAGTCATTTGGCAGACGCTTTTGTCCAAAGCAACGTACAAGGGAGAGAACTGTCAAGCTAAGAGCAATAAAAACCTGGTGTAACAGGGCCGATCCCATAACTGACACAGTAAGAGTAGAATAAGGGCTGACCTTCAGTGGGCCTGATAACACCCTCTTGGGTTTGGGCGGGTCGGAGCTGGGGACCGGTCCACCTGAGAAGAAGGCAAGAGAGGACTTTAAGATTTGCATCAAACCAGCAAGCTATTTACGATTAACATCCAACCAGCAAGCTCTTTACGATTTACATCAAACCAGACAGCTCTTTACGATTTACATCAAACCAGCAAGCTCTTTACGATTTACATCAAACCAGCAAGCTCTTTACGATTTACATCAAACCAGCAAGCTCTTTACGATTAAAATAAAACCAGCAAGCTCTTTACGATTTACATAAAACCAGCAAGCTCTTTACGATTAAAATAAAACCAGCAAGCTCTTTACGATTCACATAAAACTAGCAAGCTCTTTACGATTAAAATAAAACCAGCAAGCTCTTTATGATTTACATAAAACCAGCAAGCTCTTTACGATCAAAATAAAACCAGCAAGCTCTTTATGATTAAAATAAAACCAGCAAGCTCTTTACGATTAACATCGTTCTTTGTCAGCTGGGCTACTGAGTAGTGAGTTACCTGTGTTACGGTTCGGGCGTTTGAGGGAGGAGCGCCCAGGTCTGCGGTCTGTGTCATTGGGATAGAGGGACGACCTGAGAGGATGGAGAAAATCAAGCATCTGTGTCTGTGTCTGTGTCTGTGTCTGTGTCTGTGTCTGTGTCTGTGTCTGTGTCTGTGTCTGTGTCTGTGTCTGTGTCTGTGTCTGTGTCTGTGTCTGTGTCTGTGTCTGTGTCTGGGCCCGGGGTGGGTAATCGGGAGAATTCTCTTAAAGTAGGCTACACACGTTGTGCATTATGACACAGCAGCCTCTGCATGGGTTGTACCATGCGAGGAAGTTCTCCCTTCCCAAATACAGTTGGTTGGGTCCATAGCCCGTCATTTCCAAAAAAGTTCTCTCAGATAGGCTACCGATGGGCTGGCCCTACCGCAACGATACGAGGCAGGGAGGATGGATGGGAGGGAAAGGCCAGGAGGGGCTGAAAAAGCCAGGTTGAAAAAAAGAAAGGCTTTGGAGGAGGATGCTGCCAAATGCTGCCCTTACCGATTTAAGAGGACAAACACAAGTGGCAACTGGTAAAGAGAGACATAGGCCTAATGATAAGCAACGTAACTATTCGGCTAACGTTGTAGCGTTGGTTAATATCGTTGCAGCGTCAACCTATTTGCAAGCAAAATATTAAATTAGCCTTTTTATACCCAATACATGGCGATCACTAGACTTCGCAAATATTATGCAAAAACTCAAACTTGATCTGTGTATGCAGTAAAATGACTCCTGCTGAAAATAATGAACGTGAAATTTGCAATGAGGAGGCCATGAGAGGATAACAGAGTAAACAATATGAATTCAAATTATTTAATGTAAGAAAGAGCAGTATATGACAGTACTTGATGAAAGAAAAGAATGCCAGGGGAGATTTTAGATGATGAACCAGTAGCCTCATCTGATGCTGCCTTTGAGGTGAATGTCCATAATGTTGTTATGGACACTGTGGCAGGTAGCATGCATAGGAGGATTTCAACAAATGCAAAACTTGCCTCATTTCGCTTGTCTTGACCCTAAAAACTTTCCTGAAATAAAGATAAATGGGCTCCCTAACTCAGCACTCCAGGAAATCAGCAAATGTCGGCTTACGTTAGATGACAGAGCTACTGTTAGCACATTACAAACGTAGCTGTCTAGCTTGGCATACCATTGGAAGAGACTGAAAAAGTCCTTTCTTGAAGGTTATACTGTCAGGGCATGTAGTGAGGTGGCACAGGAAGGTCAGGAGTATAGTGGCGGACTACCATATATGGAAGAATCAGAGATGGAGCTTGAAAGCAGGACCTGTTCCTCCTGCAAAACTGTGCCATTTGTGTCCACTTAATACTCTCACAGTACAACCTCCTCACAGATGCGTATCATGTCATTGGGTTAGCTTTGGACAAAGTTTCTGTTGACTTTGTCCATCACACAGATTGCAAGTAAGAGAAGCTTCTCAATTTTAACATTTGTGAAGAATAGGCTACGAAGCTCATTGAGTCAGGACAACTTGAAGGCTTTCATATTAATGTGCACAGAGAAGGAAATCCTCATGTCTATAAGCAACGACACAGTTATATAGTAGATAAAGTGGCTGAAACCAGTGCACTGCTTAGGTGGTTACTGATGCTTTAGTGTAGATGCTGTTGGTGCTATTCGCAATGTAACTATACTGTACTGTGAGTTGAACTGTAAACATTAGTTCAATATGCCTCCTTGTTGAAGAGTGTGATATGTTTCAAATGCTTTATTTATTTATTTCTGCTTTTGTTAATTGATCAACCTATCCTTGTGGAATTGTGAAATATTTTTCGTTAACTTCTTAGCTTAAGTGGATTATTATTTAACCTTTACATTATTTGTTTAACCATGGTATTAATAAAAAAAAAAACTACAGGATAGTAAGAGCTGAACTAATTCCCGGGCTAAAAAGTGTCCCTACTCCGGCCCGTGTCTGTGTCTGTGTCTGTGTCTGTGTCTGTGTCTGTGTCTGTGTCTGTGTCTGTGTCTGTGTCTGTGTCTGTGTCTGTGTCTGTGTCTGTGTCTGTGTCTGTGTCTGTGTCTGTGTCTGTGTCTGTGTCTGTGTCTGTGTCTGTGTCTGTGTCTGTGTCTGTGTCTGTGTCTGTGTGAGAGGAGACTTACGTTCCTTGCTGGTAAGGATCCCAGGTGGGAAATCTGCAGGAAGGACAAGAGTAGAAATCAGCCATCATTCATTCACCCATCCATCCATCTCCATGGTAACCCCTTTATCCCCCCATCCAACTACTCCTCCACCCCTCCACCTCTCTATCCCCCCGATCCAACTACACCTCCACCCCTCCACCTCTCTATCCCCCCGATCCAACTACAGCACCACCCCTCCACCTCTCTATCCCCCCATCCAACTACCCCTCCACCTCTCTATCCCCCCCATCCAACTACTCCTCCACCTCTCTATCCCCCAATCCAACTACAGCACCACCCCTCCACCTCTCTATACCCCCATCCAACTACCCCTCCACCTCTCTATCCCCCCCATCCAACTACTCCTCCACCCCTCCACCTCTCTATCCCCCCATCCAACTACCCCTCCACCTCTCTATCCCCCCCATCCAACTACTCCTCCACCCCTCCACCTCTCTATACCCCCATCCAACTACCCCTCCACCTCTCTATCCCCCCCATCCAACTACTCCTCCACCCCTCCACCTCTCTATCCCCCCATCCAACTACCCCTCCACCTCTCTATCCCCCCCATCCAACTACTCCTCCACCCCTCCACCTCTCTATACCCCCATCCAACTACCCCTCCACCTCTCTATCCCCCCATCCAACTACTCCTCCACCCCTCCACCTCTCTATCCCCCCATCCAACTACCCCTCCACCTCTCTATCCCCCCCATCCAACTACTCCTCCACCCCTCCACCTCTCTATCCCCCCCATCCAACTACAGCACCACCCCTCCACCTCTCTATACCCCCCATCCAACTACAGCACCACCCCTCCACCTCTCTATCCCCCCCATCCAACTACTCCTCCACCCCTCCACCTCTCTATACCCCCATCCAACTACAGCACCACCCCTCCACCTCTCTATCCCCCCCATCCAACTACTCCTCCACCCCTCCACCTCTCTATCCCCCCATCCAACTACCCCTCCACCTCTCTATCCCCCCCATCCAACTACTCCTCCACCCCTCCACCTCTCTATCCCCCCCATCCAACTACAGCACCACCCCTCCACCTCTCTATACCCCCCATCCAACTACAGCACCACCCCTCCACCTCTCTATCCCCCCATCCAACTACTCCTCCACCCCTCCACCTCTCTATACCCCCATCCAACTACCCCTCCACCTCTCTATCCCCCCCATCCAACTACTCCTCCACCCCTCCACCTCTCTATCCCCCCCATCCAACTACAGCACCACCCCTCCACCTCTCTATACCCCCCATCCAACTACAGCACCACCCCTCCATCTCTCTATCCCTCCACCCCCCCATCCAACTACAGCACCACCCCTCTACCCCTCACCCCTCCACCTCTCCACCCCCCAGCCTAGTAAAGCGGTGTTTAGATGTAGTAACTAGTAGCTGCTTATTTACTTACAGGCGCAAGAGCTCCTTCCTGGAGGACTCATGGCGGACACCGTGGAGGTGGTCTTTCCACGTCTGAGAGACAGACAGACCGACAGAGAGACACACAGACAGAGAGACACAGACAGACAGAGAGACAGACACACAGACAGACACACACACACACACGAGACAGAGCGACAGACAGGCAGACAGACAGACACACAGACACACAGACAGACAGAGAGACAGGCAGACAGACAGGAAGACAGACAGACAGACATACAGACAGACAGACAGAGGGAAAGGAGATATGGGTGAAAAAAAGTCAACAAGGGTTCTCTCTCTCTATTACGTCAGTCACACACACAGTTTTACAGTTTCACAATACACACACAGTCTTACAGTAAACACACACACACACACAGTCTTCCAGTGCATACACACAGAATCTTCCAGTACATACACACACAGTCTTCCAGTACAAACAGACACACAGTCTTCCAGTACATACACACAGAATCTTACAGTACATACACACACACACACACACACACACACACCTTTTTGGAGTTGACCTTGCATTGGCAGAGACTGCAGGTGTGGGGGAAAGAGTGGGGCTCATCACCATGGAAATCAGCCATCTGAGACAGGAGGAGAGAGGGAATGATAGGGAGAGGGAGAGAGAGAAAGGGAGGGAGAGAGGGGGAGAGAGAGAGAGAGAGAGAGGGAGGGAGAGGGTTAAAACTACTTCATCAAACCATTGACCCACTTTATCACACAATTACTACACTAAAAAATAAAACATGACAGGGTTTACACTAGGGGTGGGAATCTCTTGGCACCTCACGATTCGATTCGAAATCGATTCAGAGGTCAACGATTCGATTTAAAATCGATAATCGATTATCGATTTAAAATCGATTTTGTAATTTAAAAAAAATTTATTTTTATTTTTTTTTACACATCCATTTTATGTTGAAATGCAAGCTGCATTGTAACACCCACCAACGTAATAACTTCCCACCAACGTAATAACCCTGCCAACGTAATAAAAAAGTGTGCATTTCAGACGTAATAGCCCGGCCAACGTAATAATTTCCTGCCAACGTAATAATTCTTGCCTCCTGCCAACGTAATACACAGCTTCCTGCCAGCGTAATACTTATTACGTTGGCAGGAAATAATTACGTTGGTGGGAAGTGTAACACCCACCAACGTAAAGCTTCCCACCAACGTAAAAATCCTGCCAACGTTATAAAAAAAAGTGTGCATTTCAGATGTTATGGTCCGGCCAAGCTTGAGAAGTCTTATATTTTGTTACATTTTGTCCCACCAATGTAATACATTTGATCATCAATAGATTCCACTGGGTAGTAAGTTTTTATTTGTATTGAAGGGGCAAAGACATGTCAGGATTCTCATCTCTTATCTGACACATTTAACCATACAGATATATGCCTCTTTTCCACTGTTTTCTGGTAGGCCTTCGATTGTGCAGGCAAAATGAGCGTTTGTGCACAAACCGCCTTTAAGATAGCCTATTTAACTTTGTGACCTTAATTGACCATAGGCTACTCAGCACCCCCTCAACATCCAAATGACTCGAAAATGGTTGGAATCGTTTGTGCTTCGTTTGTGCACGATTGTGCAGGCAAAATTAACGTTTGTGCACAAACCGTTTTTATATAATTTAACTTTTAATTTTTTGGAAGTAGGTGACGCAGCACCCCGTCAACATCCAAATGACTCAAAAATGCTTGGAATTGTTTGTGCATGTGTGTGGGTAAAATTAACGTTTGTGCACAAACCATTTGTATGTCACTTTGTTTGGTTTTGTCATTTTATTTATGTTAAGTCCTAAAAGTTAAATATCTTAAAGACGGTTTGTGCACAAACGCTCATTTTGCCTGCACAATCGTGCACAAACGACGCACAAACGAATCAAAATACTTTTATTCATTAACTGGGCCCTGTTTCTCGACAGGTTAGTTGCTAACTAAGTAGCAACTTAGTAAGTTGCCAATGGGACATTGCATTGCAGCCAAGTAAGTTGCTAACTTAGTTAGCAACTAACCTGTCGAGAAACAGGGCCCTGAATTAGGGTTGCATTTGCATGTAGACTTTGTTGCCATCTAAGTTAACTTTGTTGCCATCACTATTTCTTTGTATTATTGTTCAAAACTGTATAATTAAATGTGTCAGACAAGAGATGAGAATGTCATTGGGAACAAAGTCTTCAATACAAATAAGAGCTTACTGCCCAGTGGAATCTATTAAGCAAATTATCAAATGTATTACATTGGTGGGACAAAATGTAACAAAATGTAAGACTTCTCAAGCTTGGTCAAGCTATTACATCTGAAATGCACACGTTTTTATTATGTTGGCAGGGTTATTACGTTGGTGGGAAGTTATTACATTGGTGGGTGTTACACTTCCCACCAACGTAATCATTTCCTGCCAATGTAATACTTATTACGTTGGCAGGAAGCTGTGTATTACGTTGGCAGGAGGCAAGAATTATTACGTTGGCAGGAAATTATTACATTGGCCGGGCTATTACGTCTAAAATGCACACTTTTTTATTACGTTGGCAGGGTTATTACGTTGGTGGGAAGTTATTACGTTGGTGGGTGTTACACTTCCCACCAACGTAATCATTTCCTGCCAATGTAATACTTATTACGTTGGCAGGAAGCTGTGTATTACGTTGGCAGGAGGCAAGAATTATTACGTTGGCAGGAAATGATTACGTTGGCCGGGCTATTACGTCTAAAATGCACACTTTTTTATTACGTTGGCAGGGTTATTACGTTGGTGGGAAGTTATTACGTTGGTGGGTGTTACACTGCAGACTATTGCATTGCTCATAGAAAGTCAAAATTGTGACCATTAAAAGCTTTTACTCTAATAAAGCAAATAGCGAAGGTAATTCATCTGTTGATTTTCTTCAATTTAGACTCTGAGTTGCAAACTCAAATGATTCAATAGTCAAAATGCATCGATAATAGTTTTATCCGTTTCGAATTGATATTCGATAATCAATCGATAATTGCATTTCAACATGAAATGGATGTGTAAAAAAAACGATTATCAATTTGAAACCGATAAAACGATTATCAATCCATTTCGACTTTTAAAACATTTGAGTTTGCTACTTAGAGTCTTTGCTACACTTCCTACTTTGTGTTTGATAATTAAAGAAAATCAACAGATGAATTACCTTCTCTATTTTTTATGAAAGAAAAAGCTTTTCCTTGTCACAATTTTGACTTTCTATGAAGAATCCAATAATCGATGCAGCTTGCATTTCAACATAAAATGGATGTGTAAAAAAAAAAAAAAAAAAAAAAAAAAAAATTTTTTTTTTTTTTTAAATTACAAAATCGATTATGAACTTTTCTGAATCGAGACAGAATCGTTTGAGAGAATCGATTAAAATCGAATAATCGATTTTTTCCCCCACCCCTAGTTTACACCTTTACATTAATAACACACACACACACACACACACACACACCTTTACATTAATAAAGAGAAGGAAAAGCTCAGCTCCTCCCTCTCACACTTTATAAACCACCTGCCCATCATCTCAGCTCCTCCCTCTCACACTTTATAAACCACCTGCCCATCATCTCAGCTCCTCCCTCTCACACTTTATAAACCACCTGCCCATCATCTCAGCTCCTCCCTCTCACACTTTATAAACCACCTGCCCATCAACTCAGCTCCTCCCTCTCACACTTTATAAACCACCTGCCCATCATCTCAGCTCCTCCCTCTCACACTTTATAAACCACCTGCCCATCATCTCAGCTCCTCCCTCTCACACTTTATAAACCACCTGCCCATCATCTCAGCTCCTCCCTCTCACACTTTATAAACCACCTGCACATCATCTCAGCTCCTCCCTCTCACACTTTATAAACCACCTGCCCATCATCTCAGCTCCTCCCTCTCACACTTTATAAACCACCTGCCCATCATCTCAGCTCCTCCCTCTCACACTTTATAAACCACCTGCCCATCATCTCCAACTTCCTAGAAAAAGTTGCAACAAGTTTATGAGAAGCAGATTCAAGTTTCCCTTCAAGAACCACACAGAGAGAGAGGGTGGGCAGAAAAGGTTCCATCACAGGAACATTATTAGTGTGTGTGTGTGTGTGTGTGTGTTATGGGTATCTAGCAGGAGAAGGGCATCTTGGGAAGGCCATTGGGGTACCACTTCTCTCTCTAGTGTGTGTGTGTGTGTGTGTGTGTGTGTGCGCGTGTGTGCAGTGTGTGTGCAGTGTGAGTGTGCAGTGTGTGTGTGTGCGCGTGTGTGCAGTGTGTGTGCAGTGTGTGTGTGCAGTGTGTGTGTGTGTGTGTGTGTGTGCAGTGTGTGCGTGTGTGTGTGTGTGTGCAGTGTGTGCGTGTGTGTGCGTGTGTGTGTGTGTGTGTGTGTGTAGTGTGTGCGTGTGTGTGTGTGTGAGGTGTGTGTGTGTGTTATGGGTACCTGGCAGGAGAAGGGCATCTTGGGAAGGCCATTGGGGTACCACTTGTCTCTCAGACTCTTGTTGTGCCCCTTGAGCTCCCGCCGGCTCCTGTGACCTCCATCACCTTCTCCATGACCTCTGGTTGCCCCTGACGACGACCTCCCAGTTTTGTTTGTTGTGGAGGAGGAAGGGCCAGTGGGGGTGCTGCTGTGGTCATGGCGAGAGGTGGAGGAGTTGTTACTGTCGTCATGACGACGAGAGGGGGCATCATCAGATTTGGTGGTTGTGGGCGCTGGGATGCCAGCCTGTGTGTGAGAGAAGAGAGACAAACCACCTCAGTTAGTCTACCTTCTTAGCCCAGCCTGCATGATGAGGTAGGGGAGGGGGGGGGGGTTAGTGTTAGCGTAGCCTAGCCTGCATGATGAGGTAGGAGAGGGGGGGGGGTTAGTGTTAGCGTAGCCTAGCCTGCATGATGAGGTAGGGGAGGGGGGGGGGGGTTAGTGTTAGCGTAGCCTAGCCTGCATGATGAGGTAGGGGGGGGGGGGGGGGTTTAGTGTTAGCGTAGCCTAGCCTGCATGATGAGGTAGGGGAGGGGGGGGGGGGTTAGTGTTAGCGTAGCCTAGCCTGCATGATGAGGTGGGGGGGGGGGGTTAGTGTTAGCGCAGCCTAGCCTGCATGATTAGGTAGGGGAGGGGGGTTAGTGTTAGCGTAGCCTAGCCTGCTTGATGAGGTAGGGGAGGGGGGGGGGGGGGGGGTTAGTGTTAGCGTAGCCTAGCCTGCATGATGAGGTAGGGGAGGGGGGTTAGTGTTAGCGTAGCCTAGCCTGCATGATGAGGTAGGGGAGGGGTGGGGGGTAGCGTTAGCCTACCCTGCATGATGAGGTAGGGGAGGGGGGGGATTAGCGTACCTT
This sequence comes from Sprattus sprattus, assembly GCF_963457725.1. Taxonomy (NCBI): domain Eukaryota; kingdom Metazoa; phylum Chordata; class Actinopteri; order Clupeiformes; family Clupeidae; genus Sprattus; species Sprattus sprattus. The sequence goes on from NC_137920.1 coordinate 42,700,585, forward strand.
CTTAGGCTTGAGCTGCATGATGAGGTAGGGGGGGGGGGTTAGTGTTAGCGCAGCCTAGCCTGCATGATTAGGTAGGGGAGGGGGGTTAGTGTTAGCGTAGCCTAGCCTGCATGATGAGGTAGGGGAGGGGGGGGGGGTTAGTGTTAGCGTAGCCTAGCCTGCATGATGAGGTAGGGGAGGGGGGAGGGGGGGTTAGTGTTAGCGTAGCCTAGCCTGCATGATGAGGTAGGGGAGGGGGGTTAGTGTTAGCGTAGCCTAGCCTGCATGATGAGGTAGGGGAGGGGTGGGGGGTAGCGTTAGCCTAGCCTGCATGATGAGGTAGGGGAGGGGGGGGATTAGCGTACCTTCTTAGCCTTGAGCTGCATGATGAGGTAGGGGTGGTTTAGTGTTAGCCTAGCCTGCATGATGAGGTAGGGGAGGGGTGGGGGGTAGCTTTAGCCTAGCCTGCATGATGAGGTAGGGGAGGGGGGGTTAGCATACCTTCTTAGCCTTGAGCTGCATGATGAGGTAGGGGAGGGGGGAGGTTAGTGTTAGCGTAGCCTAGCCTGCATGATGAGGTAGGGGAGGGGGGGGGGGGGGGTTAGTGTTAGCGTAGCCTAGCCTGCATGATGAGGTAGGGGAGGGGGGGGGGGGGTTAGTGTTAGCGTAGCCTAGCCTGCATGATGATGTAGGGGAGGGGGGGGGGGGTTAGTGTTAGCGTAGCCTAGCCTGCATGATGAGGTAGGGGAGGGGGGTTAGTGTTAGCCTAGCCTTCATGATGAGGTATGGGAGGGGTGGGGGGTAGCGTTAGCCTAGCCTGCATGATGAGGTAGGGGAGGGGGGGGATTAGCGTACCTTCTTAGCCTTGAGCTGCATGATGAGGTAGGGGTGGTTTAGTGTTAGCCTAGCCTGCATGATGAGGTAGGGGAGGGGTGGGGGGTAGCTTTAGCCTAGCCTGCATGATGAGGTAGGGGAGGGGGGGTTAGCATACCTTCTTAGCCTTGAGCTGCATGATGAGGTAGGGGGGTTTGAGTGTTAGCCTAGCCTGCATGATGAGGTAGGGGAGGGGGTAGCGTTAGCCTAGCCTGCATGATAAGGTGGGGAGGGGTGGGGGGTAGCTTTAGCCTAGCCTGCATGATGAGGTAGGGGAGGGGGGGTTAGCATACCTTCTTAGCCTTGAGCTGCATGATGAGGTAGGGGAGGGGGGGTTAGAGTACCTTCTTAGCCTTGAGCTGCATGATAAGGTAGGGGAGGGGGGGGTTAGCGTAGCCTAGCCTGCATGATGAGGTAGGGGAGGGGAGGTGTTAGTGTTAGCCTAGCCTGCATGAAGAGGTAGGGGAGGGGGGGTTAGCGTACCTTCTTAGCCTTGAGCTGCATGATGAGGTAGGGGAGGGGGGGTTAGAGTACCTTCTTAGCCTTGAGCTGCATGATAAGGTAGGGGAGGGGGGGTTAGCGTAGCCTAGCCTGCATGATGAGGTAGGGGAGGGGAGGTGTTAGTGTTAGCCTAGCCTTCATGATGAGGTAGAGGAGGGGGGGGGGGGTAGCATTAGCCTAGCCTGCATGATGAGGTAGGGGAGGGGAGGTTAGCATACCTTCTTAGCCTTGAGCTGCATGATGAGGTATGGGAGGGGGGGTTAGCGTACCTTCTTAACCTTGAGCTGCATGATGAGGTATGGGAGGGGGGGTTAGCGTACCTTCTTAGCCTTGAGCTGCATGATGAGGTAGGGGAGGGGGGGTTAGCGTACCTTCTTAGCCTTGAGCTGCATGATGAGGTAGGGGAGGGGGGGTTAGCGTTAGCGTAGCCTAGCCTGCATGATGAGGTAGGGGAGGGGGTAGCGTTAGCCTAGCCTGCATGAAGAGGTAGGGGAGGGGGGGTGGGGATTAGCGTACCTCCTTAGCCTTGAGCTGCATGATGAGGGGGGGGGGGGGGGGTTAGCGTACCTTCTTAGCCTTGAGCTGCATGATGAGGTGGGGGGGGGGGGGATGTTAGTGTTAGCCTAGCCTGCATGATGAGGTGGGGGGGGGGGGGGGTAGTGTTAGCCTAGCCTGCATGATGAGGTGGGGGGGGGGGGTAGCATTAGCCTAGCCTGCATGATGAGGTAGCGGAGGGGGGGGATTAGCGTACCTTCTTAGCCTTGAGCTGCATGATGAGGTAGGGGAGGGTCTCGATGCTGATCTCGTTCTCGGGGATCTGGGCCAGAGCATCCACGTCCTCCGGAGCCAATCCAAGCTCAGCGAACAGACTGGTGGTTGTCACGGGCGACTGGGCGTCCAGAGCAGCGGGGTCACGTGACCTCTCCATGACGACGACTTCACTAATGGGGTCACTGAGAAAATGTGGGAGAGGTCAAAGGTCAAACATTGTTGATAATATGGTGTCTTGTCTACAGCACATGGGTTCCTGTTTACAGCACATGGGTTCCTGTTTACAGCGCATGGGTTCTTGTGGGAACATACGGTTCCATTGGGCCAGCAGTACCACGCCATCACCTCCTCTGAATGTGAGGAAGATTAGAATACGGCCCATTCTAGCCCCAACCCAATCTGACAAGGCAACTGAACATCTTCCATATCTGAACAAAATTCCAACCGGCTACTCTATGTCCCAGAACACTGTGCTTTAACTTCCTGACCAACACAACACTGATGATGCACCAGTTCAGCTACCACAGGACATCGGTGGCCAAATGGACATACATGGTCTGAGGTTTTTCCATTTTAAAGGTGTTCACATACATTAATGCCAACTCTTTCAGATGATCTGTGCTCTCGTTTTGAATTGATACAAGTCCTGCTACGTTTCTTTCCACTCGGTGTTTAAACTACATTTCGTCAGCTTGCAAAAACATAGGATGGCAAACGGTTTCAGGGAAGAGATCATGTTGCCTCTGTATGTGCAAATTACAAATCAACCCTTAGACTAGGAACGTTCCAATGCAAGGTGGGACGCAGCACTTCTCAGTCAACTAGATGGGGTTTAAGCATAGAACTGTCCAACTGGAACAACTGTTTGGAAGTATGTCTGCCTACTAACTTCGCCAGGTACAACGCTAAAGAGGCTACATACGAAGAGGGACTACTGTCCAACAATACATGCGTGAAGATGTGCTAAAAAGGTCGGCTTCGTTAGCTGGAGAGTTTATCTATGCACACATACAGATAATTCAGCATTAATTGAATGAATTGAAGGCGGCAAAAATATCCAACTTCTCATATAGTCCAAAATGGCGATATAATGCTAAGCTACCACCTAAACAGTCACAGTAAACGTGCAGCTGATAGGAGATTTCGCAACTCGGTAGCTGCCTGACTACTTCTATATCCTAAGATAGAGTCCATTTATTTAACACGTGCAGCATAACGTTACGATAGCGATCAACATACGCGAACACAGCGAAGTATGCCAACGCTTGGCTTTACGTTAGCGATCTCAATAACTTATACTTACCAACGTTACAGGGCCCTAGACGGCAAGTCGGATAGTTAATTAGGCAATGTTGTAATGGTTAGAAAAACCTAGTTAACCCAACTTAGATGGTTACCAAACATTAATAAAACGACATGGTATTTACCTGGGACGCAGAATTACATTAATAATATCCCAAGACATGTATACAGGTTGACGCCATTTTGTCAACAGTGGGCGTGTTGGGTCCGAAGGGTTCGTCTTACTTTGTGGTACCTTCGTGATTCGCCTGTTCTAAATTCTTTAAAGGTAGTGTAGTGTCTCAAACGTGAATATCATTCATCAAAAAAAGTCCAGGCAAAATAGCCCATTTTGGAGCCAAAAATAGAATTCATTGTAAAAGTTTTTTTTTTGTCCAGAACAACATCTAAAAGTCCTAAGAAATCCTAGTTGAGGAAATATGTTTAATTCTCATCATTCTGATATGTGTGCTAATAATGCATGGCAAAAATACACCTCAAAAATGTAATTTTTTCCTTTACTCCTATCAAAATAAAACTTTAAACAATGAAAGTCCCCATGAAAAGTATTTTTCTTTTGTATTACAAGCTTCTTTGATAATGAATTTTAATATGCAAATGAGCTATACACTAATCGAATATGCCCAAAATACACCCAAATAGGATTCATTTTTTCCTTTACTTCTACCACAATAAACTTTTACACAGTAAAAGTATACATAAAAAGTAACTTTTTTTGTATTACATGTTTCTTTTAAAATGAATTTGAATATGCACATGAGCGTCACACTTATTGAATATGTCCTGATTGCATAGGCAGGTACTACCAAGCCAGACAGTTTTCAGGCCAGTCTAAACGCAGCATTGCCATCTCCCATTGGCAGTAGGATGATTGGATGAAGATTGGGCCAATGTATTTGTCATACATATGAATGGTGTTTCTGCCTATGGAAATATTCAACAAGTGTGAAGCTCATGTGCATATTCAAATTAATTTCAAAAGAAACTTGTAATACAAAATGTATTTACTTTTCATGGGTTCTTTCATTGTGTAAAGTTTCATTTTGATAGGAGTAAAGGAAAACATTTTTGAGGTGTATTTTTGCCATGCATTACCACAAATCTCAGATTGATGAGAATTAAACATATTTCCACAACTAGGATTTCTTAGGACTTTTAGTATGTTGTTCTGGATACCTTATAGAAATTATCTATGCAGAAAAAATTACGCTATTTTGCCTGTACTAAAAGGGCAACTAACCCTGTCGAAAGGTGTGAAGCCTACTGAAATACTTACACATATGAGACCTAAATGCACACAAGGCACTGAAATCCCTGCTCCTCCATGGATGACTTAGTCTGGTACTACTGCCACTAGTCAATTAAAAGTCATATTCCCTTTTCTACTCGCATTTACATTCCTTTAAACTGGTACAGTCCTTGATTATAATCCAATGCACTGTTTTGTTTAATTCGGCAAAGTGCTCCTTACAGCCCTCTAGCTGTCCGTGCGATCATTAAAACTGTGGTGTTCTTACAGCCAAAGTGGTTCGGACCTAACCATACACTATTCCCACCAATCAGCACGTCGCTTCTGGCACACTGAAGGGAGACGTGTACTCTTTGGCTGTTGAGATGAAATTCCAACAACCTTTGGCGGACTGTACTATGACTTCTACTGTATTAATTAGCTAACACGCACAAACACTAACACTCATAGGACCCAGTTCAGTCATGTCCTAAGGGGTTTGTCCATGTGAGCTACTGCATGACACTTCACAGTCATGGATCTCTGCGCTCACATTGTTCGCTGCACTTGTTGACATGAACGACACATTAACTTCAGCACTGACAAACATGAATAATGATTACAGTTATGGTTTATTCACATTAATTATGTATGAATATTTTTCATAGTATTTCTTATCATTAATGCTACCTGAATTGAAATATTACCATAAATACATATTTATGAGCTCCAATATCATTCTTTCCACAAAAGCCTTTTTAGGATACAAGTTTAGAAAATACACACACACAAAAACACACTCTGCCAAAACAAGATAAACATGAATACTGGCCATGTAAATGTTTAACAAACTGTAATTATGCAGCAATCCACTGTTAGTGAACTGCAGTATGTTTCATTTGAGTCTTCATTTAAACCAACAATTCACTCTGGATATACTCTTTAGGGGAAGGTAAGGGTAAAAGTAACATTATTTATTTTCAACAGAAATATTTTTTTCTGCCACTAAACGTTAGAAAGAAATTGGTCCTCATCCGAAAGTAATCGGAATTGGTCCCGTCCAAAAGAGAGAGGAATTGTCCTTGTAGTTCCAGCAACCTCTACAGGTGTTATAGTTTATAGTTTGGTTTGTCGCAGGTCAGTGTCCTGTTCCTGCTTCTGGTCGGACTCCATGCGCTGCTTCTGCACACTATAGCGGACTCCGTAAGAGAAGTAGATCAGCAGACCTGAACACACAAGGGCAGACACATAGATCAGAAGATCAGGAGACCTGAACACACGAGGGCAGAAACATAGATCAGAAGACCTGAACACTCGAGGGTAGAAACATAGATCAGAAGATCAGGAGACCTGAACACACGAGGGCAGAAACATAGATCAGAAGACCTGAACAAACGAGGGCAGAAACATAGATCAGCAGACCTGAACACATGAGGGCAGAAACATAAATCAGGAGACCTGAACACATGAGGGCAGAAACATAGATCAGCAGACCTGAACACACGAGGGCAGAAACATTAGAAGATCAGAAGACCTGAACACACGAGGGCAGAAACATAGATCACAAGACCTGTACACACGAGGGCAGAAACATAGATCAGCAGACCTGAACACACGAGGGCAGAAACATTAGAAGATCGAAGTGTTGAAGTAGTGTTGAACTGTAGTGGTGAACTGTAGTGTTGAACTGTAGTGTTGAACTGTAGTGGTGAACTGTAGTAATAGTAATTTTGAACTGTAGTGTTGAACTGTAGTAATAGTATGATGAAGTGTTGGTTTTAGTGTTGAACTGTAGTAATAGTAGTGGTGAACTGTATTAATAGTAGTCTTGAACTGTATTGTTGAACTGTAGTAATAGTAGTGTTACACTGTAGTAATAGTAGTGTTGAACTGTAGTAATAGTAGTGTTGAACTGTAGTAATAGTAGTGTTGAACTGTAGTAATAGTAGTGTTGAACTGTAGTGTTGAACTGTAGTGTTGAACTGTAGTAATAGTAGTGTTGAACTGTAGTGGTGAACTGTAGTGTTGAACAGTAGTAATAGTAGTGTTGAACTGTAGTGGTGAACTGTAGTGGTGAACTGTAGTAATAGTAGTGTTGAACTGTAGTGTTGAACTGTAGTGTTGAACTATGGTGTTGAACTGTAGTGTTGAACTGTGGTGGTGAACTGTAGTAATAGTAGTGTTGTACTGTAGTGGTGAACTGTAGTGTTGAACTGTAGTGGTGAACTGTAGTAATAGTACTGTTGAACTGTAGTGGTGAACTGTAGTGGTGAACTGTAGTAATAGTAGTGGTGAACTGTAGTAATAGTACTGTTGAACTGTAGTGGTGAACTGTAGTGGTGAACTGTAGTAATAGTAGTGTTGAACTGTAGTGGTGAACTGTAGTGGTGAACTGCAGTGTTGAACTGCAGTAATAGTAGTGTTGAACTGTAGTGTTGAACTGTAGTGTTGAACTGTGGTAATAGTAGTGTTGAACTGTAGTGTTGAACTGAAGTAATAGTAGTGTTGAACTGTAGTTATAGTAGAGTTGAACTGTAGTAAAAGTAGTGTTGAACTGTAGTAATAGTAATTTTGAACTGTAGTGTTGAACTGTAGTAATAGTATGATGAAGTGTTGGTTTTAGTGTGGAACTGTAGTAATAGTAGTGGTGAACTGTATTAATAGAAGTGTTGAACTGTATTAATAGAAGTGTTGAACTGTATTGTTGAACTGTAGTAATAAGTAGTGTTACACTGTAGTAATAGTAGTGTTGAACTGTAGTAATAGTAGTGTTGAACTGTAGTAAAAGTAGTGTTGAACTGTAGTAATAGTAGTGTTGAACTGTAGTAATAGTAGTGTTGAACTGTAGTGTTGAACTGTAGTGTTGAACTGTAGTAATAGTAGTGTTGAACTGTAGTGGTGAACTGTAGTGGTGAACTGTAGTGTTGAACAGTAGTAATAGTAGTGTTGAACTGTAGTGGTGAACTGTAGTGGTGAACTGTAGTAATAGTAGTGTTGAACTGTAGTGTTGAACTGTAGTGTTGAACTGTGGTGTTGAACTGTAGTGTTGAACTGTGGTGGTGAACTGTAGTAATAGTAGTGTTGTACTGTAGTGGTGAACTGTAGTGTTGAACTGTAGTGGTGAACTGTAGTAATAGTACTGTTGAACTGTAGTGGTGAACTGTAGTGGTGAACTGTAGTAATAGTAGTGTTGAACTGTAGTGGTGAACTGTAGTGGTGAACTGCAGTGTTGAACTGCAGTAATAGTAGTGTTGAACTGTAGTGTTGAACTGTAGTGGTGAACTGTAGTGTTGAACTGTGGTAATAGTAGTGTTGAACTGTAGTTATAGTAGAGTTGAACTGTAGTAAAAGTAGTGTTGAACTATAGTGTTGAACTGTAGTAATAGTAGTGTTGAACTGTAGTAATAGTAGTGTTGAACTGTAGTAATAGTAGTGTTGAACTGTAGTAATAGTAGTGTTGAACTGTAGTGTTGAACTGTAGTGTTGAATTGTAGCAGGGACGTGCAGTGAGGTTCAGAGCTGGTGAGGCACAGAAACCGGAAGTGATTACGTAATTTTGAGCTCTAGTTTAAACTATATATATAATGTATATATACATGTATATATGTCTATGGTTTTAAAATTGTCATCTGATCAGAACTGAAAAAACGTTGTTTTATTGTCTAATACCATTATTTTCAAACGATTGTTTTTGTATTGTATTATGATGAGTTATTAATAAGATATTAATAGTTGCAAGCTAGTGTATGTAGCCCTCCCACCAATGATATGGCTCATTTCATTTTGTCTGGAGAAAATATAACTACGGTGGTGGGATGCTAATTTAAATGACCATTTAACCAACTCGGACAGCTTCGAAAAAACAATTCCATATTTATTTACACAACATATTAACATGTAAACAGTTAAACACCGCATACATAGCACACAATACCAAAATGTTCTACTGGCCAGTATAATTTAAAGTTGGTGCACTTTCGTTGGAGCTCATAACCGTCAGTTTGAGGTGAAACAAAATTAATCCACTCACGATTATCAGTATAGATCAGTGGAAATCCGTTGTCCTCTTCTTGAGTGAATGCAGTCAGTGGCTAGTTTAGCTCAGGATTAGCACCTACCTAGTCTGCTCACAACTTCAAGGCAACTTTCCTGCATCAACAGCCTTTAGCTTCTTTAGGTTCGTGTTGCGCATGAATATGTAGTCCCGTTGGGAAACGTGAAATACTCCAATGCAAATGTGTAATACTACTGTGTTAACTTAAAATACTTAAACGTTCTTAGTTAATTCAACATGCCTCAGGTTAGCAATGCAATCTTCCATTTTCGCTGTCAAACTCAAGTAGAGAAGTGAAGAAGAAAATCCAACGTCAGATTATATACCCAACAAGTGCCCTCTCGCTCGCCACCCTTCTTGAATCCGTGGTAGTGCGTGCCTCCCTTGCAATATTTTTCAATGCGTTTTCAGCTCAACTCAAAAGGTTCTACGCTTGCGCACGCATGCGTAAAACCCAGTTTGGAGTGATTTCGCAATCCTAGGGGAGGCACTGCCTACCCTGCCCATAGACTGCAATGCATCTGCCTCCCTTGACCGCACGTCCAATGCTCATTGGCTGATCACTGGGAACCGGAAATGTTCAAATTCAGCGATTTTGATAATAAAAATGCTCGAAATGATCGGAATCATGCAGAAATGACACTCGTAACACAGATAACTACAGAAATATGAATATTTATTTTATAATACATAAATATATATGATTATTATACAAAAAAAAAATGTTTTTTTTAAATATTTTTTTTTTTTTACTTTTCAAAATGACAGGTGAGGCTCTGCCTCCCCTGCCTCCTATGACTGCACGTCCCTGAACTGTAGTAATAGTAGTGTTGAACTGTAGTGGTGAACTGTAGTTGTGAACTGTAGTGTTGAACAGTAGTAATAGTAGTGTTGAACTGTAGTAGTGAACTGTAGTGGTGAACTGTAGTAATAGTAGTGTTGAACTGTAGTGTTGAACTGTAGTGTTGAACTGTGGTGTTGAACTGTAGTGTTGAACTGTGGTGGTGAACTGTAGTAATAGTAGTGTTGTACTGTAGTGGTGAACTGTAGTGTTGAACTGTAGTGGTGAACTGTAGTAATAGTACTGTTGAACTGTAGTGGTGAACTGTAGTGGTGAACTGTAGTAATAGTAGTGTTGAACTGTAGTGGTGAACTGTAGTGGTGAACTGCAGTGTTGAACTGCAGTAATAGTAGTGTTGAACTGTAGTGTTGAACTGTAGTGGTGAACTGTAGTGTTGAACTGTGGTAATAGTAGTGTTGAACTGTAGTGTTGAACTGAAGTAATAGTAGTGTTGAACTGTAGTGGTGAACTGTAGTAATAGTAGAGTTGAACTGTAGTGTTGAACTGTAGTTATAGTAGAGTTGAACTGTAGTAAAAGTAGTGTTGAACTGTAGTGTTGAACTGTAGTAATAGTAGTGTTGAACTGTAGTAATAGTAGTGTTGAACTGTAGCAATAGTAGTGTTGAACTGTAGTGTTGAACTGTAGTAATAGTAGTGGTGAACTGTAGTGGTGAACTGCAGTGTTGAACTGCAGTAATAGTAGTGTTGAACTGTAGTGTTGAACTGTAGTGGTGAACTGTAGTGTTGAACTGTGGTAATAGTAGTGTTGAACTGTAGTGGTGAACTGTAGTGTTGAACTGTAGTAAAAGTAGTGTTGAACTGTAGTGTTGAACTGTAGTTATAGTAGAGTTGAACTGTAGTAAAAGTAGTGTTGAACTGTAGTGTTGAACTGTAGTAATAGAAGTGTTGAACTGTAGTGTTGAACTGTAGTAATAGTAGTGTTGAACTGTAGTAATAGTAGTGTTGAACTGTAGTGTTGAACTGTAGTGGTGAACTGTAGTGGTGAACTGTAGTGTTGAACTGTAGTGGTGAACTGTAGTGTTGAACTGTAGTGGTGAACTGTAGTGTTGAACTGTAGTGGTGAACTGTAGTGTTGAACTGAAGTAATAGTAGTGTTGAACTGTAGTTATAGTAGAGTTGAACTGTAGTGGTGAACTGTAGTAAAAGTAGTGTTGAACTGTAGTGTTGAACTGTAGTAATAGTAGTGTTGAACTGTAGTTATAGTAGAGTTGAACTGTAGTGGTGAACTGTAGTAAAAGTAGTGTTGAACTGTAGTGTTGAACTGTAGTAATAGTAGTGTTGAACTGTAGTAATAGTAGTGTTGAACTGTAGTAATAGTAGTGTTGAACTGTAGTGTTGAACTGTAGTAATAGTAGTGTTGAACTGTAGTAATAGTAGTGTTGAACTGTAGTAATAGTAGTGTTGAACTGTATTGTTGAACTGTAGTGTTGAACTGTAGTGTTGAACTGTAGTGGTGAACTGTAGTGTTGAACTGTAGTGGTGAACTGTAGTACTAGAAGTGTTGAACTGAAGTGTTGAACTGTAGTGTTGAACTGTAGTGGTGAACTGTAGTGTTGAACTTTGGTGGTGAACTGTAGTAATAGAAGTGTTGTACTGTAGTGTTGAACTGTAGTAATAGTAGTGTTGAACTATAGTGGTGAACTGTAGTGTTGAACTGTAGTGTTGAACTGTGGTGGTGAACTGTAGTGTTGAACTGAAGTAATAGTAGTGTTGAACTGTAGTTATAGTAGAGTTGAACTGTAGTGTTGAACTGTAGTAATAGTAGTGTTGAACTGTACTTATAGTAGAGTTGAACTGTAGTGGTGAACTGTAGTAAAAGTAGTGTTGAACTGTAGTGTTGAACTGTAGTAATAGTAGTGTTGAACTGTAGTAATAGTAGTGTTGAACTGTAGTAATAGTAGTGTTGAACTGTAGTGTTGAACTGTAGTAATAGTAGTGTTGAACTGTAGTAATAGTAGTGTTGAACTGTAGTAATAGTAGTGTTGAACTGTATTGTTGAACTGTAGTGTTGAACTGTAGTGTTGAACTGTAGTGGTGAACTGTAGTGTTGAACTGTAGTGGTGAACTGTAGTAATAAAAGTGTTGAACTGTAGTGTTGAACTGTAGTGTTGAACTGTGTTGTACTGTAGTAATAGTAGTGTTGAACTATAGTGGTGAACTGTAGTGTTGAACTGTAGTGTTGAACTGTGGTGGTGAACTGTAGTAATAGTAGTGTTGTACTGTAGTGTTGAACTGTAGTAATAGTAGTGTTGAACTGTAGTTATAGTAGAGTTGAACTGTACAAAAAGTAGTGTTGAACTGTAGTAATAGTAGTGTTGAACTGTAGTGTTGAACTGTAGTAATAGTAGTGTTGAACTGTAGTAATAGTAGTGTTGAACTGTAGTAATAGTAGTGTTGAACTGTATTGTTGAACTGTAGTGTTGAACTGTAGTGTTGAACTGTAGTGGTGAACTGTAGTGTTGAACTGTAGTGGTGAACTGTAGTGTTGAACTGTAGTGGTGAACTGTAGTGTTGAACTGTAGTGTTGAACTGTAGTGTTGAACTATAGTAATAGTAGTGTTGAACTGTAGTTATAGTAGAGTTGAACTGTAGTAAAAGTAGTGTTGAACTGTAGTGTTGAACTGTAGTAATAGTAGTGTTGAACTGTAGTTATAGTAGAGTTGAACTGTAGTGGTGAACTGTAGTAAAAGTAGTGTTGAACTGTAGTGTTGAACTGTAGTAATAGTAGTGTTGAACTGTAGTAATAGTAGTGTTGAACTGTAGTAATAGTAGTGTTGAACTGTAGTGTTGAACTGTAGTAATAGTAGTGTTGAACTGTAGTAATAGTAGTGTTGAACTGTAGTAATAGTAGTGTTGAACTGTATTGTTGAACTGTAGTGTTGAACTGTAGTGTTGAACTGTAGTGGTGAACTGTAGTGTTGAACTGTAGTGGTGAACTGTAGTAATAGAAGTGTTGAACTGTAGTGTTGAACTGTAGTGTTGAACTGTAGTGGTGAACTGTAGTGTTGAACTTTGGTGGTGAACTGTAGTAATAGAAGTGTTGTACTGTAGTGTTGAACTGTAGTAATAGTAGTGTTGAACTATAGTGGTGAACTGTAGTGTTGAACTGTAGTGTTGAACTGTGGTGGTGAACTGTAGTGTTGAACTGAAGTAATAGTAGTGTTGAACTGTAGTTATAGTAGAGTTGAACTGTAGTGGTGAACTGTAGTAAAAGTAGTGTTGAACTGTAGTGTTGAACTGTAGTAATAGTAGTGTTGAACTGTAGTTATAGTAGAGTTGAACTGTAGTGGTGAACTGTAGTAAAAGTAGTGTTGAACTGTAGTGTTGAACTGTAGTAATAGTAGTGTTGAACTGTAGTAATAGTAGTGTTGAACTGTAGTAATAGTAGTGTTGAACTGTAGTGTTGAACTGTAGTAATAGTAGTGTTGAACTGTAGTAATAGTAGTGTTGAACTGTAGTAATAGTAGTGTTGAACTGTATTGTTGAACTGTAGTGTTGAACTGTAGTGTTGAACTGTAGTGGTGAACTGTAGTGTTGAACTGTAGTGGTGAACTGTAGTAATAGAAGTGTTGAACTGTAGTGTTGAACTGTAGTATTGAACTGTAGTGGTGAACTGTAGTGTTGAACTTTGGTGGTGAACTGTAGTAATAGAAGTGTTGTACTGTAGTGTTGAACTGTAGTAATAGTAGTGTTGAACTATAGTGGTGAACTGTATTGTTGAACTGTAGTGTTGAATTGTGGTGGTGAACTGTAGTAATAGTAGTGTTGTACTGTAGTGTTGAACTGTAGTAATAGTAGTGTTGAACTGTAGTTATAGTAGAGTTGAACTGTAGTAAAAGTAGTGTTGAACTGTAGTGTTGAACTGTAGTAATAGTAGTGTTGAACTGTAGTGTTGAACTGTAGTAATAGTAGTGTTGAACTGTAGTAATAGTAGTGTTGAACTGTAGTAATAGTAGTGTTGAACTGTATTGTTGAACTGTAGTGTTGAACTGTAGTGTTGAACTGTAGTGGTGAACTGTAGTGTTGAACTGTAGTGGTGAACTGTAGTGTTGAACTGTAGTGGTGAACTGTAGTGTTGAACTGTAGTGTTGAACTGTAGTGTTGAACTGTAGTAATAGTAGTGTTGAACTGTAGTTATAGTAGAGTTGAACTGTAGTAAAAGTAGTGTTGAACTGTAGTGTTGAACTGTAGTAATAGTAGTGTTGAACAGTAGTTATAGTAGTGTTGAACTGTAGTAATAGTAGTGTTGAACTGTAGTGTTGAACTGTAGTAATAGTAGTGTTGAACTGTAGTAATAGTAGTGTTGAACTGTAGTGTTGAACTGTAGTAATAGTAGTGTTGAACTGTAGTAATAGTAGTGTTGAACTGTAGTAATAGTAGTGTTGAACTGTATTGTTGAACTGTAGTGTTGAACTGTAATGTTGAACTGTAGTGGTGAACTGTAGTGTTGAACTGTAGTGGTGAACTGTAGTAATAGAAGTGTTGAACTGTAGTGTTGAACTGAAGTGTTGAACTGTAGTGGTGAACTGTAGTGTTGAACTTTGGTGGTGAACTGTAGTAATAGAAGTGTTGTACTGTACTGTTGAACTGTAGTAATAGTAGTGTTGAACTGTAGTGGTGAACTGTAGTGTTGAACTGTAGTGTTGAACTGTGGTGGTGAACTGTAGTAATAGTAGTGTTGTACTGTAGTGTTGAACTGTAGTAATAGTAGTGTTGAACTGTAGTGGTGAACTGTAGTGTTGAACTGTAGTGTTGAACTGTAGTAATAGTAGTGTTGAACTGTAGTAATAGTAGTGTTGAACTGTATTTATAGTAGAGTTGAACTGTAGTAATAGTAGTGTTGAACTGTAGTGTTGAACTATAGTAATAGTAGTGTTGAACTGTTGTAATAGTAGTGTTGAACTGTAGTAATAGTAGTGTTGAACTGTAGTGAACTGTAGTGTTGAACTGTAGTGTTGATCCTTGTGGTGAACAGTAGTGTTGAACTGTAGTGGTGAACTGTAGTAATATACGTGTTGAACTGTAGTGGTGAACTTAGTAGTGAACTGTAGTAATAGTAGTGTTGAACTGTAGTGGTGAACCGTAGTAATAGTTGTGTTGAACTGTAGTGTTGAACTGTAGTAATAGTAGTGTTGAACTGTAGTGGTGAACTGTAGTGGTGAACTGTAGTAATAGTAGTGTTGAACTGTAGTGGTGAACTGTAGTGGTGAACTGTAGTAATAGTAGTGTTGAACTGTAGTGTTGAACTGTAGTGTTGAACTGTAGTGTTGAACTGTGGTGGTGAACTGTAGTAATAGTAGTGTTGTACTGTAGTGGTGAACTGTAGTGTTGAACTGTAATGGCAAACTGTAGTAATAGTACTGTTGAACTGTAGTGGTGAACTGTAGTGGTGAACTGTAGTAATAGTAGTGTTGAACTGTAGTGGTGAACTGTAGTGGTGAACGGCAGTGTTGAACTGCAATAATAGTAGTGTTGAACCGTAGTGTTGAACTGTAGTGGTGAACTGTAGTGTTGAACTGTGGTAATAGTAGTGTTGAACTGTAGTGTTGAACTGTAGTAATAGTAGTGTTGAACTGTAGTGTTGAACTGTAGTAATAGTAGTGTTGAACTGTAGTTATAGTAGAGTTGAACTGTAGTAAAAGTAGTGTTGAACTGTAGTAATAGTAGTGTTGAACTGTAGTAATAGTAGTGTTGAACTGTAGTAATAGTAGTGTTGAACTGTAGTGTTGAACTGTAGTAATAGTAGTGTTGAACTGTAGTGTTGAACTGTAGTAATAGTAGTGTTGAACTGTAGTTATAGTAGAGTTGAACTGTAGTAAAAGTAGTGTTGAACTGTAGTAATAGTAGTGTTGAACTGTAGTAATAGTAGTGTTGAACTGTAGTAATATTAGTGTTGAACTGTAGTAATAGTAGTGTTGAACTGTAGTAATAGTAGTGTTGAACTGTAGTAATATTAGTGTTGAACTGTAGTAATAGTAGTGTTGAACTGTAGTAATAGTAGTGTTGAACTGTATTGTTGAACTGTAGTGTTGAACTGTAGTGTTGAACTGTAGTGGTGAACTGTAGTGTTGAACTGTAGTGGTGAACTGTAGTAATAGAAGTGTTGAACTGTAGTGTTGAACTGTAGTCTTGAACTGTAGTGTTGAACTGTAGTGGTGAACTGTAGTGCTGTAGTGTTGAACTTTGGTGGTGAACTGTAGTAATAGTAGTGTTGTACTGTAGTGTTGAAATGTAGTAATAGTAGTGTTGAAATGTAGTAATAGTAGTGTTGAAATGTAGTGGTGAACTGTAGTGTTGAACTGTAGTGTTGAACTGTGGTGGTGAACTGTAGTAATAGTAGTGTTGTACTGTAGTGTTGAACTGTAGTAATAGTAGTGTTGAACTGTAGTGGTGAACTGTAGTGTTGAACTGTAGTGTTGAACTGTAGTAATAGTAGTGTTAAACTGTAGTGTTGAACTGTAGTGTTGAACTGTAGTGGTGAACTGTAATGGTGAACTGTAGTGGTGAACTGTAGTGGTGAACTGTAGTGGTGAACTGTAGTGTTGAACTGTTGTGGTGAACTGTATTGTTAAACTGTAGTGGTGAACTGTAGTGTTGAACTGTCGTGGTGAACTGTAGTGGTGAACTGTAGTAATAGTAGTGTTGAACTGTAGTGTTGAACTGTAGTAATAGTAATGGTGAACTGTAGTGGTGAACTGTAGTAATAGTAGTGTTGAACTGTTGTGGTGAACTGTAGTACTATTAGTGTTGAACTGTCGTGGTGAACTGTAGTGTTAAACTGTAGTTGTGAACTGTAGTGGTGAACTGTAGTGTTGAACTGTATTGTTGAATTGTAGTTATAGTAGTGTTGAACTGTAGTAATAGTAGTGTTGAACTGTAGTGTTGAACTGTAGTAATAGTAGTGTTGAACTGTAGTGTTGAACTGTAGAAATAGTAGTGTTGAACTGTAGTAATAGTAGTGTTGAACTGTAGTAATAGTAGTGTTGAACTGTATTGTTGAACTGTAGTGTTGAACTGTAGTGGTGAACTGTAGTGTTGAACTGTAGTGGTGAACTGTAGTAATAGAAGTGTTGAACTGTAGTGGTGAACTTTAGTGGTGAACTGCAGTAATAGTAGTGTTGAACTGTAGTGGTGAACTGTAGTAATAGTTGTGTTGAACTGAAGTGTTGAACTGTAGTAATAGTAGTGTTGAACTGTAGTGTTGAACTGTCGTGGTGAACTGTAGTGTTGAACTGTAGTGGTGAACTCTAGTGTTGAACTGTAGTGGCGAACTGTAGTGGTGAACTGTCGTAATAGTAGTGTTGAACTGTAGTGTTGAACTGTAGTGTTGAACTGTAGTAATAGTAGTGTTGAACTGTAGTGTTTAACTGTAGTGTTGAATTGTAGGGCTGAACTGTAGTTGTGAACTGTAGTGTTGAACTGTGGTGGTGAACTTTAGTAATAGTAGTGTTGTACTGTAGTGTTGAACTGTAGTGTTGAACTGTAGTGGTGAACTGTAGTGTTGAACTGTAGTTGTGAACTGTAGTGTTGAACTGTAGTGGTGAACTATTGTGTTGAACTGTAGTGGTGAACTCTAGTGTTGAACTGTAGTGGTGAACTGTCGTAATAGTAGTGTTGAACTGTAGTGTTGAACTGTAATGTTGAACTGTAGTAATAGTAGTGTTCAACTGTAGTGTTGAACTGTAGTGTTGAATTGTAGTGCTGAACTGTAGTGTTGAACTGTAGTGTTGAATTGTAGTGCTGAACTTTAGTTGTGAACTGTAGTGTTGAACTGTGGTGGTGAACTGTAGTAATAGTAATGTTGTACTGTAGTGTTGAACTGTAGTGTTGAACTGTAGTAATAGTAGTGTTGAACTGTAGTGTTGAACTGTAGTAATAGTAGTGTTGAACTGTAGTGTTGAACTGTAGTGTTGAACTGTAGTGTTGAACTGTAGTGGTGAACTGTAGTGTTAAACTGTAGTGGTGAACTGTAGTGTTGAACTGTCGTGGTGAACTGTAGTGGTGAACTGTAGGAATAGTAGTGTTGAACTGTAGTGGTGAACTGTAGTAATAGTAGTGTTGAACTGTAGTGGTGAACTGTAGGAATAGTAGTGTTGAACTGTAGTGGTGAACTGTAGTAATAGTAATGGTGAACTGTAGTGTTGAACTGTAGTGTTGAACTCTAGTGTTGAACTTTAGTGTTGAACTGTAGAGTTGAACTGTAGTGTTGAACTGTATTGGTGAACTGTAGTGTTGAACTGTCGTGGTGAACTGTAGTGGTGAACTGTAGAAATAGTAGTGTTGAACTGTAGTGGTGAACTGTAGTAATAGTAGTGTTGAACTGTAGTAATAGAAGTGTTGAACTGTAGTGGTGAACTGTAGTGGTGAACTGCAGTAATAGTAGTGTTGAACTGTAGTGTTGAACTGTAGTAATAGTTGTGTTGAACTGTAGTGTTGAACTGTAGTAAAAGTAGTGTTGAACTGTAGTGTTGAACTGTAGTGTTGAACTGTAGTGGTGAACTCTAGTGTTGAACTGTAGTGGTGAACTGTAGTGGTGAACTGTCGTAATAGTAGTGTTGAACTGTAGTGTTGAACTGTAGTGTTGAACTGTAGTAATAGTAGTGTTGAACTTCAGTGTTGAACTTTAGTGTTGAATTGTAGGGCTGAACTGTAGTTGTGAACTGTAGTGTTGAACTGTGGTGGTGAACTGTAGTAATAGTAGTGTTGTACTGTAGTGTTGAACTGTAGTGTTGAACTGTAGTGGTGACCTGTAGTGTTGAACTGTAGTGGTGAACTGTAGTGTTAAACTTTAGTGGTGAACTGTAGTGTTGAACTGTAGTGGTGAACTCTAGTGTTGAACTGTAGTGGTGAACTGTTGTGGTGAACTGTCGTAATAGTAGTGTTGAACTGTAGTGTTGAACTGTAGTGTTGAACTGTAGTAATAGTAGTGTTGAACTGTAGTGTTGAATTTTAGTGCTGAACTGTAGTGTTGAACTGTAGTGTTGAATTGTAGTGCTGAACTGTAGTTGTGAACTGTAGTGTTGAACTGTGGTGGTGAACTGTAGTAATAGTAGTGTTGTACTGTAGTGTTGAACTGTAGTGTTGAACTGTAGTAATAGTAGTGTTGTACTGTAGTGTTGAACTGTAGTGTTGAACTGTAGTAATAGTAGAGTTGAACTGTAGTGTTGAACTGTAGTGTTGAACTGTAGTGGTGAACTGTAGTGTTAAACTGTAGTGGTGAACTGTAGTGTTGAACTGTCGTGGTGAACTGTAGTGGTGAACTGTAGGAATAGTAGTGTTGAACTGTAGTGGTGAACTGTAGGAATAGTAGTGTTGAACGGTAGTGGTGAACTGTAGTAATAGTAGTGTTGAACTGTAGTGGTGAACTGTAGGAATAGTAGTGTTGAACTGTAGTGGTGAACTGTTGTAATAGTAATGGTGAACTGTAGTGTTGAACTGTAGTGTTGAACTGTAGTTTTAAACCGTCGTGGTGAACTTTAGTGGTGAACTGTAGTAAGAGTAGTGTTGAACTGTAGTGGTGAACTGTAGTAATAGTAGTGTTGAACTGTAGTTTTGAACTGCAGTGGTGAACTGTAGTGTTAAACTGTAGCGGTGAACTGTAGTGTCGAACTGTAGTGGTGAACTGTAGTAATAGTACTGTTGAACTGTATTGGTGAACTGTAGTGGTGAACTGTAGTGTTGAACTGTAGTGGTGAACTGTAGTATTATTAGTGTTGAACTGTAGTGTTGAACTGTAGTGGTGAACTGTAGTAATAGTAGTGTTGAACTGTATTGGTGAACTGTAGTAATAGTAGTGTTGAACTGTAGCAATAGTAGTGTTGAACTGCAGTGGTGAACTGTAGTATTATTAGTGTTGAACTGTAGTAATGGTAGTGTTGAACTGTAGTGGCGAACTGTAGTAATAGTAGTGTTGAGCTGTAGTGGTGAACTGTAGTAATAGTAGTGTTGAACTGTAGTGGTGAACTCTAGTAATAGTAGTGTTGTACTGTAGTGTTGAACTGTAGTGTTGAACTGTAGTGGTGACCTGTAGTGTTGAACTGTAGTGGTGAACTGTAGTGTTGAACTGTGGTGGTGAACTGTAGTAATAGTAGTGTTGTACTGTAGTGTTGAACTGTAGTGTTGAACTGTAGTGGTGACCTGTAGTGTTGAACTGTAGTGGTGAACTGTAGTGTTAAACTTTAGTGGTGAACTGTAGTGTTGAACTGTAGTGGTGAACTCTAGTGTTGAACTGTAGTGGTGAACTGTTGTGGTGAACTGTCGTAATAGTAGTGTTGAACTGTAGTGTTGAACTGTAGTGTTGAACTGTAGTGTTGAACTGTAGTAATAGTAGTGTTGAACTGTAGTGTTGAATTTTAGTGCTGAACTGTAGTGTTGAACTGTAGTGTTGAATTGTAGTGCTGAACTGTAGTTGTGAACTGTAGTGTTGAACTGTGGTGGTGAACTGTAGTAATAGTAGTGTTGTACTGTAGTGTTGAACTGTAGTGTTGAACTGTAGTAATAGTAGTGTTGTACTGTAGTGTTGAACTGTAGTGTTGAACTGTAGTAATAGTAGAGTTGAACTGTAGTGTTGAACTGTAGTGTTGAACTGTAGTGGTGAACTGTAGTGTTAAACTGTAGTGGTGAACTGTAGTGTTGAACTGTCGTGGTGAACTGTAGTGGTGAACTGTAGGAATAGTAGTGTTGAACTGTAGTGGTGAACTGTAGGAATAGTAGTGTTGAACGGTAGTGGTGAACTGTAGTAATAGTAGTGTTGAACTGTAGTGGTGAACTGTAGGAATAGTAGTGTTGAACTGTAGTGGTGAACTGTTGTAATAGTAATGGTGAACTGTAGTGTTGAACTGTAGTGTTGAACTGTAGTTTTAAACCGTCGTGGTGAACTTTAGTGGTGAACTGTAGTAAGAGTAGTGTTGAACTGTAGTGGTGAACTGTAGTAATAGTAGTGTTGAACTGTAGTTTTGAACTGCAGTGGTGAACTGTAGTGTTAAACTGTAGCGGTGAACTGTAGTGTCGAACTGTAGTGGTGAACTGTAGTAATAGTACTGTTGAACTGTATTGGTGAACTGTAGTGGTGAACTGTAGTGTTGAACTGTAGTGGTGAACTGTAGTATTATTAGTGTTGAACTGTAGTGTTGAACTGTAGTGGTGAACTGTAGTAATAGTAGTGTTGAACTGTATTGGTGAACTGTAGTAATAGTAGTGTTGAACTGTAGCAATAGTAGTGTTGAACTGCAGTGGTGAACTGTAGTATTATTAGTGTTGAACTGTAGTAATGGTAGTGTTGAACTGTAGTGGTGAACTGTAGTAATAGTAGTGTTGAGCTGTAGTGGTGAACTGTAGTAATAGTAGTGTTGAACTGTAGTGGTGAACTCTAGTAATAGTAGTGTTGAACTGTTGTGGTGAACTGTAGTAATAGTAGTGTTGAAATGTAGTGGTGAACTGTAGTGTTGAACTGTAGTGTTGAACTGTAGTGGTGAACTGTAGTTATAGTGGTGTTGAACTTTAGTGGTGAACTGTAGTAATAGTAGTGTTGAACTGTTGTGGTGAACTGTAGCACTATTAGTGGTGAACTGTAGTGTTGAACTGTAGTGGTGAACTGTAGTAATAGTAGTGTTGAACTGTAGTGGTGAACTGTAGGAATAGTAGTGTTGAACTGTAGTGGTGAACTGTAGTAATAGTAATGGTGAACTGTAGTGTTGAACTGTAGTGTTGAACTGTAGTGTTGAACTTTAGTGTTGAACTGTAGTGTTGAACTGTAGTGTTGAACTGTATTGGTGAACTGTAGTGTTGAACTGTCGTGGTGAACTGTAGTGGTGAACTGTAGAAATAGTAGTGTTGAACTGTAGTGGTGAACTGTAGTAATAGTAGTGTTGAACTGTAGTAATAGAAGTGTTGAACTGTAGTGGTGAACTGTAGTGGTGAACTGCAGTAATAGTAGTGTTGAACTGTAGTGTTGAACTGTAGTAATAGTTGTGTTGAACTGTAGTGTTGAACTGTAGTAAAAGTAGTGTTGAACTGTAGTGTTGAACTGTAGTGTTGATCCTTGTGGTGAACAGTAGTGTTGAACTGTAGTGGTGAACTGTAGTAATATACGTGTTGAACTGTAGTGGTGAACTTAGTAGTGAACTGTAGTAATAGTAGTGTTGAACTGTAGTGGTGAACCGTAGTAATAGTTGTGTTGAACTGTAGTGTTGAACTGTAGTAATAGTAGTGTTGAACTGTAGTGGTGAACTGTAGTGGTGAACTGTAGTAATAGTAGTGTTGAACTGTAGTGGTGAACTGTAGTGGTGAACTGTAGTAATAGTAGTGTTGAACTGTAGTGTTGAACTGTAGTGTTGAACTGTAGTGGTGAACTGTAGTGTTGAACTGTAGTGTTGAACTGTGGTGGTGAACTGTAGTAATAGTAGTGTTGTACTGTAGTGGTGAACTGTAGTGTTGAACTGTAATGGCAAACTGTAGTAATAGTACTGTTGAACTGTAGTGGTGAAC
This sequence comes from Sprattus sprattus, assembly GCF_963457725.1. Classification (NCBI taxonomy): domain Eukaryota; kingdom Metazoa; phylum Chordata; class Actinopteri; order Clupeiformes; family Clupeidae; genus Sprattus; species Sprattus sprattus. The sequence continues at coordinate 42,722,641 of NC_137920.1, forward strand.
TGTAGTGGTGAACTGTAGTAATAGTAGTGTTGAACTGTAGTGGTGAACTGTAGTGGTGAACGGCAGTGTTGAACTGCAATAATAGTAGTGTTGAACCGTAGTGTTGAACTGTAGTGGTGAACTGTAGTGTTGAACTGTGGTAATAGTAGTGTTGAACTGTAGTGTTGAACTGTAGTAATAGTAGTGTTGAACTGTAGTGTTGAACTGTAGTAATAGTAGTGTTGAACTGTAGTTATAGTAGAGTTGAACTGTAGTAAAAGTAGTGTTGAACTGTAGTAATAGTAGTGTTGAACTGTAGTAATAGTAGTGTTGAACTGTAGTAATAGTAGTGTTGAACTGTAGTGTTGAACTGTAGTAATAGTAGTGTTGAACTGTAGTGTTGAACTGTAGTAATAGTAGTGTTGAACTGTAGTTATAGTAGAGTTGAACTGTAGTAAAAGTAGTGTTGAACTGTAGTAATAGTAGTGTTGAACTGTAGTAATAGTAGTGTTGAACTGTAGTAATATTAGTGTTGAACTGTAGTAATAGTAGTGTTGAACTGTAGTAATAGTAGTGTTGAACTGTAGTAATATTAGTGTTGAACTGTAGTAATAGTAGTGTTGAACTGTAGTAATAGTAGTGTTGAACTGTATTGTTGAACTGTAGTGTTGAACTGTAGTGTTGAACTGTAGTGGTGAACTGTAGTGTTGAACTGTAGTGGTGAACTGTAGTAATAGAAGTGTTGAACTGTAGTGTTGAACTGTAGTCTTGAACTGTAGTGTTGAACTGTAGTGGTGAACTGTAGTGCTGTAGTGTTGAACTTTGGTGGTGAACTGTAGTAATAGTAGTGTTGTACTGTAGTGTTGAAATGTAGTAATAGTAGTGTTGAAATGTAGTAATAGTAGTGTTGAAATGTAGTGGTGAACTGTAGTGTTGAACTGTAGTGTTGAACTGTGGTGGTGAACTGTAGTAATAGTAGTGTTGTACTGTAGTGTTGAACTGTAGTAATAGTAGTGTTGAACTGTAGTGGTGAACTGTAGTGTTGAACTGTAGTGTTGAACTGTAGTAATAGTAGTGTTAAACTGTAGTGTTGAACTGTAGTGTTGAACTGTAGTGGTGAACTGTAATGGTGAACTGTAGTGGTGAACTGTAGTGGTGAACTGTAGTGGTGAACTGTAGTGTTGAACTGTTGTGGTGAACTGTAGTGTTAAACTGTAGTGGTGAACTGTAGTGTTGAACTGTCGTGGTGAACTGTAGTGGTGAACTGTAGTAATAGTAGTGTTGAACTGTAGTGTTGAACTGTAGTAATAGTAATGGTGAACTGTAGTGGTGAACTGTAGTAATAGTAGTGTTGAACTGTTGTGGTGAACTGTAGTACTATTAGTGTTGAACTGTCGTGGTGAACTGTAGTGTTAAACTGTAGTTGTGAACTGTAGTGGTGAACTGTAGTGTTGAACTGTATTGTTGAATTGTAGTTATAGTAGTGTTGAACTGTAGTAATAGTAGTGTTGAACTGTAGTGTTGAACTGTAGTAATAGTAGTGTTGAACTGTAGTGTTGAACTGTAGAAATAGTAGTGTTGAACTGTAGTAATAGTAGTGTTGAACTGTAGTAATAGTAGTGTTGAACTGTATTGTTGAACTGTAGTGTTGAACTGTAGTGGTGAACTGTAGTGTTGAACTGTAGTGGTGAACTGTAGTAATAGAAGTGTTGAACTGTAGTGGTGAACTTTAGTGGTGAACTGCAGTAATAGTAGTGTTGAACTGTAGTGGTGAACTGTAGTAATAGTTGTGTTGAACTGAAGTGTTGAACTGTAGTAATAGTAGTGTTGAACTGTAGTGTTGAACTGTCGTGGTGAACTGTAGTGTTGAACTGTAGTGGTGAACTCTAGTGTTGAACTGTAGTGGCGAACTGTAGTGGTGAACTGTCGTAATAGTAGTGTTGAACTGTAGTGTTGAACTGTAGTGTTGAACTGTAGTAATAGTAGTGTTGAACTGTAGTGTTTAACTGTAGTGTTGAATTGTAGGGCTGAACTGTAGTTGTGAACTGTAGTGTTGAACTGTGGTGGTGAACTTTAGTAATAGTAGTGTTGTACTGTAGTGTTGAACTGTAGTGTTGAACTGTAGTGGTGAACTGTAGTGTTGAACTGTAGTTGTGAACTGTAGTGTTGAACTGTAGTGGTGAACTATTGTGTTGAACTGTAGTGGTGAACTCTAGTGTTGAACTGTAGTGGTGAACTGTCGTAATAGTAGTGTTGAACTGTAGTGTTGAACTGTAATGTTGAACTGTAGTAATAGTAGTGTTCAACTGTAGTGTTGAACTGTAGTGTTGAATTGTAGTGCTGAACTGTAGTGTTGAACTGTAGTGTTGAATTGTAGTGCTGAACTTTAGTTGTGAACTGTAGTGTTGAACTGTGGTGGTGAACTGTAGTAATAGTAATGTTGTACTGTAGTGTTGAACTGTAGTGTTGAACTGTAGTAATAGTAGTGTTGAACTGTAGTGTTGAACTGTAGTAATAGTAGTGTTGAACTGTAGTGTTGAACTGTAGTGTTGAACTGTAGTGTTGAACTGTAGTGGTGAACTGTAGTGTTAAACTGTAGTGGTGAACTGTAGTGTTGAACTGTCGTGGTGAACTGTAGTGGTGAACTGTAGGAATAGTAGTGTTGAACTGTAGTGGTGAACTGTAGTAATAGTAGTGTTGAACTGTAGTGGTGAACTGTAGGAATAGTAGTGTTGAACTGTAGTGGTGAACTGTAGTAATAGTAATGGTGAACTGTAGTGTTGAACTGTAGTGTTGAACTCTAGTGTTGAACTTTAGTGTTGAACTGTAGAGTTGAACTGTAGTGTTGAACTGTATTGGTGAACTGTAGTGTTGAACTGTCGTGGTGAACTGTAGTGGTGAACTGTAGAAATAGTAGTGTTGAACTGTAGTGGTGAACTGTAGTAATAGTAGTGTTGAACTGTAGTAATAGAAGTGTTGAACTGTAGTGGTGAACTGTAGTGGTGAACTGCAGTAATAGTAGTGTTGAACTGTAGTGTTGAACTGTAGTAATAGTTGTGTTGAACTGTAGTGTTGAACTGTAGTAAAAGTAGTGTTGAACTGTAGTGTTGAACTGTAGTGTTGAACTGTAGTGGTGAACTGTAGTGGTGAACTGTCGTAATAGTAGTGTTGAACTGTAGTGTTGAACTGTAGTGTTGAACTGTAGTAATAGTAGTGTTGAACTTCAGTGTTGAACTTTAGTGTTGAATTGTAGGGCTGAACTGTAGTTGTGAACTGTAGTGTTGAACTGTGGTGGTGAACTGTAGTAATAGTAGTGTTGTACTGTAGTGTTGAACTGTAGTGTTGAACTGTAGTGGTGACCTGTAGTGTTGAACTGTAGTGGTGAACTGTAGTGTTAAACTTTAGTGGTGAACTGTAGTGTTGAACTGTAGTGGTGAACTCTAGTGTTGAACTGTAGTGGTGAACTGTTGTGGTGAACTGTCGTAATAGTAGTGTTGAACTGTAGTGTTGAACTGTAGTGTTGAACTGTAGTAATAGTAGTGTTGAACTGTAGTGTTGAATTTTAGTGCTGAACTGTAGTGTTGAACTGTAGTGTTGAATTGTAGTGCTGAACTGTAGTTGTGAACTGTAGTGTTGAACTGTGGTGGTGAACTGTAGTAATAGTAGTGTTGTACTGTAGTGTTGAACTGTAGTGTTGAACTGTAGTAATAGTAGTGTTGTACTGTAGTGTTGAACTGTAGTGTTGAACTGTAGTAATAGTAGAGTTGAACTGTAGTGTTGAACTGTAGTGTTGAACTGTAGTGGTGAACTGTAGTGTTAAACTGTAGTGGTGAACTGTAGTGTTGAACTGTCGTGGTGAACTGTAGTGGTGAACTGTAGGAATAGTAGTGTTGAACTGTAGTGGTGAACTGTAGGAATAGTAGTGTTGAACGGTAGTGGTGAACTGTAGTAATAGTAGTGTTGAACTGTAGTGGTGAACTGTAGGAATAGTAGTGTTGAACTGTAGTGGTGAACTGTTGTAATAGTAATGGTGAACTGTAGTGTTGAACTGTAGTGTTGAACTGTAGTTTTAAACCGTCGTGGTGAACTTTAGTGGTGAACTGTAGTAAGAGTAGTGTTGAACTGTAGTGGTGAACTGTAGTAATAGTAGTGTTGAACTGTAGTTTTGAACTGCAGTGGTGAACTGTAGTGTTAAACTGTAGCGGTGAACTGTAGTGTCGAACTGTAGTGGTGAACTGTAGTAATAGTACTGTTGAACTGTATTGGTGAACTGTAGTGGTGAACTGTAGTGTTGAACTGTAGTGGTGAACTGTAGTATTATTAGTGTTGAACTGTAGTGTTGAACTGTAGTGGTGAACTGTAGTAATAGTAGTGTTGAACTGTATTGGTGAACTGTAGTAATAGTAGTGTTGAACTGTAGCAATAGTAGTATTGAACTGCAGTGGTGAACTGTAGTATTATTAGTGTTGAACTGTAGTAATGGTAGTGTTGAACTGTAGTGGCGAACTGTAGTAATAGTAGTGTTGAGCTGTAGTGGTGAACTGTAGTAATAGTAGTGTTGAACTGTAGTGGTGAACTCTAGTAATAGTAGTGTTGTACTGTAGTGTTGAACTGTAGTGTTGAACTGTAGTGGTGACCTGTAGTGTTGAACTGTAGTGGTGAACTGTAGTGTTGAACTGTGGTGGTGAACTGTAGTAATAGTAGTGTTGTACTGTAGTGTTGAACTGTAGTGTTGAACTGTAGTGGTGACCTGTAGTGTTGAACTGTAGTGGTGAACTGTAGTGTTAAACTTTAGTGGTGAACTGTAGTGTTGAACTGTAGTGGTGAACTCTAGTGTTGAACTGTAGTGGTGAACTGTTGTGGTGAACTGTCGTAATAGTAGTGTTGAACTGTAGTGTTGAACTGTAGTGTTGAACTGTAGTGTTGAACTGTAGTAATAGTAGTGTTGAACTGTAGTGTTGAATTTTAGTGCTGAACTGTAGTGTTGAACTGTAGTGTTGAATTGTAGTGCTGAACTGTAGTTGTGAACTGTAGTGTTGAACTGTGGTGGTGAACTGTAGTAATAGTAGTGTTGTACTGTAGTGTTGAACTGTAGTGTTGAACTGTAGTAATAGTAGTGTTGTACTGTAGTGTTGAACTGTAGTGTTGAACTGTAGTAATAGTAGAGTTGAACTGTAGTGTTGAACTGTAGTGTTGAACTGTAGTGGTGAACTGTAGTGTTAAACTGTAGTGGTGAACTGTAGTGTTGAACTGTCGTGGTGAACTGTAGTGGTGAACTGTAGGAATAGTAGTGTTGAACTGTAGTGGTGAACTGTAGGAATAGTAGTGTTGAACGGTAGTGGTGAACTGTAGTAATAGTAGTGTTGAACTGTAGTGGTGAACTGTAGGAATAGTAGTGTTGAACTGTAGTGGTGAACTGTTGTAATAGTAATGGTGAACTGTAGTGTTGAACTGTAGTGTTGAACTGTAGTTTTAAACCGTTGTGGTGAACTTTAGTGGTGAACTGTAGTAAGAGTAGTGTTGAACTGTAGTGGTGAACTGTAGTAATAGTAGTGTTGAACTGTAGTTTTGAACTGCAGTGGTGAACTGTAGTGTTAAACTGTAGCGGTGAACTGTAGTGTCGAACTGTAGTGGTGAACTGTAGTAATAGTACTGTTGAACTGTATTGGTGAACTGTAGTGGTGAACTGTAGTGTTGAACTGTAGTGGTGAACTGTAGTATTATTAGTGTTGAACTGTAGTGTTGAACTGTAGTGGTGAACTGTAGTAATAGTAGTGTTGAACTGTATTGGTGAACTGTAGTAATAGTAGTGTTGAACTGTAGCAATAGTAGTGTTGAACTGCAGTGGTGAACTGTAATATTATTAGTGTTGAACTGTAGTAATGGTAGTGTTGAACTGTAGTGGTGAACTGTAGTAATAGTAGTGTTGAGCTGTAGTGGTGAACTGTAGTAATAGTAGTGTTGAACTGTAGTGGTGAACTCTAGTAATAGTAGTGTTGAACTGTTGTGGTGAACTGTAGTAATAGTAGTGTTGAAATGTAGTGGTGAACTGTAGTGTTGAACTGTAGTGTTGAACTGTAGTGGTGAACTGTAGTTATAGTGGTGTTGAACTTTAGTGGTGAACTGTAGTAATAGTAGTGTTGAACTGTTGTGGTGAACTGTAGCACTATTAGTGGTGAACTGTAGTGTTGAACTGTAGTGGTGAACTGTAGTAATAGTAGTGTTGAACTGTAGTGGTGAACTGTAGGAATAGTAGTGTTGAACTGTAGTGGTGAACTGTAGTAATAGTAATGGTGAACTGTAGTGTTGAACTGTAGTGTTGAACTGTAGTGTTGAACTTTAGTGTTGAACTGTAGTGTTGAACTGTAGTGTTGAACTGTATTGGTGAACTGTAGTGTTGAACTGTCGTGGTGAACTGTAGTGGTGAACTGTAGAAATAGTAGTGTTGAACTGTAGTGGTGAACTGTAGTAATAGTAGTGTTGAACTGTAGTAATAGAAGTGTTGAACTGTAGTGGTGAACTGTAGTGGTGAACTGCAGTAATAGTAGTGTTGAACTGTAGTGTTGAACTGTAGTAATAGTTGTGTTGAACTGTAGTGTTGAACTGTAGTAAAAGTAGTGTTGAACTGTAGTGTTGAACTGTAGTGTTGAACTGTCGTGGTGAACTGTAGTGTTGAACTGTAGTGGTGAACTCTAGTGTTGAACTGTAGTGGTGAACTGTAGTGGTGAACTGTCGTAATAGTAGTGTTGAACTGTAGTGTTGAACTGTAGTGTTGAACTGTAGTAATAGTAGTGTTGAACTTCAGTGTTGAACTTTAGTGTTGAATTGTAGGGCTGAACTGTAGTTGTGAACTGTAGTGTTGAACTGTGGTGGTGAACTGTAGTAATAGTAGTGTTGTACTGTAGTGTTGAACTGTAGTGTTGAACTGTAGTGGTGAACTGTAGTGTTGAACAGTAGTGGTGAACTGTAGTGTTAAACTTTAGTGGTGAACTGTAGTGTTGAACTGTAGTGGTGAACTCTAGTGTTGAACTGTAGTGGTGAACTGTTGTGGTGAACTGTCGTAATAGTAGTGTTGAACTGTAGTGTTGAACTGTAGTGTTGAACTGTAGTGTTGAACTGTAGTAATAGTAGTGTTGAACTGTAGTGTTGAATTTTAGTGCTGAACTGTAGTGTTGAACTGTAGTGTTGAATTGTAGTGCTGAACTGTAGTTGTGAACTGTAGTGTTGAACTGTGGTGGTGAACTGTAGTAATAGTAGTGTTGTACTGTAGTGTTGAACTGTAGTGTTGAACTGTAGTAATAGTAGTGTTGTACTGTAGTGTTGAACTGTAGTGTTGAACTGTAGTAATAGTAGAGTTGAACTGTAGTGTTGAACTGTAGTGTTGAACTGTAGTGGTGAACTGTAGTGTTAAACTGTAGTGGTGAACTGTAGCGTTGAACTGTCGTGGTGAACTGTAGTGGTGAACTGTAGGAATAGTAGTGTTGAACTGTAGTGGTGAACTGTAGGAATAGTAGTGTTGAACGGTAGTGGTGAACTGTAGTAATAGTAGTGTTGAACTGTAGTGGTGAACTGTAGGAATAGTAGTGTTGAACTGTAGTGGTGAACTGTTGTAATAGTAATGGTGAACTGTAGTGTTGAACTGTAGTGTTGAACTGTAGTGTTAAACCGTCGTGGTGAACTTTAGTGGTGAACTGTAGTAAGAGTAGTGTTGAACTGTAGTGGTGAACTGTAGTAATAGTAGTGTTGAACTGTAGTTTTGAACTGCAGTGGTGAACTGTAGTGTTAAACTGTAGTGGTGAACTGTAGTGTCGAACTGTAGTGGTGAACTGTAGTAATAGTACTGTTGAACTGTATTGGTGAACTGTAGTGGTGAACTGTAGTGTTGAACTGTAGTGGTGAACTGTAGTATTATTAGTGTTGAACTGTAGTGTTGAACTGTAGTGGTGAACTGTAGTAATAGTAGTGTTGAACTGTATTGGTGAACTGTAGTAATAGTAGTGTTGAACTGTAGCAATAGTAGTGTTGAACTGCAGTGGTGAACTGTAGTATTATTAGTGTTGAACTGTAATAATGGTAGTGTTGAACTGTAGTGGTGAACTGTAGTAATAGTAGTGTTGAGCTGTAGTGGTGAACTGTAGTAATAGTAGTGTTGAACTGTAGTGGTGAACTGTAGTAATAGTAGTGTTGAACTGTTGTGGTGAACTGTAGTAATAGTAGTGTTGAAATGTAGTGGTGAACTGTAGTGTTGAACTGTAGTGTTGAACTGTAGTGGTGAACTGTAGTTATAGTGGTGTTGAACTTTAGTGGTGAACTGTAGTAATAGTAGTGTTGAACTGTTGTGGTGAACTGTAGCACTATTAGTGGTGAACTGTAGTGTTGAACTGTAGTGGTGAACTGTAGTAATAGTAGTGTTGAACTGTAGTGTTGAACTGTAGTAATAGTAGTATTGAACTGTAGTGTTGAACTTTAGTGTTGAACTGTAGTAATACAAGTGTTGAGCTGTAGTGGTGAACTGTAGTAATAGTAGTGTTGAACTGTAGTGGTGAACTGTAGTATTATTAGTGTTGAACTGTAGTAATGGTAGTGTTGAACTGTAGTGGTGAACTGTAGTAATAGTAGTGTTGAACTGTATTGGTGAACTGTAGTAATAGTAGTGTTGAACTGTAGCAATAGTAGTGTTGAACTGCAGTGGTGAACTGTAGTATTATTAGTGTTGAACTGTAGTAATCGTAGTGTTGAACTGTAGTGGTGAACTGTAGTAATAGTAGTGTTGAGCTGTAGTGTTGAACTGTAGTAATAGTAGTGTTGAACTGTAGTGGTGAACTGTAGTAATAGTAGTGTTGAACTGTTGTGGTGAACTGTAGTAATATTAGTGTTGAAATGTAGTGGTGAACTGTAGTGTTGAACTGTAGTGTTGAACTGTAGTGGTTAACTGTATTTATAGTGGTGTTGAACTTTAGTGGTGAACTGTAGTAATAGTAGTGTTGAACTGTTGTGGTGAACTGTAGCACTAGTAGTGGTGACACATGAGAGTTAGGGTTAGGGTTAATCCTCACCGACTGCCATCCAGATGGAGTAACGGATCCAGGTCTGGCCATCCAGCTGCACCATGAGGTAGATGTTGACACACAGACTCAGCACTGGCAGCAGAGGGACCAGGGGCACCTAAGCAGACAGCAAATGTTGTTTCAAGAGGCTGAGTGTGGTTGTGTGTGTGTGTGTGTGTGTGTGTGTGTGTGTGTGTGACTCAGCACAGGCAGCAGAGGGACCAGAGGCACCTAAGCAGACAGCACATGTTGTTTCAAGAGGCTGTGTGCTTTCAGGTAAGATGTGAGCTGAGGTAGAGTTCATAGTTCTCTCTGAAACGGTATTATCACCACGGAGATGAGGGATATATACTTTCCCATAAACATGTGGGCCGTCTGATAGGGTCTATAGTATCATAAATATATAAAAACATGTCCTCTGGTAGGGTCTATAGTATCATATATATAAACATGTCCTCTGGTAGGGTCTATAGTATCATATATATAAACATGTCCTCTGACAGGGTCTATAGTATCATATATATAAAAAAAAATGTCATCTGGTAGGGTCTATAGTATCATATATATATAAAAACATGTCCTCTGGTAGGGTCTATAGTATCATATTTATAAACATGTCCTCTGATAGGGTCTATAGTATAATATATATATACAGGTGCATCTCAATAAATTAGAATATCATCGAAAAGTTGATTTATTTCTGTAATTCTATTCAAAAAGTGAAACTCATATATTATATAGATTGTTTACACACAGACTGATCTATTTAAAGTGTTTATGTCTTTTAATTTTCATTATTATAACTGCCAGCTAATGAAAACCAGAAATTCAGTATCTCAGAAAATTAGAATATTGTGAAAAAGTTCCATATTGATGACCAATGGTGTCACACTCTAATCAGCGAATTAACTCAAAACAACGGCAAAGGCTTCCTGAGCCCTTAAATGGTCTCTCAGTCTAGTTCAGCAGGCTACACAATCATGGGGAAGACTGCTGACTTGACATTTGTCCAGAAGACGATCATTGACACCCTGCACAAGAAGGGTAAGACACAAAAGGTCATTGCTAAAGAAGCATGCTGTTCACAGAGTGCTGTATCCAAGCACATTAATGGGAAGTTGAA
>NC_137920.1:42737789-42752789 GCF_963457725.1 Sprattus sprattus
AGCATGGAGGGATGGAGGGGAGGATGGAGGGAGAGAGGGATGAAGGTTGGAGGGGAGGATGGAGGGATGAAGGGAGAGAAGGATGGAGAGATGGAGGGGAGGATGAAGGGAGAGAGGGATGGAGAGAGAGAGGGAGAAGGATAGAGGGAGAGAGGGAGAGGGATGGAGGGATGAAGGATGGAGGGAGAGAGGGATGGAGGGATGAAGGGGTGGAGGGGAGGATGAAGGGAGAGAGGGATAGAGAGATGAAGGGGTGGAGGGGAGGATGGTTACTTGTGGTGGCGATGCAGTCGAAGCCGACGAAGGCGTAGAAGCAGGTGGCTGCTCCGGCGATCGTTCCCTCAAAACCGAACGGAAAGAAGCCGCCGGTGCCGTAGATGGGGTCCGCCTCCGTCCCGTCACTGAAGTTCCTGTGGGGGGGGGGGGGGGGGGTGATTCTAAGTAACCAAAGCCTCAACAGCCTCTATAACCCCTCCTACCGTGAGGTGAGCTCTATAACCCCTCCTACCCTGAGGTGAGCTCTATAACCCCTCCTACCCTGAGGTGAGCTCTACAACCCCTCCCACCCTGAGGTGAGCTCTATAACCTCTCCTGCCCCCGGCACCTACCCTGAGGTGAGCTCTATAACCCATCTGCCCCGGCACCTACCCTGAGGTGAGCTCTATAACCCCTCCTTCCCTGAGGTGAGCTCTATAACCCCAGGCACCTACCCTCAGGTGAGCTCTATAACCCCTCCTACCCTGAGGTGAGCTCTATAACCCCTCCTGTCCCGGCACCTACCCTCAGGTGAGCTCTATAACCCCTCCTCCCCTGAGGTGAGCTCTATAACCCAGGCACCTACCCTCAGGTGAGCTCTATAACCCCTCCTACCCTGAGGTGAGCTCTATAACCCAGGCACCTACCCTCAGGTGAGCTCTATAACCCCTCCTGCCCTGAGGTGAGCTCTATAACCCCAGGCACCTACCCTCAGGTGAGCTCTATAACCCCTCCTGCCCTGAGGTGAGCTCTATAACCCCAGGCACCTACCCTCAGGTGAGCTCTATAACCCCTGTAGGAGCCAAATTTACCTTTATGTTGATTCTTGTGTTTTATCTCTTTATTAGTATGTGCAAGTGTGTGTGTGTTTGTATGACTGACACTATGGCCGTAGGTATTTGCCCCACCTAGAGGACACCTGAACAAACCTGAGTGGCTGAAGGTGGAGCCCAAGGGGGAAAGGCCTTAAAAGCCTGGAGCCACAGCATCTGGGCGTGGCGGAGAAAGGCAACAGTTTTTTGACCGTGTGCCAGGACTTTGTAATGAACAGTGCTTTGACAAAAGACTCTTTAGTTGAATATATTTTTTTTTTTTCCAACAACTTGTACCCACCATTTGCAATAAACAGTCAAAGGGACCAACTGGACTCACCTCTACTCCTCATCTTTTATACACATGTCAGAACGAAAATCCAACTCAGCTACCAGTGGTAGTATAATAGGAATTGCTGCTACAATTTAGTCAAAAAACTTCCTTGGATGGATGTACTTGGAAGAAAGCAACATTGGATGGAGCGGGATTCTGGAACAAAGGAAGTTCAAGTGTGAATTCAAGTGCATGTGCCACTCTGGAGTGCTAGATGGCCAAGATTGAATCCAAGTGAATCCACAGCAATCGGTATGTTTATGAAAAAACTTTTAAGTTTGTCAAGTTGAACAAAGAGCCTCAGTTTCCAATATGGATGACCATGCTGTTACTTCTGTTGATTCTAAAAAGCAAAAAGAAAAGTTTGAGTTAGAAAAAAAGCAAGTTAGAAAGAATAAATTGGCTGCGTTGACTCGCAAAATGAATAAGATGAGTGAGCTCATGTCTGATCCAGCAAACCTGGAGCAAGTAAAGGAGAGCCTACAGATATATAAAGAGGTTTTAGAGGAGTTTAATGAATTGCACAAACGATATCAAGAGCTTTTGTCAAAGGATGAACGTGTTACAGACACAGGACAATGGTATGAACCGAAGAGGATTAATATTGAGGAGTTTAAGACAAGGGCAGATGAATGGATTAAATCTTGTCCTGTAGTTGCACCTCTAACAGAGAAGGAGGATGAAATTAGTCCCAAGGACAGCATCTCTTCAGTCAGTAGGGGATCTAAAAGTTCAAAATCAAGTTCAGCGTCAGCTCGTCTGGCAGTACAGGCTGAGAGGGCAGCACTTTTAGCCAAGGCTGCTACTATGAAAGAAAGGCATGCTTTAGAAGAAAAGGAACAACTTTTAGCCAAAGAAAGAGAAGAAATTAGAAGGCAAATGGAGACTTTGAATTTTGAGGCTGAATTGTCTGCTACCAATGCCAAGCTTGCAGTGTATGCTGATGCTGAGGAGCAAGTGGCTTCTACCCCAGCTGATGGCATGAACGCGTACTTCGAGGAAAGGAACCTGGAACTCGCCAACATGGACACACTGCACAGGTGGCTCTCACAACCAACATGCTTGAAGAAAGGATTGTTCGACCAAAGGATAGGGTGAAACACGTACCTTTGTTTCAAGCAAGCAAGCAAGGTGAACTGGGTGAACATATAGGATATTGGTTACTCCAGGAAACCCCAGAGGCCGTAGGTCCAGCTCAAAGGTCACAGCCTGGATTGAATCCACAGGCAGATCGTGCAACTCAAGGAGGTAATGTTGTTTTGGAACGTATTAATGAGAAATCCAATGATCACTCTGACAAAGTTGAGCTCAGTACAGAATACAGACTGCTGGTTGATGATCTTGTAAACTCCCAGGCAGACATGGCAGGTCCTAGACTACCTGAACAAGAGCAGTGCAGGTCATTACAGGACATTGTAGCTCCCAGTAATCTAATTGCAATCTTGAATAGACAAAATGAAATCTGAGTCTGATCTCGGAAACGGTATTTCAAACCTGCTTTGCCAACCATCCTACTTGCTAACGTTCAGTCCATCGACAACAAAATGGATGAATTAAATGCACGTATTAAATTCCAACGGGACATCAGGAACTGTTGTGTATTGGCATTCGTTGAGACTTGGCTCGTTCCGGAGATCTCCGATACGGCAGTTACACCATCGGGATTCAGCATATACCGTCAGGACAGAACAGCTGATTCAGGCAAGCAAAGGGGTCTGTGTTATGGTTAGGGATGGGAACCGAGAACCGGGTCTTGTTTAGAACCGGTTCCCAATGAGCCGAATCTTTGGAATCGTTAGCCAAATTCATAACCGGGTCTGTTAACGGGTCTATGTGCCGTTTGCGCATGCGCGACCTCTTAATAATAATCAGACCGCAGCAGAAATGGCAACTCGACAGAAGCGATTTAAAGTGTGGCTTTATTTCACCTGAACGGATGCAAACACGGTCACTTGTAACCTCTGTAAAAAATGTATTTCCTCAAAGGGAGGAAGTACATCTACCATGAATAAGCACTTGAGCACACATGGTATAAAATTACAAGAATGTCATGTTTTCGATGCCAGCAGCAGCTCAACTAACGTCGGCGCTTCATCCCTAACTTGCCAAGGTAAACTCCTCAAAATGTTTTATCATAGGTCATAACGGTGTTACTCGTGTGTTATCAGCAAACGTTTGCGTTTTCGTGTTAACCATAACTAAACTTAGCATTGAATTGCTTAACAGAATGGGCGATGTTGGACATTGTCATATATTATATATAACTTACATAACTAGGCTAGCTTAACTGTAGAATCTTCTATTTTCAGCCGTTGGCTAGAGGCAGGGGCAGTGCTTGCCTCCCCTCTGTTGGTTCTAGGGTAGGGTTAGGCTGTACAAAAGACTCCGTTAATAATAAGGCGTGCAGCTCCCTCAGTTTGACAGTTCGATATTGATAAGTTTCTCGTAGCCAATTCAGTGGCAGCAATAGCTAAGTGTTAAATATACTGAGTGCCTAGTTTGTACATGATACAAGTAAGTATGTTTTAGTACGTTATTGTGTTTGTAGTGGACTCTACATTGCTATTAGAAGCGTTAAGCATAATAGTTCGCTATTAGCAATACAACCAAGCAACCTACAAGAAAATATACAGTCAAGCTGGAGACCCGGAGCGATCGCGTATCCTCCCAGAGAAGGCAGACATGCACATTTTTCTGCACAAAAATTGTAAATAGTCTTTGCCACTGCTAGTTAAATTTTTTTGGCAGCTCAGTTAATAATATACCCTTTTACAAAAGGAAGGAGCATTGTTATTTTTATGAACTTTTATATTAAACAGAACATTTTATTTAAGTTATGTAAGTTTTATTTAAATGTGTATGTAAACATTCTAAAAATTTATATAAAAGAACATTAATGTAAAAAACCCGTTTGTGCTCTTTTTTCACCCCTTACCCAATTATAAGAATCGTTAAGAGAATCGATAAGGAATCGGTTTGATAAGCAGGAATCGATAAGGAACCGGAATCGTTAAAATCTTATCGGTTCTCATCCCTAGTTATGGTTAACCTTCTATGGGCCACGGATATAGCAATTCTAGCATCTCACTGCTCTCCGGTCCTTGAGCTGCTAACTGTAAAAATCAGACCCTTCTATCTACCGCGGGAGTTTACTGCAGTCATCGTGAGTGTAGTCTACATCCCTCCCCAGGCAAATAAGGCTACTGCTTTGGATGAACTGTATGGGATTATAATGGGTCTGGAGCAGTGGAGGCTTCTCCATTGAGGAGAGGGAGGAAGATCCTCCTTAGCATTTTGAGAAAAAAAAGTGTACTTTGCCCAGGCTACTATGATTAATTAAAACCCTTAAATATGACTACTTTAATACCTTTGTATATGTAATGTTAGTTTCCCTGGGTAAAGATGACATTAGCACCCCCTATCGCTATCGAAAATTACTGCCGGAGGACCTTCCTCCCTCTACCCTCCATTGACTCCCATTCATTTCTCTGCCTGCGCTGGCGGCCGGTGGAATGCGTTGACTTCAATGGCAGAGGGGAGGACGATCCTCCTCTGAGAGGGTGTGACTAGTTTAGGGGTCTGGATAGCGCTAAAATCTATTAACGAATAGGCTGGAGTCACGTCTGCGCTATGAACCAATAAGCAGAAGCCCTGGATATGGTGGGTGGGGTTATCCCCTCAAATCTAGGCTACGAAAGATAATCTGCTCAGTCTAAGAGACACAGTTAAGCAAGAAGATCTGATCATTTTAATAATGAAAACACATTAGCAAATTAGCAAATAAAGTAAACTATGGAAACCGAGGACATTGTTCATGTTTTATTACAGAAACCATTCCATGGGGTGAGTTACAATGACAAGTTGGCCATTAAAGCAACAGGTAGACCAATTCCGAAGATTGAAATCACCAAAAGCAACGGCAGAGTCAGTGTCGTGAGTGCTACATGGTTTGCTAGGTAGGCTACTCGTGGGTGACTGGTAGCATTACCAACAATCGGTTATATTGCTGGCCCTGTTTACTAATGAATGTCAACTCTCCAACGTGATCTTTTCATGGATTTACTGATATAAAAAATATTGACAGGGCAACCAAGCGCCACGACAAATGTCAAGACCACGTTGGTGCTGCTATCCGCCTTTCATTGCTAGGCGGCACCATGCCTATAGAGCGGTTAGTGGATGAGGGTGTGCGGCTGCAAATTCAACAGCATAACGCTAAAGTGCGTGGCAATAGGGAGGTGCTAAAACGTCTGTTAGATGCAACGGCTTACCTAGGCATGCTAGAGTTGTCATTCAGGGGGCATGACGAAGGGGACAATTCTGACAACAAGGGCAATTGCAGGGAACTTGTGGAGGTGATAGCTAAGTATGACCGTGTTCTGGCAGAACATCTGGAAAGCTCCACCGTCTTCACAGGCATGTCAAAAACAATCCAGAACGATCTAATTGCAGCCATTCACCATTCGATTGAAACAGAGCTAGAAAAGGAACTTAACAGGGCACACTTCTTTTCCTGGCAAATTGACGAGACCACAGACATTAACTGTCATTCTCAGCTGTCTGTCATCTTGCGCTATGTTGATGACCACGGTACAATTCAGGAACGCCATTTTTCTAGCCAATAATACTTGCGCAAAAGGATGTAAGTGAATGATTCAGAGCACGATGCATTTGAAATGGCATCAATTAAGGTATTGTGTCTTCATTCTTCTTAAAACAATTGTAGCTGAAAATAATCAGACAAATTACAACCAATAGCTTCAGTCATTGAGTGGAAAAAATAGGCCCAATGATTGGCCCAGAATCTAGTCCTGATTTGACTAATTGGCTTTGCATCCTTTCCTTCTGGCCTGGACTAGTCCATCAAAGACATGCTGCCCACCAGCTTTCAAAGTACAATGCTGCCACTGGTGAATTTATCAATTTTATTCACATAATTATCCCTCCCGGCTATTTTGTGCTGTAGTTCACCAAAACACCCTGAAACAACTTGAGTCTCACATACTTATGCCACCAACAGTACAAACGGGCCAATGGCAACCAAGCGCGCAGTCCTTCCTCCCTCACTTTAAAATCCACCAGCCGCCACTGGTCTGGAGAATATGCACACGGAGGCAGCCTTCATTGTTGTTGGAGATTTCAACAGAGCCAACATGAAGAAAGTCCTGCCTAAATACCATCAGCACATAGACTTCTTCACACGTGGAGACCAGACCCTCGACCACTGTTATACAGCATTCCGGGACAGTTACAAACCCCTCCACCGCCCTGCTTTTGGAAAGGCTGACCACAGCTCCATTCTTCTCCTCCCTGCATATCGGCAAAAGCTGAAACAGGTCAGACCTGTTGCGAGGTCAGTCCATCAATGGAGTGACGAGAGTGTGGCTACTCTCCAGGACTGTTTTGACACCACTGACTGGCTGATGTTTCGGGAGGCAGCAGATGGGGACATAAATGAATACACGGATACTGTTTCCAGCTACATCCAACACTGCATTGATGATGTCGTTCCCAAGAAGGCTGTCTGGTCTTTCCCAAATCAGAAGCCCTGGGTTGATGCTGCGGTCCGGGCCAACCTGAGAGCCCGGTCTGCGGCCTTTAACTCCGGGGATCCTGATAAGTCCAGATACGACCTTTTGAAGGCCATTGTGACGTGCCAGGCTCACAGGCATGAAACATGAAGGGGAGACCACGCAGAATTTATAATAATAATAATATAAATAGTTCTTTATTAAAGGTAACAGTATAGGTATCTAATAATTATAGCACACGTGTGGTGAAGGTCAGTGCTGTGAATAGAAACAAAAGATGTTGTGTAAAGTCAATAGATGGGTGATATAAACAAACAACGACGACGACGACACACCAACGACAACTCCAAATCCAAATCCAACTCCAACTCCAACTCCAAATCCAAATCCAATCCAATACAATCACTATCCAAATCCACACTCCAAAGATCCATCCACAGCTCCAATCCAACGCTCTCCCGACTTCAGTCTCCTCAGGGCTTTTGTAACCCAGCCAGTTAAAAGATCCACCTGCGTCCAATCCCCTGCTGTTCACCTGCTTCCAATTACTGCTGAAAAGACAGAGACAGACAGGCATGCAAATACATTGGGGCGGGGCCTAGACCCGCCAGGGTCGTGACACCATCAAATCAGCAAAGAGGGATTACAGAACTAAAGTGGAGTCCAGTTACCATGGCTCTGACCCCAGGCGCATGTGGAGTGGACTAAGAGCCATCACTGACTATAAAGGGGGGAGTTACAGTGAGACCCAGTCTTCTGTCCTACACCCAGACGAGCTGAATGCCTTTTACGCTCGCTTTGAGAGGGACAGTGACCCCCCTGCAGTGGAGTTACCTGAAGGCCTATCCAGTGGTGTGCCTACATTAACTGTAGCTGAAGTGAGGCACTGCTTCAAAAAGATCAACCCTCGCAAGGCACCGGGCCCAGATGGCATATCAGGTAGGGTCCTCAGGGGTTGCGCTGACCAGCTAGCAGGGGTCTTCAGCGACATCTTTAACCTCTCCCTCAGCATGTCTGTACTTCCCACCTGCTTCAAAAGGACCACCATCATCCCTGTGCCCAAGAACACCAAGGCCATCTGCATGAATGACTATCGCCCTGTAGCACTGACCTCTGTCATAATGAAGTGCTTCGAGCGGCTAGTTAAATCCTTCATCTGCTCCTCACTGTCTCCCTCCCTGGACCCTATGCAGTTTGCATACCAGTCCAATAGGTCTACTGACGATGCCATCGCCCTGACTATGCACACCGCCCTCGCCCACCTGGACAAAGGGAATACATACGTAAGAATGCTTTTCATTGACTATAGTTCCGCATTCAACACCATCATCCCATCCAGACTCATCGCCAAGCTCATAGACCTGGGACTAAGCACCTCCCTATGCAGGTGGATCTTTGACTTTCTGACGGGGAGGCCACAGGTGGTGAGAATCGGTGACCGCACCTCATCCACAGTAATCACCAACACAGGCACCCCCCAGGGCTGTGTGCTCAGCCCCCTCCTGTTCTCCTTGTTCATGCATGACTGTGCGGCTACGCACAGTTCAAATCTCATCGTGAAGTTTGCTGACGACACAACCATTGTGGGCCTCATCACTGACAACGATGAGGCAGCCTACAGAGAGGAGGTTGATACCCTGACAACATGGTGTCAGGTAAATAACCTCTCTCTTAACATCAGTAAAACTAAAGAGATGATTGTGGATTATAGGAGACGGCAGGAAGAAGAGCATGCGCCCCTATACATCAATAGATCTCTAGTGGAAAAGGTCAGTTGCTTCAGGTTCCTTGGGGTGAACATCAGCGATGATCTCACCTGGTCTGTTCACGCGAACAAGGTGGTGAAAGCGGCCCGGAAACACCTTTTCTTTCTCAGGAGACTGAAGAAGTTTGGTATGGAATCAGTCATCCTCACTAACTTTTATAGGTGTACTATAGAGAGCATCCTGACTGGTTGTATCACAGTGTGGTACGGGAGCTGCACAGCCAAGGACCGTGAGGCCCTACGCAGTGTGGTCAGGTCTGCGGAGTTTATCATAGGCAGGGAGCTCCCAGCCCTGCAGGACATCTTCCATACACGATGCATCAGGAAAGCTGGCAGGATCCTTAAAGACTGTTACCATCCATCCTATAAACTTTTTTCCCCTTTGCCATCTGGTAGGCGTTACCGAAGTATTCAATCTCGCACCCGTAGATTGGAGAGCAGTTTCTTTCCCAGGGCCATCAGGCTTTTAAATGGACAGTGATGGAGTTTGATACACATTTGATTTGTCTTTAGGTTAGTATAGGTATATTAGGTTAGTTTAGGTTACTATATGTGTATGATATGTTTAGTAGATGGTATTGTATATTTAAATTTATTTTGTATATTTATTATATGTGGAATTGATGTTCAGAGTACTTATATGTTATGTTATGTTATGTTATGTTATTTTATGTTATGCTATGGTATGTTGTTGTACGGTGTCTTGTCCCAAGAATTTCAATGCCCAGTCTGACTCTGTTTTTCTGTGTATATAACAAATAAATACTTGAACTTGAACTTGAACTTGAACTAGTAAGAAGCTGTCAGCATATGGATGGAGATCAGGGTTATCTCAAAGCCAAACGCTTGTTGCATGAACATTTCGGCAATGAGTAAAACATTTCCACCGCTTACATTGAGAAAGCTCTTAGTTGGCCTAGCCTGAAGCCTGAAGACCCAAAGGCCTTGAAGGAGTATGCTCTGTTTCTGAAAGGATGTTGTAATGCCATGACAAAACTGGATTGCATGGATGAACTGAATGTTGCCTCTACCTTGAAGGCCTTAGTAATGAAATTACCCTTCAAGTTCGTGATAAGTGGATGACTAAAGCTCAGGAAAAACTGGATAGCAACAGCAGGATTACATTTGCAGATCTTGTACAGTTCATTGAGAAACAGGCAAAAATATGCCCCAACCCAGTATTTGGAGATATCCAAGAGTCAGTTGCAAGTAGGAGTAAAAGGCCCGAGGTTAGCAAGCCCATGTTTAGGCCCAAGGTTAATTATGCAGCTAATGTGGCAGCAGTTACCACTCCAGTGACTTCAAACATGGACAGTGATGAAACATCCCCATGCTTCTGCTGTGATGGTGCTCACAGTCTGGAGCACTGCTCTGAATTCAAGAAGAAATCACACAGGGAAAAGTTGAATCTTTTACAGGAAAAGGCACTCTGTTTTGGATGCTTGTGTACAGGGCACAGAAGCAAAGACTGCCATGCAGGGGGTCTGCCATGCAACATCTGCAACCGAATGCATCCCAGTGTGCTTCAAATCAACTTTCCGGTCAAAGGTGAGACCTCAAAGTCATCAGAGCCACCAAAGAACATCAAAGAGGTGAAGTCCAATGTTTGTAGGCATAATGGGGCCGGGAACTCTAAATGTGCAATTTCAATCTTACCTGTTCAAGTTAAATCTGTGAAAGGCAACAGGATCATTCAAACGTATGCTTTTCTCAATCTGGGCAGTTCAGCAACATTCTGCACAGAGAGGCTGGCGCAGAAATTGAGCCTTGAAGGGAAACCAACAACTGTGTTGCTAAAAACAATGTCACAAGAACGGCATGTCAAGAGCATGTTGGTGTCAGGTCTAGAAGTGAGCGAAGTGAACAACTTCCTCCCTTTACCAGAAGTCTTCACTCAAAGGTCTATGCCGGTGACAAAGGACGACATCCCAACACAGGCGGATTTAAGGAAATGGCCTTATATCAGTGAAGTTCAATTACCACAAATAGACTCTGACATTGATTTACTCATTGGAATGAATGCAGCAAATTTGATGGAACCCTGGCAGGTGATCAACTCACAAGAAGATGGGCCCTATGCTGTAAGAACCCTACTAGGATGGGTAGTCAATGGTCCATTGGGAGGATGCAGTAAAGGTGTGGACAAGGCCACAGTGACTGCTAATAGGATCTCCCTGGTTAACCTGCAAGAACATCTGGTGAGTCAACACAACACTGAGTTCAATGAGAGAGTCTATGATGAAAAGAGTGAAATGTCAGTAGATGACAAGAAGTTCTTGAGCATTGCCAATGAATCTGTTAAAGTGAAAGGGTCACTACTGCATTAACTTACCTTTTAAAGCTGATAAAATGATGATAACTAACAACCGTGTAAGTGGCGAGAGGTTTATGAGAAATCAAAGAAGGATCTGTGGACCAGAGTTCCTCTGGTCATCAGAAGAGGATTGGCCAAATTACCCAGTAGACAGGAGTCGGCTTTGTAAGGATGACCCAGAGGTCAGAAAATCTGTAACTGTTAATTCCATCATGCAGACATGTGAGGAAAGGCCCACAAGCAAGTTACTCAATTACGTTTCAGATTGGCTGAAGTTGAGAGTAGCTATTGCATGGATAATGAAAGTGAAGGATGCATTGAAGCTCTTGGTGCAGAAAATAAAGGACTCAAAGGACGACTGTCAGTATCAAAGGGCAACCAGAATAAACACAAGGTCTGTTAAGTTTAATAAGAAAGAATCAACAACATTTGAAGATCTAAAAAGAGCAGAAAATGCAATATTTAACAATGTGCATAGACAAAGTTTCCCACAAGAAATCAGCATGCTGAAAGAGGAAGCATCCTGTGTGAGAAAAGGCAGCAGCATCTACAGCAGTGGTTCTTAACCTGGGTTCGATCGAACCCCAGGGGTTCGGTGAGTCACTCTCAGGGGTTCGGCAGGAGTCAAAAAAACAAACAACAAAAAACGATAAAATAAAATGAATTTAATATTTATCTCCTGATATAAATGTCATTTCTGCATGATTCCAATCTTTTCGAGCTTTATTATAATCAAAATCGCTAAATTTGCGCATGTCCTGTTCAAACAGACAGGAGACAGCGATACCGTGAGGCTCCCTCACAAACTGTGTTGAGCGCATGCGTAGAACCTATTTAGTCTGGCTGATTCTGACATAAAACTGCCGCGAAAAAGGGCAGGGGAGGCAAACAGTACCCCTGCCTTAAGGAAGGGGGCGTGCGAGGTCCCACTGAACCCACCTTCTCACTTCAACTTACAATGACTTTCTGGTTCGTTGCAACTGAGAGCGGTCATACATTCTTCGCAGGTCATACACTATGTCGAGCAAAAAGAAAAATTGGACGGACGAATACGTAAAATATGGATTCACTTGTATAAACGAACGTGATGGGAGTCATTTTTTCCAATTTTGAAGGGTTCGGTGAAAGCACTGATGAAGCGTGCAGGGTTCGGTACCTCCAAAAAGGTTAAGAACCACTGATCTACAGACTGGATCCGATGCTGGATGGTGGCACCCTCAGAGTGGTTGGGCGTCTGAGGAGATCAGCTATGCTAGAAGAAAGGAAACACCCTGCCATTCTGGTCAAAGACCACCACGTTTCAACTCTGATCCTGCGCCACATCCATGCTCAAACTGGACATGGAAGAAGGTAACAAATGCTGTCCCAGGTACGAAAAAAAACTTTCTGGATTGTACATGCCAACACTGCTGCACGAAAGGTTGTCTCTCACTGTGTGACTTGCAGAAAGAAAAGAGGAAAACCTGGTGAACAAAAGATGGCTGATCTGCCAGGTGAAAGACTTGTCACAGACTTGCCACCATTCACGAACATTGGTCTTGAGTACTTTTGCCCTTTTGAGGTGAGAAGGGGCAGGAGCATGCTGAAAAGACGTTTTTTGTGTGGAAGAGGCCCAGCACATAGCAGATAACATCGCTCCTCGCAGCTCTTGGTTACTGGGAAGAGTCTTAGAGGCCGAGCCTGATGCCAGAGGCCATGTCCGTGTGGTGAAGCTGCAAACAACGACAAGTGTACTGGAGAGGCCAGTGTCCAAAATCTGCTTAGTGCTCAAGGGTGATGACAATTCCTGTAAGGTAAAATCCTGAACACTGAAAGAGTTCAAGATAAGTGTATTTATTCACTTTAAGTTCATATTTTGAGATTATTTTATGATTGCCAAATGATTGAAAATACGTAAACTGCAAATAGAAATGGCTCCTTTGTTTAATATTAGTTTAAATAATTGTATTTGCCTCTACAAACACAATTAGGGGCCGGTATGTAGGAGCCAAATGTACCTTTATGTTGATTCTTATGTTTTATCTCTTTATTAGTATGTGCAAGAGTGTGTGTGTTTGTATGAGTGACACTATGGCCGTAGGTATTTGCCCCACCTAGAGGACACCTGAACAAACCTGAGTGGCTGAAGGTGGAGCCCAAGGGGGAAAAGGCCTTAAAAGCCTGGAGCCACAGCATCTGGGCGTGGCGGAGAAAGGCAACAGTTTTTTGACCGTGTGCAAGGACTTTGTAATGAACTGTGCTTTGACAAAAGACTTTAGTTTAATATCTTTTATTTTATTTCCAACAACTTGTATCCACCATTTGCAATAAACAGTCAAAGGGACCAACTGGACTCACCTCTACTCCTCATCTTTTATACACGCGTCAGAACGAAAATCCAACTCAGCTACCAGTGATAGTATAATAGGAATTGCTGCTACAACCCCTCCTACCCTGAGGTGAGCTCTATAACTCTTCCTGCCCCAGGCACCTACCCTCAGGTGAGCTCTATAACCCCTCCTCCCCTGAGGTGAGCTCTATAACCCAGGCACCTACCCTGAGGTGAGCTCTATAACCCCTCCTACCCTGAGGTGAGCTCTATAACCCCAGGCACCTACCCTCAGGTGAGCTCTATAACCCCTCCTGCCCTGAGGTGAGCTCTATAACCCCTCCTACCCTGAGGTGAGCTCTATAACCCCTCCTGCCCTGAGGTGAACTCTATAATCCCTCCTGCCACAGGCACTTACCCTCAGGTGAGCTCTCCTGCCCCAGGCACCTACCCTGAGGTGAGCTCTATAACCCCTCCTACCCTGAGGTGAGCTCTATAACCCCTCCTGCCCCAGGCACCTACCCTCAGATGAGCTCTCCTGCCCCAGGCACCTACCCTGAGGCGAGCTCTATAACCCCTCCTACCCTGAGGTGAGCTCTCCTGCCCCAGGCACCTACCCTCAGGTGAGCTCTCCTGCCCCAGGCTCCTACCCTCAGGTGAGCTCTCCTGCCCTAGGCACCTACCCTGAGGTGAGCTCTCCTGCCCCAGGCACCACCCCTGAGATGAGCTCTATAACCCCGGCACCTACCCTGTCTGGTTGAAGATGAACTCCGGGGTGAGGCTCCAGTTCTCCAGGTCTCCCTTGATGAAGCCACTGATGATGACAAAGATCAGAACCAGGATGTTGATGGCAGTGAAAACCTTGTTCACTATGGCAGACTCCCTAACTCCGAACGCCAGGATGCCTGGAGGAATAGTGAGGCGATAAGAGTGGGTTTAGTGATGTAGGGTTCAAAGGTCAAGACTAAACTGGGTTTAGTGATCTAGGGTTCAAAGGTCAAGACTAAAGTGGGTTTAGTGATGTAGGGGCAAAGGTCAAGACTAAACTGGGTTTAGTGATCTAGGGTTCAAAGGTCAAGACTAAAGTGGGTTTAGTGATCTAGGGTTCAAAGGTCAAGACTAAAGTGGGTTTAGTGATCTAGGGTTCAAAGGTCAAGACTAAAGTGGGTTTAGTGATCTAGGGGTCTAAGGCGAGAGCATAAGAGTTGAGTCCTCTTCTACATCTGTACACCTGTCTATTCTTATTAACAGCTCTATTATTACTAACACAAACATGCAGAAACACACAAAGACTCTTTTCTTCCATTAACTTCCATAAACACCAAAACCTTTAGTTATGTAGAAATCAGGTGTGGTTTCGGTGTCAGTTGGTTTAGACTCTTTGGCACGTTATTACAAGAAGCATGTGATTCTGCATCTTCAATGATTAACAGCATGAAAAGTGAGCAGAACTCTAACCCTGACCCTAAACCACACACACACACACACCCACCGGCCAGGAGCATGATCAGCCCTGCAGCAAAGAAGTCTGGGTAGGGGGCGAGGCCGGGCAGGTCCATGGCCAGGTGTTCCCGCAGGGCGGTGGCGATCTTGTTCCCGATGAGGTCATCAAATGTTCCGCTCCAGGCCCTGGCCACGCTGGACGTGCCTGATAACGACCACGCAGCCAATCAGCCCTTCT
>NC_137920.1:42757789-42762789 GCF_963457725.1 Sprattus sprattus
TCATGTTTCACAGACACATCACACATACACTCTGCAGTGACAAACACACACACACACACACCCACACACAAACACACAAGTGAGGCCGTCATGCACACGTGACTACTGGTGTAGAATGGTTGTTATGATCGAATATTGTCCTGTGATGATATAATGTTGTCCTGGTCTATGCAACCTTCCTTCTCCATTCTCTCTGAGTTCTCATTGTAAACATGAATGAAGGTCCAGGGAAAAGCCACCGTTAACCTCCTGATCCATCTCCTTCATCAACTCACTCACACACACACACACTCACATACACACACACACACACACACACACACACACACACACACACACACACACACACACACACACACACACACACACATATGTACACACACACATGTATCTCTACAAACACAGAGACACACACACACAGCCCCGCCGACAGGGGGGGACAAACGGGTACGTTGTCCCGGGCCCTGTACTGGCCCTGGAACGGGGGGGGGCCCATAACTGGACCCCCATGAAGTTGGGATTAATTATTGTATGTATACTTCAAAATGTTTTGATTTAGGGAAGAAAAGTGCTTTATTTGCATTTAATTAATGCAAATAAAGCAAATAAAGATTGTTTGCCTTCATTGCCCTTGAAAAAACGGCCAATAACCTCCTATCACCCCTCTGCCAAAATGGTTTGGTCTTTGGAGAAGAAAAAAGACGACATCATTTCATTAGTGGCAAGGGCGTAGGTTTGCGTAGGGTTGGTAGGGACTAGTTACGACCAAAGTTTGGGAAAGACAAAAAAGTCCCTACCAATATTTTGTTAATTTGAGAAAAAATGATTTTGCACAATATATTTGCAAACTCATTCGTATTATTATCAATACAATGTTCGTCGCCCAGAAGAGTTATAAATAAATTTCTTAGTTTTCCAATGCGCCCTCGAGCCTGTGAGAAAAGATGCTGTCATTTAATTGGCTGAAGTGGCAGAGTCAGAAACACTACGTGAATCCTGAAAGAGTTCTGCTAGTAGTCTGATACGGTAAGCTAAATACGCCAGGAAATAATAACGCCTCATATCAGTATTTCGTTTGGTCTCAGCATTGATATTTTGACCCTTTTGTGGTCTGTAGATAGGGAAAAGACACCTAAAAAGAAAAGAGATCCCAGAAGTGTTTTCCACCCATAGAGTAAGGAGCTATCAAAAAGCCCAGGTCGTTGTTAGTTAGTCGGAAAACGACCCACACTGCGAAGCTGCTAACCCTAAATCGCCACCCATTGTACAATGGAAACATGTTTTGAAAGTTGTTAGTGTGTAGAGCATGTAACTTTTGCTTGCATTACATCTCGTCTTGTTGAAGCCAGAAGGAAAAGCGACCCTACCCACCTAATTAAACCATGCTAGTTCAGTCTAGTACCAGCAGCCTAGCAACTCATAATAAGGGTGACCAGATGTCTTTTTACCTGGGCATATATTTTTTTGAGACCTAAAAAATGAGTCCGGCCGGGATTCTAAAAACGTCTGGGATTTTGCCTTAATAACAATCTAGTTATAACGTCCTTAAAAGTTTTGGAAAGTGTATCTCCCTTCTTCCGCGAGCTTCCGGTAGGCCTATATGATCCCTAGGATAGTAATAAAACTATCTCCGTTCCCTGTAATGTCTCAATGTCAGCAGTCAACTAAGCATGGTTAGTGTCTATTGAATTGATGAATTGTTGTGCAGGAAAAACAGCAGCCTGAAGCTACAGATGTAGAGCAGGGAGATGATTAATCAGCATAAGGGGTTCAGATGAGACGTTGAATTGTCCATTTTGGTAAAGATTGCATTCAAATGCTGTTTTTTAAAGGGATGTTCAGACAATTTTACCCATGAATGTAATCAATCACACTGGCTATTTTGAGAATACATGTTTTACTTGAAGGTAGTAAAAAGGTGCAATAAATTGGGATCCCCAAATGTATGCAGCATATAATTCATGAATACATTATTTCATTGCACTGCAATCCAGATGATGTAGGCTTAGTACAGCTCCATAAAACCTGAACCAATTACCTACATATTACAAATGAATTTCAGAACAAACAAATGCACTGCATGTACTTCTCATTAGGTAATTTTGTTCATTACGGCAAGATTTGGAAATGCATTCAGGAAACTAAGAAATCCAGTGCATATGTAGTGCAGGTTGAGGAAGAAGCAGCTGGACCATCAGGCCTTCAGATGAGGTCTTACTCATGTTTGGGGTATCCAAAAAGGACAACAAAAACATGTGATGTCAAGAAATGTGGAGAACGCTTAGTTTTGTATTTAAACTAAGGGTTTATTATTCTTATTATGTTTAAATCAGTTCCAAGTTCCACAAGTTAGTACACAAATGTTAATATATTCTAATAAAGTTTGCCTGTTAAATATAACATCAACTACATTTTCTAATTTATGTTAGGGGTGGGGGTGTCTGCCGGGCAGTGTCCAAACCAATGCTGAGACCAAACCTACGCCCTTGGGTATGATTCTGAAAGCCATAACTTCACTCAGTCCATATCCATAGCCTATCCAATTAAAGTTGTAATTTTTTTGAATTTCCGTCATTTAAGGGTAGGGTAGGGACTGAGAAAGTAGAGGTGTGTGTGTTTTTTTTTTTTGGGGGGGGGGGGGGCCCATTCAGAGAATTTTGTCCCGGGCCCAGCCAAACCTGTCAGCGGCCCTGCACACACACATATGTACACACACACATATTTCTACAAACACACACACACACACACACACACACACATACACACACACACACACACCATACAGGCAACAGTACATAGTGAAGTTGTGAACAGAAAGGTAAAGACAGCCGCACGTGTGGACTGGAGGAGGACACAGATGAGCACGCTAACACAGACACACGCACACACAAACACACACACACACACACACACACACACACACACACACACACACACACACACACACACGTGTGGACTGGAGTAGGACACAGATTAGCACGTTAACTCTAGATTAACGAGGAGACGGCAGCTCCACCCAGCAGAAAGAACATGACTGTAATCTTTACGATCCTAACCTTGAGAGATAAGAAAACAAGATCCGCACAAACCCCAGTCATCTCCATTTCATCAAGGAAACAAATATGATTCTTTGTCAGCAATATTTCAGTCTTGAAATATGCCTCAGATCACTAAACTAATATTTGAGCACAAAAACTACAGCTGCGGTTGATTCTGCTGTTCCATTAACTCCTGATGAAGAATCACACACACACACACACACACACACACACACACACAAAAACACACACACACACACACACACACACACACACACACACACACACACACACAGACACATACACATACACACACACACACAATCAACCACACAAACACACACACACACACACACTCAATTCTATGGAACACTGCGGGGGTGGCGGGCGGAGACTAGCAGAAAGTTCCTACTGAAGCCAGTGATGAAGGCTGATAGATCACACACACACCCACCCACCCACACACACACACACACACACACACACACACACACACACACACACACACACACACACACACACACACACACACACACACACACCCACACACACACCCCCACACACACACACATACACACACACACACACACACACAAACACACACACACACACACACACACACACACACACACACAACACACACACAAACACACACACCCAGACACACACACACACACACACACACACACACACACACACACACACACACACACACAGACACACAGACACACACACACAAACACACACACAAACACACACACCCAGACACACACACACACACACACACACACACACACACACACACACACACACACACACTCCATTCTATGGAACACCACGGGGGTGGCTGGCGGAGACTAGCAGAAAGTTCCTACTGAAGCAAGTGATGGAGGCTGATAGATCACACACACACACACACACACACACACACACACACACACACACACACACACACACACACACACACACACACACACACACACACACACACACACACACACAAACACACACACACCCAGACACACACACACACACACACACACAGACACACACACATACTCACACACACACACACACACACACACACACACACACACACACACACACACACACACCCACACACACACACACACACGACAGATCAGTTTGGATCGGGCTGATAAGGCTGAAGCTCCGGTGCTGGAGTAAGCAGCGGTTATTGATTACAAGAATCGCTCTCCACTCACATGCATGCATCAGGAAATCAATCTCAGCTAATCAGAATGTATGATCATTATCAGTCACTGAACAATGAACATTTATATAAATAGTGTCTTAGTTATTATTTGTATTCAACCATAATAACTGACAAGAGATATTATAATTTAAAATTGAATGAAATGCATTTTACCTATCTTTCACACATACAACCTGATGCTTAACATTAATGTTTCACTGCTATAAATTAAATCTGTTCGACACATCTTCTGATACAACCTTAATCACAAACAAGACTATAAATGAAATCTGTTCTACATATCTTCTGATACAACCTTAATCACAAACAAGACTATACATGAAATCTGTTTTACATATCTGCTGATACAACCTTAATCACAAACAAGACTATAAATGAAATCTGTTCTACATATCTTCTGATACAACCTTAATCACAAACAAGACTATAAATGAAAGAAAATAACCACAACAATCTAAAAGAATGTGTCCCCTCAGGTACATTAAAGTTTGAGTATGATCAGAAGTGATAAGCCTTCATGTAATTTTGAATAGATTAGGAGTATTACGTTTTAATGTTATAATCAATATGATCAGGAGTTATAAGCCTTCATGTAATTATGAAAAGATGAGGAGCATTAAGTTTTAATGTTATAATGAATATGATCAGGAGTTATAAGCCTTCATGTAATTATTAATAGATAAGGAGTATTAAGTTTTAATGTTATAATGAATATATTAGGAGTA
>NC_137920.1:42767789-42787789 GCF_963457725.1 Sprattus sprattus
GTTGTTCTGTCCTTCAAACTTTATTTATTTATTTTGCAACAAGTTGTATCATCCTTTTTTGTTAATAAATCGAACAGTTTGGAAATTTACACGGACCCTGTTGGATTACATTTCTTTCACACAACAAGCGTCAAAAATACCCCTAATCAACGCCAACAACCAAGTGACTGAACAAAGGGACAAACCAAGGGTAAATGGTCACTATAGACATTTTAAGTTGTGTTTGAAGAGAATCCTGAGTTGTACCTGTTTGAGTGAGACTTAAAAACCCTCTTTTTACTGCCAGTTGTGACTGATTCCTCAGTTAGCTACACTGCCCACCCTGCAACCTGTTACACATAGTGGAGAATGCGAGCAGGGACAACGCAGGCTTAAGTGTGGACGAGTGGCAGAGAAGATCGTGAAGGTTTGTCTCGACTGTTAAGAGGACATACAGGAATACAGACTTCACACAAAGGAGCACCAAACACAAAATGGAGGAACTGGTGAGGATGCTGGTGGAGAGCCAGGTGGCCCAGCTTGAGACCAGTAGAGTCTTACTGCAGATGCGGCTGAAGGACAATCAGACTGAAGCTGACCTACAGGAGGCTGCTGAGAAAAACGCCCGGTCTGGTGAGTTGTTTGCGAGAGCCGAGGAGAGGCTTACCCAGATGCGCAGCGTTGGAGCGTTTACCGAGCTGACCGCCACAGGGAAGCGTCCAGCAGAGGCGTTCAAAGCACAGGTGGTCCTACATGTCAATGATGTCGATGAAGATGATGATGTCTACGAAGACAATGATGTCAGTGATGAAGAGGTCGGTGATGTCGTTGTCGAAAGTGAAGAAGACGAAGGCGGTGATGATGAAGACGACGGGGATGGCGATGGTGATAAAGGTGATGAAGAGGATTTTGATGATGGTGATGCCGAGACAGAGGGTGATGATGAAGATACCCGTGATGAGAACGAAGCAGGTGTAGGTGACTCTGATGACATCGAAGAAGTCACACCAGCTAAAAAGGAAGCTCAAGCCAAGTCTGCTGCCAAGGCAGCCCCTGCTCAAGAAGAGTTGGGGGAAGACCACAACGGTGGCAAGGCAGATGACCCAGAGGACACTGCACAAAAGGAGAAAAAGGAGAAACAGAGTGAAAAAGAGGCAAACAACAGGGTGAGTAGATGGGTTCTAAACCACCATCTGTTTAATGTCTCTGTCATTCACAGGCCAGGATGGCGCCATGGAGAAGCAGTTGACCTTTCCCACTGTGATGCCTTTTGGACTGATTTTATCCTGCCGAGGGCGTCAGGTTCGGGGAGAAGGATGTGTGGCATCACAGTGGGCCAGATTGTAGTGGGGAGTGGCATTTTCCTGGAGGTCTGGCTGCCACACCACAAGATGGCTGCCAGTCAAACTACATCCCCCACAATGCAGCAGAACTTCACCAGGTGTAGAGCGCACCTGATGTGCGTTGGGAGCGTGCGTGGAAGCGCTTACGAAGCTGTCGGTAATCCGACAAAAGACTTCATTACCCACAATTCCCTTATCACCTAAACTCTCTTATCTACATTTCATCGAGACAGTATTGGCTGAAAACAAGGTGGTAAAACCGTGACGGACTTTTTCCCTTTAAAACTGCGTTGAAATGATACATTCTCTCTCTCTCTCTACAACTGGCGATGGCCAGCCCCATCTCTCTCTCCTGGCGTCGACCAAGGCTCATCTCTGCAGTCCTTCCACCATCAACTGGTGAAGGCCTACTCTCTTTGTTCTCAACAAAGACAAGACTCTCTCTAATATCCCTCGTTAGCCAAACACGAACTACTAACTGAGACGAAGTAAGTTTAGCAAAGCAGCTAACAGTAGACCTGCTAGCTAACTAACTGCAACGGGAACGAAGCACAACAGAATTCACGATTCTGCAACATTCCGAGCGATCAATACCTCCGACCTTAACTGCAGTGAAACAAAGACATCACAGCAAGGACAACTTTCCGTCTACGGACGTTTTCATCTCTTCTCTGCCTCAGAGAAACATTTCCAAAGGACTGGTAAACATAAAACGACTGGGCAGCTAGCTATTCACAACCTGGCTAAGCATAGGACTGTTTACATATGGCATTGTTCATGTATTGCATCACTAACCATCTCTTTCTTCTAACATGGCATCTTAAATCACATACGATTACAAATACATTGGCCTTCATATAGCCACACACTCGAAGCACATACTCGAACTTCGCGCTGCACATATAGCCTCGTCCTCTTTCACACCACACATGTATGTTCACGAACGTGCACAGACATGCACGCGGAACTACGGTGGTCAAGACAAAGGGACACACACGCACTAGGGCTGGGCAAGTTAACGCGTTAATCTTGCGTTAATACATCAATTATTTAACGCCGACAATAAT
Organism: Sprattus sprattus; assembly: GCF_963457725.1. Classification (NCBI taxonomy): domain Eukaryota; kingdom Metazoa; phylum Chordata; class Actinopteri; order Clupeiformes; family Clupeidae; genus Sprattus; species Sprattus sprattus. The sequence continues at coordinate 42,770,179 of NC_137920.1, forward strand.
TTTATCGCGCGTTAACGCAGGTTTTATTATTTTGCTCAAAGGCTTTTATTTTGTAAAAGTTTGCCGCAAAACCGCAAACGGATAAACCAGATTTTTAAGCGGTTTGGTTTGTTATAAACGTCATAAATGTAGTTATGACACTGCTAACTTATGAACAATTATAATTATAACCATGGGTTTTCATATGAAAATAACATTCAACAGAACAGATAGTTGTCAAGTCTCGCCCTGTTCAGTGGCGAAACCACCGGGTTGGCAAGGGGTGGCAGCTGCCACCCCCAAAAAAATGCTTGCCACCCCACTTGCCATCGAGGTTGTCAGAAATGTCTCCTGTAATAAACTCTAAATATATTGAATGGTATTATATTTTTGCTACTTAAGCGGTTGATCTCTTTGGTAACTTGCTCTTAAATCTTTAAGTTCCCCCTCCCCTGTAAAATGGTTGAGTCCATGAGTCCGCTCTGATCTAAGTGTGTTTGCCCATCTCCCGCTTCATAGTGAGGAAATAATCGGTTTGAAAGCATTTGAGAAGCCAAAAACAAACTGGAGACAAGCCTACTGTAGACTCAATGTACAGTACTGCTGAATCGTGAATAAAGAAAATGTAATGGGATGTCATATGTGACAGACAGTTCTGTTGTAATTTCAATCGTTTATTTAATTGCTAACTTGCAAAAGTCGGTAGCATACAGACGCTAGCTCGCTATACAGTTTGCTTGTGCTAACTAGCCGTGAAGTTACCACTAGTCTGTTAGATTAGCTAACCAACGTCTTTAGTACAGTAAGGTGGACTGATTACGCATGTAACCTAACTGTTAAGCTATTCCGAAATCAGATTTTAGATACCACTAACCATTTTCTCAAAAAGCCTTTTTCTGCCTGTTTTTAAGGTACTCCGTTATGTAGCCTACAGTAAACTCAGAAACAGTCAAACGTGCGTTCTTTTGTCCACCCCATCTTTCGCTAGCTAGTAGTTAGTCTAGCTTTGATTTGGTATAAATTATTTTGTATGTGATAACCTAATAGAACAACAGCCATTAGAAATTCAATTGGCCATTAAGAAAAGTATTTGTCATTATGAAGGGAAATATGTCATACCGGTATGTCAATATGACATTTATTCTGTGGGTTCTGAATGCAGTTTTCTTTTATTTTATTTTGTTAGAGAAATCGAATTTGGACTTGGAAATAAACCTAAATGTAAGTGTTAGCACATATCTAATGGGCTCCATTAGACCATAGCCTATTTAACTTACATCCAAATGCCAGTATATAGCACTAAATCAGTTGTAAATCAAACTGATAGCACTGTTCCGATATCAGATCCTCTTTAAAACTAAACCACTAGTAATATTGCATTTTCAGGGCCCAAAAATGAAGAGAAAAGGTCAGGACATCAGGACTTTTTTCAAGAAAAGGCTTTTTGTAACAATATTTAGACTCTTGGCAACACATTGCTGTTGTCTGTTTTCACTATCTGGATTTGTATAAATAAAAACATATAGGCACCAGGCATGTGTGTGTGTGTGTGTGTGTGTTTGATATGCCATCCTTGAATTTCAACTTGCCACCCCATGTAAAATCTTCTAGAATCGCCACTAGCCCTGTTAGATAGTTTATGTTCCCCCAGTGTTGTCATTATCTATGTTCTGTGTTGTGTTTGTTTACTCATCTCTCCTCTCGTTTCAGACACGTCACGCCCTACCCTTGTGTGTGCTCCGCCCTGTTGATTGTCTGTCTCGTCATGATTGTTGTCACCTGTCCAGTCATGATTGTTGTCACCTGTCCCTCATCACCTTGTGTGTATATAGTCTGTGTGTCCCTGTCTCTCGTTGCCAGTTCGTCTTAGTTTCTTTATGTCTCTAGAGTTCCAGCGTTTTTCAGTGTTCATTGTTCTCTTGTTGCCGACCTTGGATTGCCTAACGGATTACGTCTCTGCCTTTCCCCTTTCCGGATACCCTGCCTCAGCTTGGACTGACTACCCATGTACCGAACTCTACCGTACGTTCAACGGATCACGCCTCTGCCTTTCCCCTGTCTGGATACTGTGCCTCAACATCGACTGCCTGCCTGTGTACCGACCCTGGACTGTTATAACTACGAACTCTGATTGTGTACTTGTTTATGGACTGCCGTTACGTGTACAAATCTCAGTAAAGGAATGATATTGCACATACCTCTGTCTTGTCGTGCGTTTGGATCCACAGTCGCAACTGAAAGTATTACAGTACGAACTCGCCAATATGGATCCAGCCGACATGGAGGCGGTGCGTGTGGCTCTGCAAACTCAGGAAAAGAGGATCGTGCAGACCGAGGAGGTTCTGCAAAATGTCAGTAATGAGGTGACTGGGATTTCCACCCAGGTGGGCCTACTGTCTGCACAGCTGTTGACTCAGATTAACCCTCCTCCTGTCGGACAGCCTCAAGCTCCCATTGCAGCTCCAGCTCCGCTGCCTGTTCAGGTGCCGTATGTTAAGCAACTTCATCTCTCTCACCCCGATAAGTTTTCTGGTGAGTCTGGTGACTGTCGGGCTTTTCTAGTCCAATGTGGGCTTCATTTTGAAATGCAGGCGCTATCATTTTTGACCGAACGCGCTCAGGTCGCGTACATTATATCTTATCTTACCGGCCGAGCTGAGAAATGGGCGACTGTCGAGTGGGCGAGAGACACCCCTATCTGTGCTTCAGTACAGTTGTTTACGGAGGCCCTTAGCAAAGTTTTTCCATTTTCCTCATGGCAGAGAGGCAGCAAGATCCCTGATGGATTTACGCCAGGGGAATAGGAGGGTCAGTACTTATGCCATGGAGTTTCGCACTCTAGCAACAGAGAGCGGTTGGAATGACGAGTCACTGTTTGACGCTTTTATGCGTGGAATAGCAGATCATATAAGGGATCACTTGACAGCCCTCGAGATGCCAAAAGACCTGCGCTATGTTCCGTTTTCCCTACCTACCGTACCTACCGTACCTATACTTATACGCAGTACACAGTACACACTCACTAGGTACGCAGATTCTCAGCAGGTGAGTGCTGTTCCAAATCTAATACTCCGTGGTGCACTTACCGGAAATTACGATCGCGACAAGCCCCGCGTTCGTCTTTTTCGAGCTGAGCGGCTCTGCCTGGGTCCGCCTCTTCCGCTACGTTGACAAGATGGCGGCCGTTGAGAATGGACAGTGTACCCTGCTTCCACACTCAGCGTTTTGACCGTTATGAGTACAGATACGAGTCCTTTCGGTATACTTCTTTTCGACGCGGAAATGGGAAATCGGAAAACGGAACACCCTACATACTCACACTAAGGATGGTAGGTACGGTAGGTAGGGAAAACAGAACAGAGCGCAGGACTCCCTCATCGCCCTCGTCAACATGATCGAGAACCGGATTAAGTTGCGAGAGAGAGAGAGATCCAAGCAGCAGGTCTTCCCTCTGTTCCAGAGGGGTCCGGCGACTGATTCTCGTGGTTCCTGGAGATCTTCCACTCGGCCCAGTCCTATTGCCGGCTCACCAGCGCCTCACGTGGATTTGGAGGAACCTATGCAGTTGGGTCGGACCAAACTCACTGCAGAAGAACGCCAACGCCGGATATGTGAGGGGAAGTGCATCTACTGCGGGCAGATGGGCCACTTCATCTCGGCATGTCCATTAAAGAGCCAGACTTTCGTAAGGAAGGCACTGGTAAGCCACACTACATTTTCTTCATTTCGGCCTGTTATTCAGGCACAGCTTATAACTCCTTCTCAGACTGTTACTCACCCTGTTTTAGTAGACTCTGGAGCTGATGAGAGTTTTATCGATTGGAGATTAGCTAAAAGATTAGAGATTGAATTATTTTCTCTTCCCAAGCCAGTAGAAGCTCACGCTCTGGATGGACGTCTACTGTGTAGGGTGACTCACCGCACCTGTCCTATCAAATTGACTATTTCTAAAGATCACACAGAGAGTCTGAGTTTCTATCTCCTTAACTCTCCATCACACCCTCTCATTCTGGGTTTCCCATGGCTGTCAAAGCATAACCCTCACATTGACTGGTCCACAGGGAGAATATTGGGTTGGGACAAGACACTGCACGAAAAGCAAGATTATCGGGCCCGTATACGCTGTGATACAGCCGCGAATGATCACCATTCCTGGCTGATCGCGGACATTCCCCCGAAATATCTGTCTGCCGCTTCCTACGGAATTTCCCGGGAAGGAACCTGCGAGGGGAGGGGGGCCGATGTGTTAAGCATTCTCACCTCCCACTGACAGAGGTGCGAAATGCTCTTATTAGCATATTGACTGTCAGCAGTCTAGCCACACACACCCTGCTGCAGCCATTGGTTGAAAACGACAAGGAATTGAATTAAAACGTCTTCTGATGAGACGGAATGAGATTCTGTCTAAAGGTCAGCTTTCAACTGACAAAACGTATCCCCTCCCATTTACAGCTATTGCCCCATAAAAACGAAATTAAAAATACTTTAATCAATATTCTGTCTTTAGGGTTTTGGTCCGGGGTTATCACATTTCTTGATTCACCTTCCGTTTTCAGAGTTCTGCCTTTAGGGTTTTGATTCCGTGGATATCACGATTCTCGCTTTGCCTTTCATTTTCAGAGTTCGAGGGTTGCAATGTACTTTTGAGGCTGTTCCACTTATATTCCCGAGATTCCTCTCTGTAATGTTCTTGAGATTCACTTTTGGCATGTAATTATACAGAGTCGGGCTTACTCTGATATTGAGATAGTCATTTCGCAACTTGGGACATGTTTGCCACTCGTGAATATCTATCCTGTGTCTTTTCAGGTAGAGTTTGAAATCTTGCGCGAGCCTCGAACCTGCCCTCTTCAGGTTAATGGTATTGTATACCTGTGTCTAACCGCTTAGCCACGTTGCTGGTAAGAGTCAAGCTCGTCGGTGCGACCAAGTACCTGGTTTATCATTCCTCCCTCCTCTGGCGTATTTCTCTTCTGTTACTAGAGCGTGCGAATTGGGAATTGTTTAGTGGACTTATGTGACGTTTTAATTATGTTCACGTAAAGGCGCCCGAGGCAACATTAGAAACTTTAGACTCGAATAATAAACGTTCAATTTCTAGTCTTTTTTACATGTAGTAAGTTTTAATAACACCATACCATACGACATTCACAGTGGTAGTGGTCCCTGGAGAAGTGGGTATACTTTTTATTTATTCATACAGCACAGGATAAACACCCTGTTTTGAGAAGTGGGTATAGCCTACCCAATGATGACTGAAAAATAAGTGGGTATACTCCGTATACCTGCGTATACACTGGACTACACCACTGGACATTCAAGGAGCAAAGATGAGACGTCGTTGTGTGGTGAGAACTGATACAAAAATCGCCTGCCTTCTGTTTTCCACGGTTGATTGCATGTTATGCTAGAAATGGCTTAGCATGGGTGGGATGGGGAAAGATAACACCTTTCCATCCAGACGCAAATTTAGCTAATCGGAATCTGTAAGTGGTTTCCAGATATATATATAGTTGAGCTCTCTTATTTGACGAAGCAGTGAGTTAGCTGTCTTTCAATGTCTCTTGTCGAATTATCTCACATGTTTATGGTGGTATGTGTTTAAAAGTTTTAACTTAGGCTATGTGTAATGTTCCTAACTTATATATTATTATTTCACCTTAATGTTCTTGAGATTCGTTTCTGGCATGTAATTATACAGAGTCAGGCTTACTCTGATAACAGTCATTAAGAGTCGTTAACAGTCGTTAAGCAACTTGGGCCATGGTTGCCACTAGTAGGGATCGAACCTGTGACTTTCAGGTTTTTTAAATCAGTGAAGCAGTGACGGGGTGCCTCCCCTGGCGGGAGGGGGGGGGGGGGGGGGGTTGTTTTCAATCCAGGTCAGGTCAATTCAATTAACATAACAAAACCTAGGCCTGGTCAAGGGAAGGGGTGGGGGGGCTTTCACACCAATGTGGGCTTCTACGGCAATACACAGGGTCGAATACTGTCGTAAATCCCACATTTCATGCAGTGAGAGGTGCTCTGTCACCTGCTCCTCTTCAGTAGCTACCTCAGAGGGTTACCACATTTCTGATGTATTGTCTCCTATCCTATCAGCCTTGGACTCACTGCGGTGCTAGGCAGCTCTGCTATTTCTCAACCAGCATCGCTGGACTCCGACTTCCCGGATCTCTCCGGGGTTCCTCCGTGCTACCTCGACTTCAAGGAGGTTTTCAATAAGACCCGGGCCTCTGCTCTACCTCCTCACCGACCTTATGACTGTGCCATTAATCTGTTACCAGGCACTTCACCCCCTAGGGGGCGCCTGTATTCCTTGTCTACACCAGAGGTAGAGATCATGAGGAAATACATTGAATCCTGTCTGTCTACGGGACTCATTCGTCCATCCTCTTCTCCTGCCGGTGCAGGATTATTTTTTGTCGACAAGAAGGATAAGTCTCTTCGTCCCTGCATTGACTACCAAGGGCTTAACAACATCACCATCAAGAACAGGTATCCTCTCCCTTTGATGTCCTCTGCTTTTGAGTTGTTGGGGAACACCAAGATCTTCACCAAACTGGATCTAAGAAACGCATATCATCTGGTGAGGATAAGGGAGGGGGACGAATGGAAGACTGCCTTCAACACTCCTAGTGGCCACTATGAGTACCTTGTGATGCCCTTTGGATTGACCAATGCCCCAGCTGTGTTCCAGGCTCTGGTCAATGATGTCCTCCGAGACATGCTTGACCGTTATGTTTTTGTGTACCTAGATGACATTCTCATTTTTTCTCCAGATGAGACGACACACGTTCAGCATGTCCGGCAAGTTCTGCAACGCCTTCTCGCCAACCAGCTGTTTGTTAAAGCAGAGAAATGCGAGTTTCATGTTCCCTCCGTCTCGTTCCTGGGGTTCATTGTCTCAAAGGATAATATTGAGATGGACCCTACTAAGGTCAGTGCAGTGACAGAATGGGCTACTCTGTCTACTCGCAAGCAATTACAACGCTTTCTGGGCTTCGCTAATTTTTATAGGCGTTTTATAAGAAATTACAGTTCTGTTGCTGCTCCCCTGCATTCTCTGACCTCTCCCATCAATAAGTTTCAGTGGTCTCCCTCAGCGGAACGAGCCTTCCAGAGGCTGAAAGAAATTTTCACTACTGCTCCTGTCCTCACTCTTCCTGACCCACACCTACAGTTTGTGGTTGAGGTTGACGCCTCCGATGTCGGAGTTGGTGGCATCCTCTCTCAGCGTTCACCAAAGGACAACAAACTCCATCCCTGCGCCTTCCTCTCCCGATAGCTCTCTCCTGCTGAGGGGAATTATGATGTTGGGAGTTGTTAGCCATCAAGGTGGCTCTGGAGGAGTGGCGTCACTGGTTGGAGGGAGCAGAGGTTCCTTTCCTGGTGTGGACTGATCATAAAAATTTAGAATACATCCGTTCTGCTAAACGGCTAAATTCTAGACAGGCCAGGTGGACCCTGTTTTTCACTCGGTTTAAATTCTCTCTGTCTTATCGCCCTGGCTCTAAGAATGTTAAACCTGATGCACTTTCCCGCCTGTTTGATCCTAGCTCTGCTCCCAGATCCCCCTCCAACATCCTACCTCCATCCTGTGTGATAGGGGCGGTCACGTGGGGAATCGAAGAGGAAGTCAGCGTCCCCTCTGCACAAAAGTTCATCCACCGTTGCCGGCGCATTTGGAAGGGAGCCCGGAATATGCTCCTGAGAAGCGCGGCCCAGTCTAAGAGGATGGCCGACCGACGACGGATTCCCGCTCCCACTTACCAGCCTGGTAATAAGGTCTGGTTGTCCACACGTGACCTCCCCCTGCGTGTGGAATCCCGTAAGTTGGCTCCCCGGTTTGTGGGACCATTCCCAGTGGCTAGTATCATTAACCTTGTTGCAGTGCGCCTCAAGCTCCCAAGGTCGATGAAGGTTCATCCCACTTTCCATGTGTCCCGGGTCAAACCAGTTATGGAGAGTCCTTTGGTTCCCCCCGCTAAACCTCCTCCCCCTCCCAGGATGATCGATGGTGGTCCTGTTTTCACAGTGAAACGCCTTCTGTCTGTTCGGCATCGCGGCCGGCAGTATCTGGTGGACTGGGAGGGTTACGGTCCTGAGGAGAGGTCATGGGTATTTACCAGTAACCTCTGTCTTGTCGTGCGTTTGGATCCACAGTCGCAACTGAAAGCAATACAATAGGTGCAATGAATACACACATGCACAAGGTATTTATGTAATTTATGTTAAATCATTATACTCAGCATACAGAATGGCAACATGAGATATATGTATACCTTCAAAATAGGAATATTACTAATATAATAACATAATTTGAATTATTACATGTTTTGTTTAAACAAGTAATAATTCTGTAGCAGTAACTGCAACTAGATACAAATGCTGATGTTCAGTGCTTGCACAACAAATGCAATGGCACTTTAGTTCATATGGAAGTACATTTAAAATAACAGTGTCATAACAAGTTCTAGGAATTGACAAACTGCAGTGAAAGTGTTTTCTGGTTTCTCACTCTAACAGGGACATTTGGTACTGAATATAGACAGGTTATGCTGCTCCCTGATGAAAGTAAAATGTTTCTGCTGTTACCTCAGAAATTGCCTGGATTTTGTGGCCAGTTTTTTTTCTTTTTCATAACGAACATTATAACATTAATGTGCACTGTACATTACTTTTGAATTCATTGTCGGATTTTGCGTATACAAATGCGATTAATCGTGATTAATCAGGGAAATCATGCGATTAATCGCGATTACATTTTTTAATCGTTGCCCAGCCCTAACACGCACACATATTTTCAGGCGCGCTCCTAACAGCGTAACTCCGAGTTTACAAGCTCGCGCACACACACACTCCCTCTCCCTTACACCTACAGTCCCACCAGTGGTGGTCCGTCAGGGCCTTCAAGGCCTTCTCTGCTGGCCTAAACATCATCAGAAAATAAATGTAATAAAATAAATTTAATTTTAATATTTTCTTTGCATAAATATGTATTAAATTATTCCCCATGGTCCATTATCTTCATTTCATAGCTTCCAGCGTTGTTAATTTATGTTAGAGCTTTCATCCAATCATATTTCAGCTATCATGTGTTGCCACGCTCCAAGAAATCTTCCCCGAGAAGAGAAATCTTCCCTGAGGCCTTCAGAATTCACATTGAAGGCCCGTGTACATCTGATTGGTTATCACAACTGGCTGTTTCAGTTCATTTAAGTTGAATGACCTGAAACAGACAGTTGTGACAACCAATCAGATTTCGAGTTGGCGACACTGGGCCTTCTAGAAGGCCCGGAAGATTTCTTTCCTCGCGTTGAACGTGACACGTAAACGTCCTTTGATTGGATACTGAGGCAGACCGGTGCAGTGCTTCAGTGCTCAGTTTAGCTGGCTAATGCGAAAACGACGTACATCGGTTTCAATGCTTATTATGCTAGTTGTTTCAATTGGTAAGACTAAATATAATTACATTAACCAACTCAAATAAACAATTTTACACCAACTTGATAATTCCAGTTTTTGATACAATTACAACGCCATTTTCAAGACGGAACTTTCAAGAAAAACTGGATATCGTGAGGATGGGAAGTTTAATGAAACTGCTTTGCAGGTGGGACAATGCGATGTTTAGTGGACAAACGTGTTAAAGCTCACATAGGCTACTTTCGGTGGACTTAATAAAACTTTGTAGACTAATCCCTGAAAATCGCCTTTTATTTTTAAGTTGTGACAGTAATATCCAAGCGATCATATAACTGAGAGTTTACTACTCTTAATGTATTGTTAATACAGTTGTATTGATTTTAAATGCTCCGGAAATATTAATAAAGTCTGTTGTACTCGACTATGTTAAGGTGATGCAATGCTCACTTATACTGCCTTTCTGTATAAATAAATAATGGTTCGAGAGCCATGGCGTCGTAATGATGGTATTAGGAGGTGGATTCACTCAGTTTAACATCGTGTAGGACATCGCTGAAGGCCTAGTCGTGAAATGCACGGACCGCCACTGAGTCCCACTCTCTATTATTGGCACCCCTAGTGAATATGAGCCAACAGGCTATGAAAAAAATATGTCTTTGCTGTTTTCCCTCTTAGTCTTTCACTCAAAATATTCACAAAAATCTTACCTTTTCATTGAAGTAAAATTATTGAAAGAAAAAACAACTGTTGAGATTAAATAAATATTTTTCCCAAAAACATGTGTGCCACTATTATTGATTATTAAAATCTTATAATTGAAATCTAACTGAAGTATATTTCCAGTCATGTTTTACATTTTTAAGTTCACCTGTTTAATTATGAACTCTTAAGAGGTTAACCATGACTTCCTGTTCCACTGGCGTACAAATATGAGGTGACACAGGCCAAATTCCATTAGTCATTCATCACAATGGGAAATACCCAAGAAGACAGTGACGATGTGCGATGAAAAGTTGTTGAGATGCACAAATCAAGAAATGGACACAAGAAAATCTCTAAACAGTTGAAAATACCCATTTCCACTATCATGGAAATAATAAAGAAGTTTAAAGCGTCAGGAGATGTTAAGAATCAGCCTGAAAGACGACGTGTGTGTACATAGACCCCACGCACCGCGAGGAGGATGGTTCGACTGGCAAAATATTCTCCAGGGATCACAGCTGGAGAATTGCAGACATTAGTTGAGTCTTGGGGTCAGAAAGTCTCCAAAACTACCATCACCTACATCACCACAGGTTGTTTTGGAGGGTTGCCAGAAAAAAGCCTCTGCTGTCAATCAACAACAAACTAAAGTGCCTACAGTTTGCCAAATGTATGTCAGACTTTCAATGGGACCGAGTTAAATGGTCAGATGAGCCCAAAATAAAACTTTTTGGCAACAAACAACAAAGGTGGGTTTGGCGTAGACAGAAAGATAGCCATACAGAAAAGCACCCCATACCCACTGTGAAGTATGGTGGCGGACCTTTGATGTTGTGGGGCTGATTTTCTTCCAAAGGCCCTGGACATCTTGTTAGGATACATGGTATCATGGACTCCATCAAATACCAGCAGATATTAAATGAAAACCTAACAGCCCCCTCCAGTAAGCTTAAAATGGGCGGTGGTTGGACCTTCCAGCAAGACAATGTTCCAAAGCATACCTCAAAATCGACACAAAAATGGTTCACCGACCGCAGAATAAAGGTTTTGCCATGGCCATCACAGTCCCCCGACCTAAACCCCATAGAAAATCTGTGGAATGAGCTGAAGCCGAGTCTACAAGCGTTGACCTCAGAATCTGAAGGATCTGGAGAGATACTGTATGTAGGAATGGTGTCAGATCCCGTGCCATGGGTTCACCAACCTTATCATGCATTATAAGAGAAGACTCAGAGCTGTTATCTTGGCAAAGGGAGGCTGCACAAAACATTTAATTAAGGGGTGCCAACAAGTGTGGCACACATGTTTTGGAGAATAATGTTTATTTAATGTCAAAAAAAAAAAATATTTCAATTATTTTACCTAATTTATTTATGAAAAGGTAAGATTTTTATGAATATTTTGAGTGGAAGACCAAGAGGATAAACAGCAAAGACATATTTTTTTCATAGCCTGTTTGCTCATTCTCACTACATAGTATGTGTTATTCTCTTATCATTGTGTAAATAAATACTTTGATTTATATACGCTGGTTTATTTAATGTTACACAGGAATGGACGTTGTCAACCTCTTCTATTCAGAACTCCAATGACCTTCAACCATACTATTAATAAGGTAACTTTGTTTGTAGTTCAGAGTTCCAAATTGATAGTATAATATATTTTATGAGACTGATTTGTGGATTATCAACTTAATTAATCTGCATTTGTGTTGAATGGTTGATCCCTGTCCAATCGGGTGAGATTACCAACATATTGTTGCTGTTGCAAGGCCAGGAACAGTGTGTCTTGGTGGCCCTTGGAAGACAATATCACAATTCATACACAATTGCACCCACATTCTCCCGGCGCCTGCTCACTGGGTAAAATACCTACATAATCTGGTACTCCCATATGAGAATGGTACCAATTTCACCTACAAAGCCACAACCGGAAGGGGGAAGGATAGCCCCAAGCCGGAAACCGCCTAGACAGACCCACTGGAAACCGACCGACAAGGAAAGTAGTTTGGAGTTTATGTGTATTTAAAAAACCCTGAAGGAAGAGGGAAAAAGAACATTTTGTGTTTGGACAATTTAAGTTGTGTTTGAAGAATATCCTGAGTTGTACCTGTTTGAGTGAGAAACTGAATTAAAAACCCTCTTTTTACTGCCAGTTGTGACTGATTCCTCAGTTAGCTACACTGCCCACCCTGCAACCTGTGTGTGTGTGTGTGTGTGTGTGTGTGTGTGTGCGTGTGTGTGTGAACATGGTACTGAGACAAGTGTGATCATGATTAATGTTAATTCCATCTGTTCTTTTCTTCATTGCAATACAGAGATATTTGTTTGAATGTAGTTGAAAGTCCATGATTATCAGTCTCATGATGATATACTGTCAAATGTGTCAAATGACTTGCAAAAATGTTTGTGGCAGCTCCCTGTTCACATGTATTTGTTTACAAGCCAGTCTTTTGTGTGTGTGTGTGTGTATGTGTGTGTGTGTGTGTGTGTGTGTGTGTGCCAGTCTTCACCTCCCCAAGATGGCGGCGGGTTGACACGCGATCCAAAGGCCAATGGGGCGTTTTTGTTTATATGTCTATGTTGCCAAGCCATGCCATGTCCAAACACACACACACACACACACACACACACACATGCCATGTCCTCTCTGGGCCTACAGGACACACACACACACACACACACACACACACAGGCACACACAGGGACACACACACACACAGGCACACACACAGGCACACTCACACCTCTCTGGGCCTACAGGAATGTTTGCTGACCATAAGACCACTGTCGTAGTTGTCAGATGCCTCTCCTGTACAAATAACATGCGAAAGATGCTTACAATTGTTCATAATAAACATTGTTATATATGTGTAGGACTCAATGATTCTGTTGTTTATTATAAAACCAGCGACGCTGTTCAGCTTGTTATCGATAGCTATCTAGCTGACACTTAGGCTACCTGTCACTAAGTGACAGTTAAAACCAACGTCGATAAACTGAACCAATGTACTTAAACTTTTATGCTAGTTCTACTCCAACTTGAAGATAACTCCATCTTTTGCTTACAATTGTTCATAATGAACATCATGATATGTGTAGGACTCAAGGATTCTGTTTATTATCTATAAAACCAGCGACGCTGGTTTGTTAGCTATCTAGCTAACGATGCTAGCTATCTAGCTGAGACTGGTACCTGTCAGTTAAAACAGTTACAGTTATTGATACAAAGGTGTAGCAAACCAACGTCGCTAAACTGAACCAAGGTACATAAGCTTGTAAAAAATAAACTTGTAAACTAGTTATACTCCAAATTGAACGATAACTCCATCTATTACTTACAATTGTTCATAATAAACATTGTTATATGTAGGACTCAAAGATTCTGTTTATTATAAAACCAGAGGCTTACCTGATATGAAGTGATAGCTACAGATTCTTGCATTTTTAATCATCAGCTCGTTCCAATCGCTTCTTTTGATGGCTTGCAACCAAAGACGTCTCTTGTTTGCCTTGAAAGGGGTGCGAGTTGATGGTAGTCGGTACAATTTGCGCGTTTTGTCATTTTTATCAAAACGATTTGCGCAACCCACAGCACAACAAGACATGATCGCGGCTCTCTTTCTGCAGCCGGCATGCGCAGTAAAGTGGGAGTGACGTAGACTGATAATCCCCCTATACTATACGTTTAGCAGCGAGGCTAGCTAGCTACTATGTGTTTCAATGGATTTTTGGTGTAAGCGTTAGCAATAACCTAAAAATAATGGTCTAGAGCAGTGGTTCTTAACCTGTTTGGAGGTACCGAACCCTGCACGCTTCATCAGTGCTTTCACCGAACCCTTCAAAATTGGAAAAATGAAATGAAATCTGGCTCTCGTCACCTTGAATTCAGCGAGCGTTGTGTTCTTGTATTTCCCATCTCCATGCAGCTTTAGGAAATGTTCCTTTAGTTTTGCAGGTGCTAGACTAGAATTGCTCAACTTGGCATTGCAAATCATGCATCGAGGACGCTGACTCCCATCACGTTCGTTTATACAAGTGAATCCATATTTTACGTATTCGTCCGTCCACTTTCTCTTTTTGCTCGACATAGTGTATGACCTGCGAAGAATGTATGACCGCTCTCAGTTGCAACAAACACGGAAAGTCATTGTAAGTTGAAGTGAGAAGGTGGGTTCAGTGGGACCTCGCACGCCCCCTTCCTTAAGGCAGGGGTACTGTTTGCCTCCCCTGCCCTTTTTCGCGGCAGTTTTATGTCAGAATCAGCCAGACTAAATAGGTTCTACGCATGCGCTCAACACAGTTTGTGAGGGAGCCTCACGGTATCGCTGTCTCCTGTCTGTTTGAACAGGACAAGCGCAAATTTAGCGATTTTGATTATAATAAAGCTCGAAAAGATTGGAATCATGCAAAAATGACATTTATATCAGGAGATAAATATTAAATTAATTTTATTTTATCGTTTTTTGTTGTTTGTTTTTTTGACTCCTGCCGAACCCCTGAGAGTGACTCACCGAACCCCTGGGGTTCGATCGAACCCAGGTTAAGAACCACTGGTCTAGAGAGCTTTAGTTAAGACCAACAATATTCTGCAACATTCGTGTTGCACATACACAACTAACTGAGTCAATTTAGACATTAAAAAAGTCGTGTAGATAGCTACATTCACATAAAATATTTCCCACTAACAGGCTCACGAGACGCCGCCATCTTTGTTGGATTTCGAATCTACCGCTTGATCATCTGTCCATCATCGTATAAAGCCCGCCCTGGCACTTTGATTGGCTGTACTGATTTCGACCAGGAAAAATTTCTCCCCAAGGGTCGCAGAGCCAGACTGAACTTCCCGACCAAATTTTTTTGTGGGCGGGGTTCAGGCTGATATCCAGGCTAATACAGAGCGCTCGGGCAACGTCTACCCGATCTCTGTATACGCTCAAGTGGCACATGTTCGAGCGATGGTGTGCTGCACGTCAGCACGACCCTATTGATTGCGCTTTGGGCATCATCCTAGAATTCTTACAACAATTATTTTGGCTTTTTATTTTTGTCGCCTTTTGAACAAATATATATGAATTTGGTAAAACTGTGTTTTTTACCTACTTCAGTGTCTGTTTTTTATGTAAGTTCCGTTGGTTTTCTGTTTTTGTGTAAGTCATGTGGGTTTTGTTTTTTTGCTTTGGAGATGAATAAAGTAATCTATCTATGTATCTATCTATCTATGACAACACACCTATCTGTATCTATCTGTATCTATCTATCTATGACACCACAGGCTAACAGGCAGACAGATAGATGGATACCAGCTGTTCAGAAACAGGTTTATAAAGGAGCTTAATTCAGGCATTAAATGACTAAATGATGGCGTTGCACGGTTGCTAAGAAACCAGGATACCTCCGGCGTGCCGTCGCTCCTGGCAACGTGGCTCCTGGTAAACTTTTCCTCCTTTTGCTCTTTCTCTCTCTCTCTCTCTCTCTCTCTCTCTTTCTCTCTCTCTTCTTTCTCCCTCTCTCTCTCTCTCTCTCTTTCTCCCTCTCTCTCTCTCTCTCTCTCTCTATATATATATATATCCCTCTCTCTATTTCTCTCTATATATATACAGTATAAATGTATATATCCCTCTCTCTCTCTCTCTCTCTCTCTCTCTCAGAGTTTATTCATCTCTCTCTCTCAGAGTCTATACAGAGTCTCTCTACCACCCCCTTCTCTCATGTCTATACATCTCTCTCTCTCCATTTCTCATCTGTTTCTTTTTCTCTCTCTTTGTTTTTGTCATTCTCTCCATCTGCCTCTTATCCTCCTCTCTCTGTTTCTATCCATCTCTCCCTCTCTCTCTCGCTGTCTTTCTCCCTCTCCCTCTCCCTCTCTCCCTCTCTCTCTCTATCGCTCTCTTTCTCTGTTTCTCTCCATCTCTCTCTCTCTCTCTCTCTCTGCTTTCAGATGATCAATCGATTCCTTTTCTCAGCAGTAGCCATAGCAGCTATGGTGTGTGTGCGTGCGTGCGTGCGTGCGTGCGTGCGTGCGTGCGTGCGTGCGTGCGTGCGTGCGTGCGTACGTGTGTGTGTGTTTGTGCGTGCGTGCTATGGTGTTCTATTTCAGAGTTTGTACGAGTTTCTGAACTACAATTAAAGGTTCTATATGTGTTATAGAGTCATATAGTCCAGCCATAGGCTACTCTTATAGTCTTTTAGTCTTATAGTCCAGCCATAGGCTACTCTTATAGTCTTTTAGTCTTATAGTCCAGCCATAGGCTACTCTTATAGTCTAATAGTCCAGCCATAGAGTGTCGGGGTAGGTTAGTCTCCTCAGGGAGAGAGTGTCGGGGTAATAAGGGAGAGAGTGTCGGGGTAAGTCAGTCTCCTCAGGGAGAGAGTTTCGGGGTAAGTAAGTCTCCTCAGGGCGAGAGTGTCGGGGTAAGTCAGTCTCCTCAGGGAGAGAGTGTCGGGGTAAGTCAGTCTCCTCAGGGAGAGAGTGTCGGGGTAAGTCAGTCTCCTCAGGGAGAGAGTGTCGGGGTAAGTCAGTCTCCTCAGGGAGAGAGTGTCGGGGTAAGTAAGTCTCCTCAGGGAGAGAGTGTCGGGGTAAGTCAGTCTCCTCAGGGAGAGAGTGTCGGGGTAAGTAAGTGATAGAGATTATTTCCAAACACTGTTAATGACTTAAGAATATAATAATCAAGTGACTTGTATTAATATATTCCTTGTATGAATCATGTGCTTATGAAAGCAGGAGCATGGCTTATCTCTCTGTGTGTGTAACTAGAATATTAGGTGCCACTTAGTCTGCATATGAACAAAAGCATGTTTAGACCAGAGGAGATAAGAAAGGAACTGTGCTTCTTCCAACCTTGTGCAAAACTGCCATCCTTGCAAGACAGGGAGCCTCGGACGTGAGAAATCCACCACGTGGTTATCCCTGCTGAAAGCTAAACTTTCGACTATATAAACCTTGTGCGAAGAGTTTATCATTGCCCTCACTGTCAGCCTTGTGCTGGCAGGGGAGCCCAATTGCAATTGTCTTTGTTTGTTTGTCTAATAAATATACTTTCATGCAGCTCCGGAGTCCTGAGGTAACTAGGGTGAATTTTCACCTATCAGTAAGTCTCCTCAGGGAGAGAGTGTAGGGGTCAGTAAGTCTCCTCAGGGAGAGAGTGTCGGGGTAAGTAAGTCTCCTCAAGGAGAGAGTGTCGGGGTAATAAGGGAGAGAGTGTTGGGGTAAGTCAGTCTCCTCGGGGAGAGAGTGTCGGGGTAACCAGTACACCAGAGCAAGGGGTAGGGTTCCTGAACAAGTAGTTTGGCTGTCCCTTTGAGCTCCTGTCTTTATATGATTTTCTATTGTATGTACGCTATTTGAATGGATGTGTGTGTGTGTGTGTGTGTGAGTTCCTGTCTTTATATGAGTTTCTGTTGTATGTACGCTATGCGAGTGGATGTGTGTGTGTGTGTGTGTGTGTGAGTTCCTGCCTTTATTTGAGTTTCTGTTGTATGTACGCTATGTGAGTGGATGT
>NC_137920.1:42800289-42857789 GCF_963457725.1 Sprattus sprattus
CAAAATACACCCAATTCAACCATTGTTTACCCACAACTCTGGTTCCCAGCTGTCCGACATCTGGGCACTGGAAAACAAAGCAGACCAAGAGAAGAGCACTGAGAACATACACAACCCTAGATAAACCTTTACTCAGCAGGAGCACGGGAAAGGGCGTCAGCAATGACATTTTCTGAGCCTTTAACATGGCGAATAACAAGACTAAATGGCTGAAGAAACAGTGCCCAACGCATTAACCGCTGGTTTGGGTTTTGAAGCGACTGCAGAAAGGTCAGAGGATTGTGGTCAGAATATACCACGAGAGAAACCGCACCCCCGACATATACGTCAAAATGCTGCAGTGCCCAAATTAACGCCAGCGCTTCTTTTTCGATCACCGCGTAGCTGAACTGATAGGACAGAAACTTCCTAGAAAAAAAACTAACTGGCCGTTCGATGCCTTGCTCATCGTCCTGGAGCAACACAGCCCCAGCTCCTACCTGGCTAGCATCTACATACAGTTTAAACGGCCTGTTCAACTGAGGTGCATCCAAAACAGGTGAAGATGTAAGGAGAGCTTTTACACTCTCAAAAGCACACTGGCATACAGGAGTCCAGTTGAACTTCACAGATGACTTCAAGAGGTCAGTCAATGGCGCAACGACAGACGAAAAATTTGGACAGAAACTACGATAAAATCCCACCATGCCTAAAAAACGCATTCATTCTTTTTTATTTGTGGGTGACGGGTACCCGTCAATGACCAAAGTTCTAGCCCGAACAGGACGCACCTGTCCTTGCCCCACCACTTTTCCTAAATAAGTGACATCAATATCATGTTGCAACAAATGTGTCTGAGTAGGAGTATCTGAAAACAACATTGGAAACTCATGAATAAGACAGATTAGTTCGGCACGCTCGTCCTCAGACAGGTGCTGCAGCAACTGGGGAAGCTGCCTCAAAGTCTCTGAATTGTTTAAGCGTGCACGCAAGACACCTCCTGTTCCTGCGCTGCCACTGAAGGACATACAGGAGAAGCAGGTGACAGAACCCCCTCACTCACAGCAACAGGCCGTGCCACAGCATCACCTGCAGGCCTATTTGGACGTTCATGATATGGCTTCAGCAAGTTAACATGACATAGCTGTAGGTTTTTTCTCCTGTCAGGAGTGGCAATGATATAATTAATATCCGACACCTTTTTGGTCACTGTATACGGACCAGCAGACTTTGCTTGAAATGGTGAGGATATAACCGGCAACAGAGCGAGCACTTTATCCCCCACGGCAAATACCCGGCGCTGAGCTTTCTGGTCGTAGCGCTGCTTCATCTTAGCCTGAGTGGCGCTCAGGTTCACCCGAGCTAGACGCACTGCCTCATAGAGACGTCTTTTAAAACCATTTACGCAGTCACCTAAGGTCTGCGGTGCCTCCTGGAGGCCTGCGCCATCTTTAAGCACAGCCAATGGACCACGCACCAAATGGCCAAAGACCAGCTCATTAGGGCTAAACCCTGTACTCTCCTGTACTACCTCCCTAGAGGCAAGCAGCAACCAAGGAAGCCCTTCTTCCCAGTCCCGTCCCAACTCCATACAGTACGCACGAAGCAGGGACTTCAACGTCTGGTGGAAACGCTCAAGGGCACCCTGGCTCTGAGGGTGATAAGCTGAAGCTTTTTGATCCTTGATATGCAGTTGAGCCATGACCTGAGAAAATATGCGAGACATAAAATTAGAACCTCGGTCAGTCTGAACGACCTTTGGTATGCCAAAGATGGAGAAAAACTGGGAAAGAGCCTTCACAATGGACCTGGTGGTTATAGCACGTAGTGGGTAGGCAGCAGGGTAACGAGTAACCTGACACATTATAGTCAACAAATACCTACACCCATTTTTCGATGCAGGCAATGGCCCAACACAGTCCAGCTGTAAGTGTTCAAATGGACCAGCCTCCACAGGTACTGGCTGCAACGGTGCAGGCCTAATTACCTGGTTCGGCTTACCAGTCATCTGGCAGATGTGGCAAGTTTTACTGTACGCAGAGACGTCCTTCTTTAATTTAGGCCAAAAAAAATTACGCATAATGCGGTCATATGTCTTTCTCACACCTGAATGCCCCAATGTGTCGTGGGCGGTTTTCATAACTTCATGTTTAGCCGATGCAGGCACCACAACCTGTACCCATGGCTCCCCCACTGAAATATCAGTGGACGGTGTCCATTTTCTCACAAGCAGACCGTTTCTTAAAGAGTACCCATGAGCCAAGCTCTCAAAAATGTCAGCTGGGACAGCACGTTCAAACAAGGAACACAGAGACTGATCTGCACGCTGTTCCTTAACTAAGTCTCCATGTGACAGATTCAATGGGAAATCCGGTAAGGCAAACCTAGTCTTTTCTGCAACCACCTTGACCGGTTTTGGCTCTGTTGCAGCACGAGTAGCTGAGCGGGTCACGGCACATGCCGCAAACACGTCAGGGAACTGCTTTGCACATTCGTCAGGCCCATTCCCCAGCTGAGGAGAGAAAGACACCACTGGCACAGGATTAGTCTGCCAAACACGTCCACCAGCGTAATTATTACCAAGTATCACATGGACCGATTCAACAGGGAGGGCAGGGCGTATCCCCAATTCAACCTCGCCCTCAACTAACTCTGAGTACAACACGACTCTATGTAAAGGGACTTCAAAAGTTGTGAGGTCAATTCCCCGAACCAAGAGAGATCTACCAGAGCTTGACTTAGAAGAAAATGGTAGAACCGACTCCACTATAAAAGATTCTGATGCTCCGGTATCACACAAAATCCTTACTTTAATTAACTCCTCACTGTCTTTAAAACCAACAAATCCATCGGAAATGAATGGAGAATAATCGGAATCCACAGTACACAATGGGCCCTATCTTGCACCCAGCGCAATTGACATTGTCACCGACGCATGTATAATTCCTATCTTGCACCCGGCGCACAGCGCGATTTTCCCTCCAGAGGCGCGCTTCGAAATGAACTTGCGTCGACATGGGCGGGGGCGGAACAGAGAAGGCGTTTCTCTGGCGCAAGTGGTATTTTGCAGTTTCAAACAACGCCGTGCGCCGTGCGCCATTGACCAAAAAAAAGCTGGTCTAATGTGAGGCGCAATGTCTAAAGTCTGTAACGCGTATTCAGAATGCTATTTTAAGGGCGCATGTGCTTGCCCGCACAGTATAGGACCTATAGGCTACACTTTACTTCTGTCGTCTTCACGAGAGATTTACACCAATTGTTTGGCAAGCCATATATAATTACAAGGAAAATAAAGTATTTACCACATGAGGAAATCATTGTGATATCCGTATCCAAGACATTTTAAAACTAGGCATACATCTAGCGTACACAATTGACCCAAATGATTCAGGTTAATTGAAGCTGCATGACATTTGATTTATTGTATGGCTTTGTTGCATTTATTTAATGCCAGTATTATTATAAATCTTGTAAACTCATCTTTGTGTATGTGGACTTTATTTATGTACCTTGGGTTTGGTCAGCTGGTGCACTGGCTTGGGTGCCGATTTCCATGCCCCCAAATCCCTGCAGGCTCTCAGGCGTGAGGGTAGACGTGGCGATGTCCTCTGCTGCCGTCAGATCCTGGGTCGAGGCAGATCCACCTCCCGTCAAGGCACGAGAACGTGTGTTACCTTCCAGCTTGGATGTCCCACGTCTCCGGACGTCATTATAGCGTTTTTGGCAACGTTTTCGGGTGCCCCGTTGCAGAAACAATCACGGCAATATCTTGACATGCTTGCTTGACTTTGCTTACTTTTGGAGGGTTTCTCGCATCCCCATATATATCTATCTCCCGGCTTTTTACAAAGCCATACAATAAATCAAATGTCACGCAGCTTCAATTAACCTGAATCTATTTTTAAAATATCTTGGATATGGATATCACAATGATTTCCTCAAGTGGTAAATACTTTATTTTCCTTGTAATTATATATGGCTTGGCAAAAAATTGGTGTAAATCTCACGTCGGTCTCCTCGGCTGTGAACTTTTCCGGTCTTCTACCAGGTAATTCCGCCATCAAAATAACAAGCCGCTATGGACTATGCACTCCTCGCTCTTAAAGGGAATGTGAAATGACGCTCGGATTGGTTTATTGCATATTACGCCCAAACCACACCTATGGCTGAGTAACCTCCTTTGGACCAACCCTTTTGACACTTGCGCTGGACGCAAGTGTGTTTTTTCCGCCGTTAAAATAGCAACTGCGCCATAGAGCCGCCCACACAGCTACTTGCGCTTGGCGCCGTCCTACTTGCGTTTCTGATCGGCAAGATAGGGCCCAATGAGTCAACATTCAACATCGAAGGAGATGCGGCCAACATGTCAGGCTTCACATAAGAAAAGCGTTGTTCTTTTAACTTTGAACAGTTCCATTTCGTATGTCCCTTTTCATGACAGTAACGGCAAGACTGATCTGGGTCAGACTTAACGACCGAGCGATCTGCACCAGCAGCTTGACTCAGGGTATTACTGTATACTACGTTAGTATTTCTAGAGGGAAAAACATCAGCTTTCTGAGCATTAGACGAGCGCATATGGGCTTTGTGAGTTAACTCATACTCATCTACTAGCACCGCAGCGTCAGACTCGTTCTTAACCTGTTTCTCCGCAACATAAGTTGCCACACGCTCTGGTAATGTGTTCTTAAACTGCTCCAAGACAATCAAATCCAGCAACTCGTTATATGTTTTTACCTTACAAGCGACAGCCCATCTCTGACACTGAAGGCGCAACTCTCTAGCAAATTCAACGTTAGTCTGATCTGAACGCTTTCGCAAATTCCTAAACCGCTGACGATAAGCCTCGGGAATAAGCTCATATGCTCGCAAGACCGAAGCTTTAACAATGTTGTAATCACCAGCCTCTTCAACACTTAAAGCCGACAAAGCGCGCTGTCCTTTTCCTGTGAGACGGCTCTGAATCAGAAGCGCGCGGTGTGCGCCAGGCCAGCCTTGTGCATCAGCCACTCGCTCAATCAGAAGGAAAAAGGTATCGACATCTTCTTCATTAAAGTGCGGAAGCAAACGTAGACTACTTGCGATATCTAGTTTAGCATCTCCCGCACCAGGTGTAGTTATTTTCCCCTGCTGAATGAGATCTAAACGCTGAGCTTCAAGGTCTAACTTTTGCTTCTCTAATGCCCTCCTAGCGCGTTCCGTGTCTTCACTGAGCCGGAGCCTTTCTAATTGCATCTGATGCAGTTCTTTGCTGTTTTCCAACTGCATACGAAGCAACTCCTTCTGCTCCTCAAAAGACAATGTTGACACAGGTTTTTCCTCCGCACCGTCCTCATCAGATATGTAATCGGTTCTTGAATTACACGCTTAACACATAATGCCGATTTCACCGCTTCCTTAACCACACTTTTATTGCGAATGGATGGGAGGTGAATTTTACAATGACCAGCCAACTGTATCAACTGATCCTTGGTTAATGAATCAAACACAGCCTTTGAAGGTTCTTCCAAGAACTTCTCCACAGGTGAAGTCATTATTAAAGAGATTACTCAATCCCCGACTTACCAAAACAATATACTACACCAAAACCAGACCGAGACCCAGCGATAATATAAGCCAAAACAATGGCCGTTCCCCTCAGGCAAAAAAAAACGAACCCATGTACTTAAATAAACGCGGAGCTTCAAACAGGCCCGTGGTGGGATGAATTGAGCACCAAGCCCGTAGGCACGGCAAAACAACCAGGAAACTGGCGATTCCACCAATGCCTCGGAGTGCCCCCGAGACCACTGCTCTAGCCACAGGAACTGTTCAAAAACAATAAACCCCACGTCCCACAAAACACGCAAGTCTGAAAGGTAAAGGCCAAGAGAACATATATCGCTGAACTCACCAAACCAAAGTCCGACATGTCGGTGCACGAGAAATGCGCGTTTCTTTCCCTCCAACCACCACGTTTCCCGTGGTTGTTGAAAAAAAGGAAAAGAATATTGGAAGGAAGGGAATGAAAAAGGGAAAAATAAACACTGTACAGGCCACAGTTTAACCACAGTTTAACTACGCCAACAAATCCTTACCAGGCCGCGGCCTGTCTGGTTGACCCGACTGTTAACCAACATAAAGGCGCACCTAACAAAACCCGTTTGGATCGAGCCCCCATCTGTTACCCTGGCTCAGGAGCAACAAGAATTGGGCAGGAGGCAATGCAACAGTTCACGTATGGGTCTTAATTACGTGACAAAATAGAATACAAAAGAATCCCAAACATAACAAAACAAAACACTACGCAAAGCTCCCGCCGCCTCTCTCCAAGGCCAGGCCTCTTTCATCCCGTCAGTTGGGACACGCCCCGTAATTGGCACGTCCCATCCTGAAACAGGCGGGACCAGGGCTAACCTAGACCTAGAGGGCTGAGAGAGAGAGAGAACAGACAAAACAGGCAACAAGTATCCATAAATACAAATACAACCTCCTTCAAGGCCAAGGTGGCCGTAACACACACACATACACACACAGACATATTGGTACCACTTTACAATAAGGCTCCATTATAAATGGTTTATAAATAGGTTAGTAATTAGGTTGTAAACCCTTTGTAAGCCATTAATAAGCCCTTATAAAAGAGTTATAAACACAGTTTTTATACATCAATGAGGGCTCACTATTTGGGAAGATCCCCATCTTGGCAACCCACTGTCAATCCCTTAACTTGCTCTACTAGCCCAATTGCACATTCTCTACCATTCTTGTATCTGGTACTAAAGATTAACCCTTTCAACACGATGTGCGCCCGTGGGGCGTTTGGTGGTATTTCTATTAATAGAATGTTGGATGTCCTCCAAACATACAACTAACACCCTGAGAAAGCTTGAATCTTCTAGTTTTCAAATATATCCAGTTCGAAACAAACAAATGAATGAGCACTTTGTAAGGAGAATATAGGTAAAGCCTTGCATATTTCTCTCTCAGAGTGTATAAGCAACCGGTGATCACCCACCCATTAGCAAATTAGGGCTATTCATATGATAAGTTCATGGTAAATCTCCGATCGCTATTGGGTAATGACGTTGCAGTAAAACGTGAGAAAACGCCCCATTTTTCCGTATCAACAAGGCAGCATGTACGGATGTTTACATTTGGACTGAAGAGATACATGATGGCGAACTCCTTCTCTGCTGCCGAAGCCTTGCGCCAAATTCAAGAGGACCTAGTCAGCGAGGAGGAAACCACATCCTCGGATGAGAGCGATGACGATATGGAAGATGAACACATGCACTTTGAGCTTCGTCTTGACCCCGTTGAGGATATCCCTGTTGAGTAAGTTTTATTTGTTTATTTGTTCACCTAGCTCTTGTAATGAATGCTGTTGATTAACTTATAGGGAGTAAAATGCTCCTCTGAGTTGAACGAAATATTTTAGTATGCTACTGTTTGCATAGTGAATAAATTACTTTATGCTTCTAAGACTATTGTATAGTAGAATATAATTATCATTATTATCTGATAATTATATCAGACTACAGGCTATATCAACGATTGTTGTTGACGTTTCGAGTTGGTTGTCTGTGCTGATATAAGTAAAACATACTTGATGACTATATTGCAGCCATTGATGTAAAAATGCAAACGTGTCTAACTGTTATAGCGAGTCAAATGCACGTCGGTATGCTCTGAGTTGAATGGAATGTTTAGTATGCTACTATTTGCAGAGCGATGAAATCACTTTATGTCGCTAAGACTATTGTATAGTAGAAAACTTATTTAATTAACAGAGTTGGGTAAATGATAACAGGCTACATATATAAACGATTGTTGTCTGTTCTGAGATTAGTAAAACATAGAACTACATGGTGACTATATTGCAGCGGATGATGTAAATTGCAATCGCTAAAAACGTGTCTTACTACTGTGGGTAGTCGTTAGTGTTATTATGACGCGTAGGGTAGGTGTGAATCGAAACTAGGAGGTGTTTGTGATCGAAACTGGTGTCGTTAGAGAGCTAAAGTGATATGTGTTACAATGGCCGAACATAAAATGAAAGAGCAACAGTTAATTTTATTTTACTTTATTACAGAAACTTGGAGAACACCTACACCGCCAAGGAAGAGAGCACGCTGTCAGCCTAACCCAGATCTGTCGTCATGGAAGTCAGAGGGTGACAATGATGCAACTCCATCAGCACTGAGGTTTTTTCCTGCAAGGGAGCCTGGTGTGCAGCTGAATGCAGCAGACAACCACACTCCTCTAGACCTCTTCAAGTTGTTCTTTTCAAAGGATGCTGTGGAAACCCTCTGCCAGAACACCAACAAGCAAGCTGCTAGGAGCATTGCCAGAGGTGTAAAGTACAAATGGGTGGATGTTGGAGTTGCTGAATTCTACAGATACATTGGACTGGTTTTCTACATGTGCATGATCAAGCTGGATCACATTTCCGACTACTGGAGGAGAAACACCATCTTCTCCATCCCTTTTGTGGCAGATGTGATGGTAAGAGACAGGTACCAAACCATATCATGGAATGTGCACATGAGTGACCCAAGCGAGGACATGGTGAATGATGCCTACCTTTATGTACCTACTTTTATGCACCTTATTTTATGTACTTACTATGCCTTTACTTTTATGCACCTTATTAAATTCACCTTCTTATGCACCAAGCTTGTTTGCAATTTCTTGTATGTACTTTTTTGTGGGGGAGAGATAGCCACAATGACAGTCCAGGGCCATTGACAGTTGAGCCATACTGGGGAGGGGCACTCACAGGGCAGTTTACACCTCTTTCATCAATATGCATAGTGGTCTAGGTGGAAAAAAGTGTCACCTTGTAAAATTCCTATAATTAGTGTAGAAATCACACACACTTTCTGAATGCTAAACTCACCTATGTGGAGCAAACACATATGTTTACAAGGTTCAGAGTAAAAAAGAAAACTTCCAAAATATTTACAATGTGTTTTTTGTAAAAAGTCTGAGCACCTCTAAAGCTAGAGTTAATTTGAGTGTCTTTAGATTTAATTTTAATACAAAACTTTTTTTACTACATTTCTTTTACTCTCATTTTATAATGCTGAGTTGTTCTAGAATATAATCATAAATTCCACTTTTGCCTAATGGTTTTTAGTTAGGTGAAATATACAAAAATATCAGGCATGGCAGACTACCTAACAGAGTCAAAAAAAGCCCTCTGGGTTGGAAGTGTTAAACCTCAGGAGGGTTTAACACTTTACAATAAGGCTCCATTTTGCCAGTTATAAATGTTTTTAACTGATTATTAGATGATGATGTGTTTCACACTTTACAATAAGGCTCCGTTTTGCCAGTTATAAATGTTAGTAACTGATTAATAAAGGGTGATATGTTGTGTAATGAGTAGTAAGCAGTAATTTGATCTTGGATGGGTGGATACTTTATTAATCCAGAGGGAAATTTTAGGACATCCAGTAGCATCCAGACACAACATCCATTTTTTTTAATTTATTTTTTTTATTTGAATTAGAATTACATGGGATAAGGTCTTATCTGGTTTTCCAGAGCTGATATAGAACAAAAAAATATACTGTATATTTAATACTGCTTTCTGTATTAGCTAGGGATGTCACGACATAGCTCAGAAGGTCACAGACCAGACCAGGGGGGGTCTGTTGTGTCTGTTCTCCCTATGTAGATGTGATTTGTGGATGTTGTGTCTGGATGCTACTGGATGTCCTAAAATTTCCCTCTGGATTAATAAAGTATGTATCCATCCATCCAAGATAAAGTTACTGCTTACTACTCATTACACAACAAATCATCCTTTATTAATCAGTTACTACCATTCAAAACTGGCAAAAAGGAGCCTTATTGGAAAGTGTGAAACACATCATCATCTAGTAATCGGTAACAAACATTTCTAACTGGTAAAATGGAGCCTTACAAAATGGAGCCTTATGTGGGGGGGGGGGGGGGGGGGGCTCCCCTCCTGGGGTTTAATCTCTAGTAACAGATACAAGAATGGTAGGGAGTGTGCAATTAGGCTAGTAGAGCAAGTGAAGGGATAGACAGTGGGTTGCCAAGATGGGGATCTTCCCAAATAGTGAGCCCGCATCAATGTATAAAAACTGTGTTTTTACAACTCATTTATAAGGGCTTATTAATGACTTACAAAGGTTTTACATCCTAATGAATAGCCTATTTATAAACCATTTATAAACCATTTATAATGGAGTATTATTGTAAAGTGGTGCCGACATATCAAAGAACACACACAAGTTATCAGATAAGGCCAAGTCCTTGATGGTTGTAGTGATAGTGAGACCCTTTGCGATTAGAAGGCCCAGGGTATGACCAACAGAGTGAGTTAGCTGGACATGCCGTGTTAGACTGAGGGTATCATGTTGTGCATTTACGTCCTTAGCATAACTGTTTTCTGGATTATCTACATAAGTTAAAATATCCTGATACAAAAACACAATCAGAATTCATAAAAGTACCGACAAGAGTGTGCCTAGCTCATCAACAGTGTGCCTAGCTCATCAAGAGTGTGCCTAGCTCATCAACAGTGTGCCTAGCTCATCAACAGTGTGCCTAGCTCAACAAGAGTGTGCCTAGCTCATCAACAGTGTGCCTAGCTCATCAAGAGTATGCCTAGCTCATTAACAGTGTGCCTAGCTCATCAAGAGTGTGCCTAGCTCATCAACAGTGTGCCTAGCTCATCAAGAGTGTGCCTAGCTCATTAACAGTGTGCCTAGCTCATCAAGAGTGTGCCTAGCTCATCAACAGTGTGCCTAGCTCATCAACAGTGTGCCTAGCTCATCAACACTTCTGAACAGTGTGGCTATCCCCCTCCTCTTCTCCTCTTCTGAACAGTGTGGCTATTTTTATGAATCGCACAGTATATAAATAGCATTACAGAATTGTATTAATCACACAGTATATAAATAGCATTATAGTATTTTATTAACCACACAGTATTTAAATAGCATTATAG
Source organism: Sprattus sprattus (assembly GCF_963457725.1). NCBI lineage: Eukaryota > Metazoa > Chordata > Actinopteri > Clupeiformes > Clupeidae > Sprattus > Sprattus sprattus. The sequence goes on from NC_137920.1 coordinate 42,811,235, forward strand.
TATTTTATTAACCACACAGTATTTAAAAAAGCATTATACTATTGTATAAACTGCACAGTATTTAAATAGCATTATACTATTGTATAAACTGCACAGTCTTTAAATAGCATTATAATATTGTATTAACCGCACAGCATTTAAATAGCATTTGAGTATTAACCACACGGTTTAGAAATAGCGTTGTAGTATTTTAATAACCACACAGTATATAAATACCCTATATAATAACATTATAGTATTTTATGCTTATGTTTTTATTATATTATCTTTAATATAGGCACCTCTGATGTTTGTTCGTCTTTGACGAGTCCCCACTCTGATGTGACGGAGTATCTCTAACGAGGGTTCCCTTTACAACAGGTGACGGAGAGGATGGAAGTGTGTGTGTGGAGGTGTGTGTATCTCTAACGAGGGTTCCCTTTAACACAGGTGACGGAGAGGATGGTGGTGTGTGTGTGGAGGTGTGTGTCTCTCTAACGAGGGTTCCCTTTACAACAGGTGACGGAGAGGATGGAAGTGTGTGTGTGGAGGTGTGTGTATCTCGTACGAGGGTTCCCTTTCAAACAGGTGACGGAGAGGATGGAAGTGTGTGTATCTCTGACGAGGGCTCCCTTTAACACAGGTGACGGAGAGGATGGCGGTGTGTGTGTGGAGGTGTGTGTTAGTTTGTGTCTGGAGCCTGGCGGTGCCGGGGTGGAGCTACGGGCCGAAGCAGCGCGCCCAGAGGAGCGGCGACATCATGCTGGGGGGGCTCTTCCCTATCCACCTCGGCGTTGAGTCACATGACCAGGACCTGGCAGCACGGCCCGAGGCCACCGAGTGTGTCAGGTGGGCTTCTCTTCTTTGTGTGTGTGTGTGTTCGGTGGGCTTCTCATGAGTACGATCACGATCCTGCTTACTAACTATCTCACGATCACGATCCTGCTTACTAACTATCTCACGATCACGATCCTACTTACTAACTATCTCACGATCCTGCTCACTAACTATCTCACGATCACGATCCTACTCACTAACCAGCTCACGATCACGATCCTACGCACTAACTATCTCTCGAGCATACTCACTAACTATCTCACGATCATACTTACTAACTATCTCACGATCATACTCACTAACTATCTCACGATCACAATCCTGCTTACTATCTCACGATCACGATCCTGCTCACTAACTATCTCACGATCACGATCCTGCTCACTAACTATCTCACGGTCACGATCCTGCTCACTAACCATCTCACGATCATACATACTAACCATGTCACGATCACGATCCTGCTCACTAACTATCTCACGATCACGATCCTGCTCACTAACTATCTCACGGTCACGATCCTGCTCACTAACCATCTCACGATCATACATACTAACCATTTCACGATTACGATCCTGCTCACTAACTATCTCACGATCACGATCCTGCTCACTAACCATCTCACGATCATACGTACTAACCATCTCACGATTATGATCATACTCACTAACTATCTCACGATCATGATACTACTCACTAACTATCTCATGATCCTGCTCACTAACCATCTCACGATCACGATCATACTCACTTACTATCTCACGATCACGATGCTGCTAACTACCCAACTCACTATCCTGGCCACTAACCAGGTTCCATTTGAAATCTCCTCTCTCTTCACCTTGATCCTGTTCACTTTCACGTCCACACCTATGGAAAACTCTTGATTGCTGTCCTTCCACACCCACAGGTTTAATTTCCGTGGTTTCCGATGGCTACAAGCGATGGTGTTTGCAGTGGACCAGATCAACAACAGCACTGAGCTCCTCCCCAACGTCACCCTCGGTTACCGTATCCATGACACCTGCAACACCGTTTCTAAAGCACTCGAGGCCACTTTGAGCTTTGTGGCACAAAACAAGATTGACTCATTGAGCCTCGATGAGTTCTGTAATTGTTCTGGAAAGGTTCCATCCACAATTGCAGTTGTCGGGGCAACAGGGTCAAGTGTCTCTACTTCAGTGGCAAACCTCCTGGGGCTCTTCTACATCCCACAGGTCCCTATTAGTATTAATATTATTATTATTTTTGCTGTTGATGTTGTTGTTCAAAGTTCTCTTACAGAAAAAAATAATACTCCACGTTCTCCTAATACTGCTAACACCACGTTCTTATGGCTTTTTGATTAGATTTCTTATGGCTCATCAAGTCGTCTCCTTAGCAACCGCCAGCAGTTCCAGTCGTTCATGCGCACCATTCCATCAGATGAACAGCAGGCCGTTGCCATGGCCGCAGTCATTGACCATTTTGGCTGGAACTGGGTCATTGCTGTGGCGTCTGATGATGACTACGGGAGGCCGGCTGTGGAGAAGTTTGAGAACGAGATGCTGGAGAGAGACATGTATGTGTTGCAGGAGTGGAGAGGGAGGGTTTGAGAAACAGCAGAGGGAGAGAGGGGTTAAAACAATGAAAGAAGAAGAGAGGTTAAAGAAAGAAGAAAGGAAGAGAGATTTAACAAAAAAGAGGGAGAGGGATAAAAGAAATGAGGGATAGAGATAAAGAACCAAGAAAGGAAACAAGAGAGGGATGTTGAAATCTGAGATATGAGTGTTAGTGAGAGGGAGGGGTGGGGAAAGGGTAGAGTGAAGAGGGATTGAAGAATGGAAAATAGGGATGAGAAAGAGAGAGGAGACAAAGTGATGAGATAGAAAGAGGAGACGAAGGGATGAGATAGAGATTCAAACAGTAAGAAGTAAGAAGTGAGAAGAGACTAAGGCCTAGTTTAGACGGAGCCTAGATTCACTGAATCGGGTTCATTTTTTACACAAATCGAATCTTCTAATTTCGTAAGGACAGAGCCTGGTAACGAGAGATTTGCGTAAGGACGAACTCACCGATTGGGATCCTGCTGTAGTACATACCCCACGCCTGTTGGTGGCACTTTAGCGCTGCTACAGACAACTGAAAAAACTTGAAAAAACGTAGAAGAAGACAGGAGGACACAGGTAAACAGCCAGTAGACAAGCTAAAATTAGCAACGTTTAGCCTAACCGCATAGCATACATTTAATCTGCACAGTAATACATTATGGTGGTTAATAAAATCAGTGGTCAGAGACTATAGGTTATGCGAAAATGAATTCTATTTTCTATTGATAATAAAGAGTTTGGAACAGTGCAACATGACATGTCTGTCATCCCATTTCCCATGAAGCTTTGCTCTGACCATTCTACATTAATTTATGAACAAAAAAGCAAATTAAATCGCTGGCCAATTTATATTTGTGGTCATGAAAGTGATGTAACGTCTGAATAAAAAGAATTAGATCAAGATAGGAGGCTAAACAAAAATCAGAAGGCTGGATTAATGAGAGTGAGTTCGAGACACACCATGAGTGAGATGTAGAGAGACAACAAGTGTTAAATATATTGGTTGGAGATCGCGATGCGATCACGTGGGACAATGACATCATCAGGTTGCGTGAATCTGTGCACATGAACACCAGCCCCCGTACCGATTCAAATCTACTCACTTTCTACCCCCGATTCGAATCGTTGCAGATACCGTGTGCGGATACAGAGTGTTCGTCTAAATGATAGGGCTATCTGTATTGAAATCTACTCTGACGCAGACAAACTCGACTCCGTCTAAACTAGGCCACTGAGAGGCTAGGGTCAGGGTTAGGTTCACTAGATAGAGAACGAGGAATAGTGAGGGAGTAAGTATTTGGAAGAAGAAGAGAGGAACATGGAGAACTGGTACCAGGAATTGGGTTCAGCACTGCCAAACCTCATATTTGGGTTCAATGCCAAACCTCATATTTAGGTTCAACAATGCAAAACCTCATATTTGGGTTCCATGCCAAACCTCATATTTGGGTTCCATGCCAAAACTCATATTTGGGTTCCTTGCCAAACCTCATATTCGGGTTCAGCAATGCCAAACCTCATATTTGGGTTCTATGCCAAACCTTATATTTGGGTTCCATGCCAAACTTCGTATTTGCCTCAAATGACATAATTTAGTTGTCCAATACCTTCCCTGCATACACGTGGTTTCAGGGATATCCAATATCATCAGTTTCCTGGTGCCATTGTAGAATAATCATAGCATGGTTCATTTTGAACAGGAAGTTATAATCTGTCCAGGACCACCTCTTTTCCTTAGTCTCACAAAGCCGCAGATGCTTGGCTTATTCCTCCCAAAGCCATAGATGCTTGGCTTATTCCTCCCAAATCCATCAATGCTTATTCCTCCCAAAGCCATAGATGCTTGGCTTAATCCTCCCAAAGCCATAGCTGATTGGCTTATTCCTCCCAAAGCCATAGATAATTGGCTTATTCCTCACAAAGCCATAGATGATTGGCTTATTCCTCCCAAAGCCATAGATGCTTGGCTTATTCCTCCCAAAGCCAAAGATGATTGGCTTATTCCTACCAAAGCCATAGATGATTGGCTTAATCCTCCCAAAGCCATAGATGATTGGCTTATTCCTCCCAAAGCCATAGATGATTGGCTTATTCCTCACAAAGCCATAGATGATTGGCGTATTCGTTCCAGAGCCATAGATGATTGGCTTATTCCTCCCAAAGCCATAGATGATTGGCTTATTCCTCCCAAAGCCATAGATGATTGGCTTATTCCTCACAAAGCCATAGATGATTGGCGTATTCGTTCCAGAGCCATAGATGATTGGCTTATTCCTCCCAAAGCCATAGATGCTTATTCCTCCCAAAGCCATCAACGCTTATTCCTCCCAAAGCCATAGATGCTTATTCTTCCCAAAGCCATAGATGATTGGCTTATTCCTCCAAAAGCCATCGATGCTTGGCTTATTCCTCCCAAAGCCATAGATGATTGGCTTATTCCTCCCAAAGCCATAGATGATTGGCTTATTCCTCCCAAGCCATAGATGATTGGCTTATTCCTCCCAAAACCATAGATGATTGGCTTATTCCTCCAAGAGCCATAGATTATTGGCTTATTTCTCCCAGAGCCATAGATGATTGGCTTATTCCTCCCAAAGCCATTGATGCATGGCTTATTCTTCCCAAAGCCATTGATGCGTGGCTTATTCTTCCCAAAGCCATCGATGCTTATTCCTCCCAAAGCCATAGATGCTTATTCCTCCCAAAACCATCGATGCTTATTCCTCCCAAAGCCAACGATGCTTATTCCTCCCAAAGCCATCGATGCTTGGGGCTTATTCCTCCCAAAGCCATAGCTGATTGGCTTATTCCTCCCTCTCTCCCTCTGTGCAGATGCATCGACCTCAACGAGCTCATCTCCCAGTACGCCACGGAGGCGGAGGTGCAGGCGCTGGCCGACCGCATCCAGAACTCGTCTGCTCGCGTCATCGCCGCCTTCGCCACGGCGCCGGACCTGGAGCCGCTGGTGCGTGAGCTGGCCCGTCGGAACCTGACGGGTCGCGTGTGGCTAGCGAGCGAAGCCTGGGCCACGTCCTCGCTGATCGCCAGACCCGAGTACCTGGAGGTCATGGTGGGAACGCTGGGCTTCGCCCTGAGGGCTGGCCCCATACCAGGCTTCCGGGACTTTCTGCGGCAGGTGCATAATCTCAATAACATTTAGCAATAGCAAATATCATTTACTCTAACAGTCTGCCTATTCTAACCTAATTAAAACTTGATGCTCGGCATAACCACCGTTAAAGATGTATAAAGACACTTTGGTTATGATGGCAGATTCGTCCCGGACTGAGCAGCTCCCATAATGAGTTTGTCAGGGAGTTCTGGGAGGAGACCTTCAACTGTTACCTGGAGGATGAGGATGGGTCCACCCGGAGGGAGAGGTGAACACACACACACACACACACACACACACACAGCATATCTTCACTTTCAAACAGAGAAAAAAACAATATTACTGATACTGATCTGCTCATAAATTAATCAGGAAATACCGCGCATACTCAACTCAGAATTCTTTTATATTCCATTTAGCCTACGAATAGCCTAAAACCCTAACCCTAACCAACTCACAATATAGTTATTTTCCAGTTAGCCCTAACGCTAACCCGGTTAGCATGCTATAACAGTCACACACTGGTTCAGACATTATTAAGTAGCTGTTATGTGTTGTGAGTGTTAATAATTCATGACGTTTTGACAATCTGTTAAACACATGACTAACCTAACACGGACATGACAGTCAGTTGGAAGAGATGTGTTTGGGTTAGGGTTAGGGAACAGATGTGTTTGGGTTAGGGTTAGGGAACAGATGCGTGTGGGTTAGGGTTAGGGAACAGATGTGTTTGGGTTAGGGTTAGGGAACAGATGTGTTTGGGTTAGGGAACAGATGTGTTTGGGTTAGGGTTAGGGAACAGATGCATTTGGGTTAGGGATAGGGAACAGATGTGTTTGTCAGTCTAGTTGTTTGGAAGGTGATATAGTGTGTTCTATATTTGTATGTGTGAAGTTTCACCTGAGGAGTTGTTGTGATATTGAATGAACCCATCAGGAAGCAGGAAGGGAGTGAGGTGGAGGGTGAGGAGGGTGGAGCGAGCCTTCGTCCCCGTTGCTCTGGAGACGAGGACGTGTCCAGCGTGGAGACGCCGTACCTGGACTACACACACCTGCGGATCTCCTATAATGTTTACGTGGCGGTGTATGCCATCGCCCACGCGTTGCAGGAGATCCTAATGTGCCGGCCGGGGAAAGGGCTGTTCGCCAACAACTCCTGCGCTGACATACGGAGGGTGGAGGCATGGCAGGTGCTCTTCTTCTCCTTCCTTCTTTGATGTTCTATCATGATCATGATGCTGAGCTGCTATTAATGTTTGCCCCTCCAGGACCCCCCCCCTCCCCCCCATCTAACCCCCCATCACCCTAACCCACCATTTATTTTGTATTCACACGCAGAAAACAAACTAATGACAACAAACTTCACCATGTACTTCAAACTAATGACAATAAACTTCACTGTGTTCTTCAGATCCTGAAGCAGCTTCGACACCTCCGTTTCCATGACAGCCTCGGGGAACTCGTTAGCTTTAATGAGGGGACGGAGCTCCATGGCAACTATACCATTGTGAACTGGCATCGGTCGCCTAGCGACAGCTCAGTGGAGTTCCGTGAGGTCGGCTACCATCTCAGCGCCAATGGCAGAGGGGAAGGAAGGCTGTACATCGACCGCACAAAGCTCATATGGACTGGACAACTGACAGAGGTAAAGCTCATGTGGACTAGACAACCGACCGAGGTAAAGCTTATGTGGACTGGGCAACTGACAGAGGTAAAGCCCATGTGGACTAGACAACCGACAGAGGTAAAGCTCATATGGACTGGGCAACTGACAGAGGTAAAGCCCATGTGGACTAGACAACCGACAGAGGTAAAGCTCATGTGGACAGGGCAACCGACAGAGGTAAAGCTCATATGGACTGGACAACTGACAGAGGTAAAGCTCATATGGACTGGACAACTGACAGAGGTAAAGCTCATATGGACTGGACAACTGACAGAGGTAAAGCCCATGTGGAATGGACAACTGACAGAGGTAAAGCTCATATGGAATGGACAACTGACAGAGGTAAAGCTCATATGGAATGGACAACTGACAGAGGTAAAGCCCATGTGGAATGGACAACTGACAGAGGTAAAGCCCATATGGACTGGACAACTGACAGAGGTAAAGCTCATATGGAATGGACAACTGACAGAGGTAAAGCCCATATGGACTGGACAACTGACAGAGGTAAAGCTCATGTGGAATGGACAACCGACAGAGGTAAAGCTCATGCGGAATGGACAACCGACAGAGGTAAAGCTGATGTGGTCTGGACAACTGACAGAGGTTAAGCTCATGTGGAATGGACAACTGACAGAGGTAAAGCTCATATAGACAACTGACAGAGGTAAAGCTCATATGGACTCCTCCCCCCTGTGCAGGTGTTATGTGGTCACCCTATCCGACACCTCCCCCCTGTGCAGTCTCATGTGGTCACCCTATCTGACTCCTCCCCCCTGTGCAGGTGTCATATGGTCACCCTATCTGACTCCTCCCCCCATCTGTCTCCTCCCCCTGTGCAGTCTCATGTGGTCACCGTATCTGACTCCTCCCCCCTATCTGTCTCCTCCCCCTGTGCAGTCTCATGTGGTCACCCTATCTGACTCCTCCCCCCTGTGCAGGTGCCGTTCTCTAACTGCAGTGAGGACTGTGACCCCGGCACGCGGAAGGGCATCATCGACGGAATGCCAACCTGCTGCTTCGAGTGTACCGAGTGTTCCGATGGAGAGTTCAGTGATCAGAAGGGTAATAAAGTCTGTCTAGTCATCCCCTGCCCCTGGATTGGTTCTTAGTATTTTATTCCATCTACAGCTATCTGTTACTCTTTTCTAACTGTTAGAAATTAGGACATATTATCCCCCCAATAAGACTCTACACCAATCTCAGTATTGTCATCATAACTACACCAATCTCAGTATTTTCATCATAACTACACCAATCTACTGTCACCATAACTACACCAATCTACTCTCACCATAACTACACCAGTCTACTCTCACCATAACTACACCAGTCTCAGTATTGTCACCATAACTGCACCAATCTCAGTATTGTCATCATAACTTCACCAATCTCAGTATTGTCATCATAACTACACCAATGTACTGTCACCATAACTACACCAATCTCAGTATTGTCATCATAACTACACCAATCTCAGTATTGTCATCATAACTACACCAATCTCAGTATTGTCATCATCACAACACCAATCTCAGCTGTTACACACATCCACTCTGGCTCACTGACAAAGCGGTAGTTGAAGTAACAATCTCTTTCACAAACATCTGATGATTGGTATTATAATTAATTATATATACATACTGTATATACAGCTCCAGCCTAGCTTACTCGTGCAACAGTGGCATTCTCCTCTCATTCAATGAGGCGAAACCGTCTATGACACAAAGTCAAAGATGTTCAGAGTCTTCATATAGTATTATAAAGTTTTTATAAATTGCTATTAACCAAAGTTAATCAAACTCAGGCGTACTTCATCTGTTTCAAACATGTCATGAGAAGGACAGATTACACTGTCACTAGAAATCAATTACAAATTGACACTAACAAAGTATTTGTCTGTCAGCCAATTTAAGAGCCTTTTAGATGCTAAGGATGTGCCTCAATGCTGTTGTTTTAAATGATTCTCTGATTTAATTTTTTTGACTTTATGTTTTTTTTATTATACTTATTTTCTGAGTTTTTTTAATGTGTTTTGTTCATTCATTTTGTCTGTTTTGTTTTGTTATGGTTCGTTTATTTATTGTTCTTCTGTATTCTGTAGCCTCAGTCAGGGCATTGCTGCAAAACAGCCCTGTGCTCAGTCAATTCTCCCTGAATAAACAATGATGAATGAATGAATGAAATTACAAAAGAAATACACAAACATGCCCAAAGACAATTTTGAACCCACCGAGTGGTTCAACAAACGAACTTTTAACAATCTCCTTGTCTCCTTGACCTGTACACATAGCTCCTGCATGTTTCAGCATATTTAATCCTAATTGTTATAAAAAGTTAAATCAGGTGGGCTAGGGGCTTTAATCACATCTGTAATGTCCCTGGAGGCCTGACCCCTTACACTCATCAAGGACTCTGATGAGCTTTGGTCTAATTTAACACCTCTCTCTCTCTCTCTCTCTCTCTCTCTCTCTCTCTCTATCGCTCTCTCTTAACCTCTCCCTCTCTTTCTCTCTCTCTCTCTCTCTCTCTCTCTCTCTCTCTCTCTCTCTCTATCGCTCTCTCTTAACCTCTCCCTCTCTTTCTCTCTCTCTCTCAACCTCTCTCTCTGTCTCTCCCTCTCTCTCTCTTAACCTCTCTCTCTCTCTCTACCCTGCTTCCCTAGATGCAAGTGTGTGTGCTAAATGTCCGAGCGATTCCTGGTCGCGTGGCAACCACACCAGCTGCTTCCGGAAAGAGATCCACTTCCTGACATGGGCGGAACCTTTTGGGGTAACCCTGGCCATCCTGGCATCCTTGGGCGTTATGGCAACGGCTTTCGTCTTGGCACTTTTCATCAAGTTCAGGGACACGCCCATTGTCAAAGCGGCCAATCGAGAGCTCTCATACCTGTTGCTGACATCACTAATCTTCTGCTTCCTAAGGTGAGACGTTGGATGTCTGTATAAATAGATAGATAGAAATAATTCGCTATTGACCAGGATTATTTTTACTTTTTGTATTTCAATTTTTTGTAGTAGGGAAAAACACCTATACACAATACTTTTATTACACTACATCTTCATCACATTACATCTTCATCACATCTTCATCACATTACATCTTCTTCTCCGTCATACGCCATCTTCATCACACTACATCTTCATCACATTACATCTTTATCACACAACATCTTTATCTTCATCACACTATATCTTCATCACACTACATCTTCATCTTCATCACACAACATCTTCATCACATTACATCTTCATCTTCATCACACAACATCTTTATCTTCATCACACTACATCTTCATCAAATTACATCTTCATCACATCTTCATCACACTACATCTTCATCTTCATCACACAACATCTTCATCACATTACATCTTCATCTTCATCACACAACATCTTTATCTTCATCACACTACATCTTCATCAAATTACATCTTCATCACATCTTCATCACACTACATCTTCATCTTCATCACACAACATCTTCATCACATTACATCTTCATCTTCATCACACAACATCTTTATCTTCATCACACTACATCTTCATCAAATTACATCTTCATCACATTACATCTTCATCACATTACATCTTCATCTTCATCACATTACATCTTCATCACACTACATCTTCATCACATTACATCTTCATCTTCATCACATTACATCTTCATCTTCATCACATTACATCTTCATCTTCATCACACAACATCTTCATCACATTACATCTTCATCTTCATCACACAACATCTTTATCTTCATCACACTACATCTTCATCACACTACATCTTCATCACACTACATCTTCATCACACTACATCTTCATCACATTACATCTTCATCTTCATCACACAACATCTTTATCTTCATCACACTACATCTTCATCAAATTACATCTTCATCTTCATCACATTACATCTTTATCACATTACATCTTCATCACATTACATCTTCATCTTCATCACATTACATCTTCATCTTCATCACACAACATCTTCATCAAATTACATCTTCATCACATCTTCATCACATTACATCTTCATCTTTGTCATACGTCATCTTCATCACACTACATCTTCATCACATTACATCTTCATCTTCATCACACAACATCTTTATCTTCATCACACAACATCTTCATCACATTGCATCTTCCTCTTCGTCATACGTCATTTTCATCACATTACATCTTCATCTTCATCACACAACATCTTTATCTTCATCACACTACATCTTCATCACATTACATCTTTATCTTCATCACACTACATCTTCATCAAATTACATCTTCACCACATCTTCATCACATTACATCTTCATCTTTGTCATACGTCATCTTCATCACACTACATCTTCATCACATTACATCTTCATCTTCATCACACAACATCTTTATCTTCATCACACAACATCTTCATCACATTGCATCTTCCTCTTCGTCATACGTCATTTTCATCACATTACATCTTCATCTTCATCATACAACATCTTTATCTTCATCACATTACATCTTCATCACCTTACATCTTCATCACATTACATCTTCATCACATCTTCATCACATTACATCTTCCTCTTCGTCATACGTCATCTTCATCACACTACATCTTCCTCTTTGTCATACGTCATCTTCATCACACTACATCTTCATCTTCATCACACTACATCTTCATCACATTACATCTTCCTCTTCGTCACACTACGTCTTCATCACATTACATCTTCATCTTCATCACACAACATCTTTATCTTCATCACACTACATCTTCATCACATTACATCTTCATCTTCATCACATTACATCTTTATCTTCATCACACTACATTTATCACACTGCGTCTTCATCTTCCCTGAGTAACATGTAAACATACCCCCCTCCCCTCATGTTCATCAGCACTCTCTACCTCTGACGTTTCCCTCTCCAGCTCCCTGGCGTTCATCGGCAAACCCAAAGACTGGAGCTGCCGGCTGCGTCAGCCTGCGTTCGGCGTGAGCTTCGTGCTCTGCATCTCCTGCATCCTGGTGAAGACCAACCGCGTGCTGCTGGTGTTCGAGGCCAAGATCCCCACCAGCGTTCATCGCAAGTGGTGGGGCCTCAACCTGCAGTTCCTCTTGGTCTTCCTGTTCACCTTCGTTCAGGTGAGGATGGGCAGGTGGATCAGTGGGGGGGGCAGGTGGATCAGTGGGTGGGGGGGGGGGGGGCAGATGGATCAGTGGGGGGGGGGCAGGTGGATCAGTGGGGGGGGGGGCAGGTGGATCATTGGGGGGGGCAGGTGGATCAGTGGGGGGGGGGGGGCAGGTGGATTAGTGGGGGGGGCAGGTGGATCAGTGGGGGGGGCAGGTGGATCAGTGGGGGGGGGGGGGCAGGTGGATTAGTGGGGGGGGGCAGGTGGATCAGTGGGGGGGGGGCAGGTGAGGATGGGCAGGTGGATCAGTGGGGGGGTGGATCAGTGGGGGGGGGCGGGTGGGTCCGTGGGGGGCAGGTGGATTAGTGGGGGTGGGGGCAGGTGGATCAGTGGGGGGGGGGGGGGTATAGTTGCATGCACAGCTCAATACATGAAACATAAAGGGGAGGCCACGCAGAATTTATAATAAGACGTTATTTATTTAATGAAAAAAGGTTATATTTATATAATAAAGGATAAAAAAGTGTGGTGAAATTCAGTGTTGTGAAAAGTAACCAGAATGAAGTCTAGGTGTAATACTAAACAAACGACAACAGAGATCCAAAATCCAACGGAGCTCCAAATCTAAACGACCAATGGAGAACTGATTGCCAAATGTATGGAATCAGATCACTCCCATAAATATTTTGTTATCTGTAATTTAGATTTTGTATCTGTAATATAGATTTTGTATCTGTGAAACCATCTACACTTTCAAAACCTATCTACAGATACGGATTTCAAATACGAAATGTGTCTATACTTTCAAAAACTATCTTCACTTTCAAAATCTATATACAGATACAGATTTCAAATACGAAATGTATCTACACTTTCAAAAACTATCTACACTTTCAAAAACTATCTTCACTTTCAAAATCTATCTGCAGATACGGATTTCAGTTACGCATTACGGATTCGGATTTCAAATACGCATTACGGACTCCAGTTACGAATTACAAATTTACTTTTGGCACTGTTTTTACGTCCTTTCTAAAGAGCCAATCAGCGCTTTTGGCAGATTTTCTAAAGCGCCAATCAACACATTGTATCCTGTACTGACTAGCCAATCAGCGCTAGCTTGCTGGCAACTGCTGGTCCGCTCATTATTCAATATTTCTAGCCTAGATATGCCACCGCTCTGTCTAGGGAGAGATCTGGGGTTTCCCCCGCATGGTTTGAATACAATTGGGTGTACGAACGCCGTGGGGGAAGTTAAACAAGCATGCCTTATGTCTGGCCCAAAGGGGCAGTGGTAATGACACTCATGTGGGAATGCGGTGCTTGGTGGAATACTTTTACTGTGCTTGACATGAGCTCTGCATGCAAGCAACGTGTAATTTTCCTCGGCACAAAACTCGTAACTCTCCGCAGGCTCTGGAGATCGTCAGCCTACAGAGTTATTTCTTAATACACCAAACTGTCAACGTTTAGGGCTCTGTCCACTGCCTTCTACCACGTAAGAGCTGATGAACACCTGTACTATTTAGTTAATCTTAGGCTCTGGTGATTCAGAGATCGCTTGGCTGCAGAACGCATTGTAACTAAGAAATTGGTCTCAGCCACATCTAACAAATAGAATCTAATGAAAGTGTGGCGAGAACTCCAGCTTGCTGCCTCATATATCTCTTCCACTGAGACGCTATAAAACTCGCTTCAACACAAAATACACAATAAAGCGTTTTCAAGGACTTCAGAAAATGGTTACAAATAGGCTACCCAAAGTGCCATGAAAAGAAACGAAAATGTCATTGCAAGGTGGTTTTGAAATCAGGCTGGTCATTATCCAGTTGTTGAGGATGCACTTAACGGTATACGCCAACCACCACTTTGCATGTGTCTGGAGAACAAGACAATAGTAGTCTGTCTGCTAAATGTTCTCATCGTGATAATGGGTCATATGAATACTGTTCATGGTTAACTTAATTAAATGTGAATAGGAGATTGGTCATGAAAATGCTAACGTTAGCTTTCGTTAGCTACCAAAGCAGATCCTAATATCTTCCATACTACGAAAAGGATCTTTGAAACAGGGGGAACGAAGTGTGGAGTGAAATCCACTGACTGTGATTGTGCGTTTTACAATGACCTTATTAACAACTCCAAATATAGGACTTCTTACTTGTGCCATTTATCGGTCTCTGATCCATGACTGCTGCATATACCGTTTCACTCAACTGCACTCTCCCAGGCCAGCAGTTGCCAGCAAGCTAGCGCTGATTGGCTAGTCAGTACAGGATACAATGTGTTGATTGGCGCTTTAGAAAATCTGCCAAAAGGGCTGATTGGCTCTTTAGAAAGGACGTAAAAACAGTGCCAAAAGTAAATATGTAATTCGTAACTGGAATCCGTAATGCGTATTTGAAATCCGTATCCGTATCCGTAATGCGTAACTGAAATCCGTATCTGCAGATAGATTTTGAAAGTGAAGATAGTTTTTGAAAGTGTAGATACATTTCGTATTTGAAATCCGAAATTGATCTGATTCCATACAAATGCCGGGAGGACCAGAGCTGCCCCGACTACCGGCTGGTCAGGGCTTTTGTAGCCCAGCCAATCAAGGACACACCTGTCCCCAATCAAGGACACAGATACACACACTCACACTCACACACAGACACACACACACACACACACTAACACACTCACACACACCCCACTGTAGAACAGACCTACTGTGGAACAGACCCCAGATCCCACGGTAGAACAGACCCGAGAGACCTACTGATTAGAAACGTCAATGGTAAACTGTACAGTAACGATGTTCTGTGTGTGTTATTTATGCTAATTAGCACGTGGCTAACCCCAGGTGGCGATCTGTGAGGTGTGTGTTATTTATGCTAATTAGCATGTGGCTAACCCTAGGTGGCGATCTGTGTGGTGTGTGTTATTTATGCTAATTAGCATGTGGCTAATCCTAGGTGGCGATCTGTGTGGTGTGGCTGTATAACGCCCCTCCGGCCAGCTATGAGAACCACGAGCTGGACGATGAGGTCATCGTGGTCACCTGCCACGAGGGGTCAACCATGGCTCTTGGGCTTCTGATTGGCTACACCTGTCTGCTGGCGGCCGCTTGCTTCCTGTTCGCCTTCAAGTCTCGGAACCTTCCAGAGAACTTCACGGAGGCCAAGTGCATCACCTTCAGCATGCTCATCTTCTTCATCGTGTGGGGCTCCTTCGTCCCCGCGTACGTCAGCACCCACGGGAAGTACGTGTCGGCGGTGGAGGTCATCGCCATCCTGGCCTCCAGCTTCAGCATGCTGGCTTGCCTGTTCTTCAACAAAGTGAGTCTTCACCTCTGGCAGTGTATCCATGTCCTCTGATATATTATATATTATTATTATATTATATACTATAGCCTGGAGTCAGGACTAATGTGTATCTCTGTCCCCGTATCCATGTCCTCTGATATATTATATATTACTATATTATATACAATTGCCTGGAGTCAGGACTAATGTTAATCTCTGTCAGTGTATCCATGTCCTCTGATATACCATCACCAATGGCCTGGAGTCAGGACTAATGTTAATCTCTGTCAGGCCTGTCGCAATACAAACCTAACCGGGGGGGGGGGGTTGCTCAAACACGTCCACGCATACGCAACCCCCCTCCCCCCCAAATCTACACCAGGTCTAATGTAAATGTTTTCAATAATCCAGGTCTAATGCTTATCTATCATAATCCAGGTCTAAGGCTTATCTATCCTAATCCAGGTCTAATGCTAATCTATCATAATCCAGGTCTAATGCTTATCTATCATAATCCAGGTGTAATGTTTATCTATCATAATCCAGGTATAATGCTAATCTATCATAATCAAGGTCTAATGCTTATCTATCCTAATCCAGGTCTAATACTAATCTAACCTAATCCAGGTCTAATGCTAATCTATCATAATCCAGGTCTAATGCTAATCTATCCTAATCCAGGTCTAATGCTAATCTATCCTAATCCAGGTCTAATGCTAATCTATCAGCATCCAGGTCTAATGCTAATCTATCATAATCCAGGTCTAATGCTAATCTATCATAATCCAGGTCTAATGCTAATCTATCAGCATCCAGGTCTAATGCTAATCTATCATAATCCAGGTCTAATGCTAATCTATCATAATCCAGGTCTAATGCTAATCTATCATAATCCAGGTCTACATCCTGCTCTTCAAGCCGTCTCGCAACACCGTGGAGGAGGTTCGCTGCAGCACGGCAGCTCACGCCTTCAAGGCCGCCGCCCGTGCCACACTACGCCACGGCTCCAACGCCTCACGCAAGCGCTCTTCCTCACCTTCGCTCTCCTCATCCTCATCCTCCAAGCCTGAGATAGAGGGGGGGTCTTTGGAGAGCGGGCGAGAGCGGGGCAGGGCGCCCCGAGTGAGCTTTGAGGGGATGTCAATGTCTGGGTGCGACAGGAGGAGGGACTCAGAGCTGTCCAAGCCCTGATAGGATGAGAGAGAACGCGTGGAAAATGGACATGGAGAAAAGGAGTTGCTGATGGACCAATGATATAGAGGAGTCAGGCGTCAGTATCACACTCTACCAGTGCGACAACAGAGAGCAACCTAAATGACCTGGAGACTCATCGGAGATCTGTGAGAGCCACCTTAGCGACTTTTGACCCGTCCGGAATCTGTGAGAGCAACCTTAGCGACCTTTGAGCCATGGGGAATCAGTGAGAGCAACCTTAGCGACCTTTGAGCCATGGGGAATCAGTGAGAGCAACCTTAGCGACCTTTGAGCCATGGGGAATCAGTGAGAGCAACCTTAGCGACCTGGAGACCCATACTGGAGACCCATACCTGGGACAAAGAGGTCAAACCATGGACCCATATCTTTGTGGACCACACCCAGCGACTAATCAATCTGTGCCCATGTGCGTGATGCCACCCTCCCTGCCAGGGCACTCTCTCTTCTTGACGCAGAGTCGTGTGCTGGCATGATGCCACGCATGATGATGAGGACGTTATTTCTACATTCATCAAGGACAGTTTTATCAGAAGAGGGACTCTGCCCCTGGCTTCTGGACTCCACCAGGAAGAGCAGGGACGTGCACAGGAATTTGGGGAAAAAGGGTCAACACATTATTTTTTGTCACCGCCGCTGCCACGCCCCTGTCATCTGATCGCAAATTTTGCCAATATCATTTTAAACTCTCACTAACCGTTGCTGCCACGCCCCCGTCCCCTGATTGCAAATATATATATTTCCTTCGGAGGGGCAACTTAAGGCGAGGAGGGCAAACGGGCAGTTGCCTGGGCAACCTTAGCCCACTCCTGTGCACGTCCCTGAGGAAGAGACATGGTGTCCTGTGTCCTGAGGGACTCTGCCCTCTGTGTGTGGACTCACGGAGTATCAGGTGAAGAGACACGAGACACATGAAGAGACATACGTCTTTTTTGCAGGATCTCACTATTTTATCGCAGTCCCTCACCATGTTGAAGTTCACACTTTAAAGAAACAATTGGACTCTGTGTGAATGCTGGTCTTGAAAGGATGGATGGATACTTCTGTCAGGTCAGGGGTGTGGGTGTGCTTTTATAAGGACAGGGGTGTGGGTTGTGCTTCTTAGTTTTTTTGCTCTGCTCAGGCCATCGTGGTAGCCTGTAATTTACCTGTATTGTCTCAGGGCGTTGCTCTCTGGCACATATTTCTTAAGTTCCCTTCTAAGATGTGTTTTGTCTGAAATCCACTCAGTTTCTGTAATATTGGTTTCTTTGTGAAGTATTTTTGTTTTGAGTGACAGCATGGCTTTTGTATCAGTATCAGTTGGTTTCTCATTCTTGTCTGTGAGGCTTTCTTTAACTCATTAGTACACAATAGGGTTCACCAGAACTCTGTCTAACCCAAAAATGCTAAGTTTGAAACTGTAACCACTAGCCTAGCCTCAACTAGCCTTAATAATGGGCCCTCTAAGCATTGTATCAGTTTCTACCAAGTACATCACTAAAAGGCACCAGTTAACAATCTAATTAGCGTTTATCAGTGCAAAGACCTGTTGTTGGAGATTGCAAGGTGAGTCTGTTGGTTCTTAGCTAGGTTAACTCCCTACCGCTTCTTTAAGGATGAGAAGGGACAGGTCCTCCCAATCAGCATGTACAGATATGGTCTCCGCTGCACACGCGCGTGTGAACCATGTGGGACCCATCTCCTGTCATCCTTAAAGGGGCAGTGTGTAGGATTTACAGGCATCCAGCGGTAAGGTTGCAGACTGCAACCAACTGAATACCCCTCCCTCACCCCTCTCTCTCCGAGCGTGAAGGGGAATGGCCAGCAGTGTTCTCAGCAGCCTTGGGCTGATCAGGGTAACATCACTGGGTCTTTTGGGTCCAAATAACAAAGATAAATTCTAGTTCTGGCGCATAAATGTAAAATTATAATCCTGGTATAGCATTTCCATTTCAACAGTGAAAGGCAACATCAATGTTTTTCCTTGTTTCTGCCGTCACCTGCATTGGTTTTTTTGGCTTCATGTTTCAGCCTCACACTCCCTTGCTTTTTCTTGTGCTAAATAATAAGGGTGATCCATGATATGCTAAATAACAAGCATACTTCCCACAACACAAAATGGTTAACCAGAAACCAATGATACCTCTTTCTTCTTCTTTCCACAACACAAAATGTTTAGCCAGAAACCACTGATACCTCTTCCTTCTTCTTTCCACAACACAAAATGTTTAGCCAGAAACCTCTGATACCTCTTCCTTCTTCTTCCCACGAAACAAAATGTTTAGCCAGAAACCACTGATACCGCTTCCTTCTTTTTTTCTTCCTCTTCCAACTGATTCCACCAAATTCAAGATGCCACCTCGATGTAAAAACGTGAAAGGCCAGCATTGTCCCCTCTGGGCTACTGTAGAAGCATGGCGGCACAACACTGCAGGCTCCATGGAAGACGGGCCGCTCTATATGTAGATATGAAGGGCTAACACACACACACACACACACACACCACCCAACAACTCTGCATCTATACTCTAGTCTAGTCCTCCACACACACACACACACACACACACACACACACACACACACACACACACACACACACCACCCAACAGCACTGCATCTATACTCTAGTCTAGTCCTTCACACACACACACACACACACACACACACACACACACACACACACACACACACACACACACACACACACACACACACACACACACACACACACACACACACACACCACCCTACAGCACTACCTCTATACTCTAGTCCTTCACACACACACACACACACACACACACCACCCAACATCACTGCATCTATACTCTAGTCCTTCACACACACACACACACACACACACACACACACACACACACACACACACACACACACACACACACACACACACACACACACACACACCACCCGACAGCACTGCATCTATACTCTAGTCTAGTCCTTCACACACACACACACACACACACACACACACACACCACCCTACAGCACTACCTCTATACTCTAGTCCTTCACACACACACACACACACACACACACACACACACACACACACACACACACACACACACCACCCAACATCACTGCATCTATACTCTAGTCCTTCACACACACACACACACACACACACACACACACACACACACACACACACACACACACACACACACACCACCCGACAGCACTGCATCTATACTCTAGTCTAGTCCTTCACACACACACACACACACACACACACACACACACACACACACACACCACCCAACAGCACTGCATCTAAAGCTTGGATAAATCGTTTGTGCTCCTTCACCCCCATATGTTGCAGGTGTCACACGTGCTGGTTATTTACTGCTGATGTTACTGTTGTTTTGTTTGCAGGGATGCTTTTGTTTACTTGTTTACCTTTTCTATGTCCCTCTGCTTTTTGTTTGTTATAACGCTGCATTAACCTGCAGACTCCGCTGGAGTTTTATAATTTGATTTATCAATTAAGAAATATGGAAGAAATATAGCATCCACAAGATCACCAGGTCTTTCCACAGTAAGATGGGATCATTCACGCTGTTGGCAGCAGTGACTATAGGTAAACATAGGCACACATAAGCATCAGTGACTATAGGCACACATAGGTACCAGTTGTTTTGTTCTTAAAGCACTTACAACATGTTGACATCATGTTAACAATGTGAAAACAATGTGATTTCAGTGTGCATACATTTTTCACAGGTGAACAAGACATTAACAGCATGTGACATAATCCATATAATTCTGAGTCATTGGGCCGATTGTTCAGTGTGAACGGGTGAGTGTGACTAGGGTTAAACCATTGCTGTAAGCCCAGGGGTTGTTCAGTGTGAACGGGTGAGTGACACTAGGGTAAAACCATTGCTGTAAGCCCATGGGTTGCCTACCACTATGCTAAGCATCCTCTTTTATTTCTTTATCCTTTTCTTACTTCTTTGTGTAGCCTACAAAAATAAAGTCTTTGTATTGCAGTTTTATTCCATTCGTATTACTCCACCGCTTTTTTGTGAAACAAACACATTAGTGAACATTCTAACTTTAGCACCAGTCATTCATCAAACTTTAGATTTCTATCATTAAAAAACCTTAAAGACGATGTAGCAGCAATTCCTATTTTACTACTATTGGTGGCTGAGTTGGATTTGGTTCTGACGTGTGTGGAAATTATGAGAAATAGAGGTGAGTCTGGTTGGTCCCTTTGACCTTTTATTGTAGAATGGTGGATAACAAATTGTAGAAAATAAAATAAAAGATATTAAACTAAAGAGTCTTTCGTAAAGCACCTGGTTCCTTTGCAAACGTCCTGGCACACGGTCAAAAACTGTTGCCTTCCTCAGCCACGCCCAGATGCTCTGGCTGCTTGCTCTTAAGGCCTTTCCCCCTTGGGCTCCACCTTCAGCCTCTCAGGTCAAGTTCAGGTGTCCTCTAGGTGGGGTGAAAACACCTACAGCCATAGTGCCACTCATCCATTCTTACACACACACACTTGCACATACTAATAAAGAAAGACAACATAAGAATTAAAATAAAGGTTAATTTGGCTCCTACAGACGATCTATTATGTGTTCATTTTTGGTGTGTACTAGGATAGATTTACATGCTTGAGTGTTCCAAAAGCACATTGTCTTTCTCATACTGAACACCTCTTTTAACCCTCTGTCTGAAACACCCTGTTAGAGCTCATGTGTCTTTAAGCCCCCCTCCCTAAGAGACCAGCAGCTGGTTGCACCAGCAGAACGTAAGTTACATCTTTGCCTAGTTCGAACGTAAGTAGGCACTACGTTCGAGTTTACGAACTACTCATTATTAAACTGTTGCACCACACCATTTACGTTCAACGTAGGCTTAAGTTATATCTTAAAACTTACACCCAGTATTGGGTAGGTGTAACCTCCGCCGTAAATACAAAAAAAAACGGTTAAGATGGCTTTTCGCTTCGGGCGTATAGAAAACCTTCTGCAAAATGAAGAAAATGAATTGGAGTATGGCTTGCCAAGACGGCGCATTCTCCGTGACAGGTTAAATCCACTGGAACTGTACGACGATGTGGATTTATATATGAGGTTTAGATTTCCGGGCAACGAAATACTTAAAATTACGGACCTTAATGACTTGAGGCATAACACGGCTAGGAATGGGGCCCTTTCGCCATCCTTGCAAGTTTGTTTAGCGCTACCATATTTTGCCACGGGGTCATTTCAAAATCTAGTTGGGGACTCGATTCAAGTTCACAAGTGTGTAGGGCAATTCGGTCTGTTGCATTGTCATTGTGCAGACATATCAACACCTTCGTAAGTTTCCCATCTCAGCCTGTGCAACAAAACATCACCCGTCAGGCGTTCTTCCAGATTGCTGGCTTTCCTGATGTGCTCGGATGCGTGGATGGGACTCACATAAGGATAAAAACCCCATCAGAGCACGAAAATGCCTTCGTCAACAGGTATCATTCAATTAACGCCCAGATCGCGTGTGATGCTTAACATCACTAACTGCGTGATAAAGTGGCCTGGGTCTAAGCACGACAGCTATGTGCTCAGGCAGTCTAATCTTTGGAATGAGTTTGAGGCAGGGACTTATCCAGGAAGACTGTTGGGAGACTCTGGCTATCCCCTCAGGCCATGGCTGATGACACCTTACCTCAATCCAGCCAATAACAACCAGGAACGCTACAACTCAGCCCACATAAAGACGAGAAATGTTGTGGAGCGGTGCATAGGAGTTCTTAAAAAACGCTGGGCATGTCTTCATAGAGGTGATTACAGCTCAACAGTAGCGCCATCTACAGACTAAAAATATTGGATCAAAGCTAGGAAGTTCTAGTAGGCCTGCAGATGGGTCAATTAGTGAAAGGCTACATGAAATGAGACAATTTAATGTGATGATGATTAAAAAAAAAACTTTTCAGTAGAAAAACTGCGTATACTAAATAATACATTATAATCTAAAGAGTGTGGCTATTGCATCTATTTGGTCACTTACAGGCATAGTAATGGAGCCAGAAAGAGCTGCGGCTGTAGCTGGTGCCTGTGTGGTGCTACATAACATGGCCATGGCCTGGAACGTACCACTGGTGGAGGAAGAGGACCATGATGATGGGGATGATCTTGATATTCCTCAGGGGATGGAGAATGACCCACATGCTGAGGCAGCGACAGTGCAAGCATACCTCTCAGCAACACATTTTAGGCAATAAGAGACAATAAATATCTTGCCCCAATTTAGTTTTATTTAGTTGAATAAAGTGATTTAAGATACATATATATATATATACAGTACTGTGCAAAAGTTTTAGGCAGGTGTGAAAAAATGCTGTAAACTAAGAATGCTTTCAAAAATGGAAGTGTTAACAGTTTATTTTCATCAATTCTTCATAAATTAACAAAATGCAGTGAAGGAACAGAAGAAAATTCTAAATTAAATCAAAATTTGGTGTGACCACCCTTTGCCTTCAAAATAGCATCAATTTTCCAGATACACTTGCGCACAGTTTTTGAAGGAACTCGGCTGGTAAATTGTTCCAAACATCTTGAAGAACTAACCACAGATCTTCTGTGGATGTAGGCTTCCTAAAATTCTTCTGTCTCTTCATGTAAACCCAGACAGACTCGATGATGTAGAGATCAGGGCTCTGTGGGGGTCATACCATCACTTGCAGGACTTTCTGTTCTTCTTTAAGCTGAAGATAGTTGTTAATGACATTGGCTGTATGTTTGGGGTTATGTTCCTGCTGCAGAATACATTTGGTACCAATCATACGCCTCCCTGATGGTATTGCATGATGGATTAGTATCTGCCTGTATTTCTCAGCATTGAAGACTCCATTCATCCTGACCAAATTTCCAACTCCACTTGCAGAAATGCAGCCCCAAACTGGAAAGGAACCTCTACCATGCTTCACTGTTGCCTGCAGACTCTCATTATTGTACCTCTCTCCAGCCCTTTGGCGAACAAACTGTCTTCTTCTACAGCCAAATATTTCTAATTTTGACTCATCAGTCCAGAGCACCTTCTGCCATGTTTCTGCACCCCAGTTTCTATGTTTTCGTGCTTAGTTCAGTCACTTGGCCTTGTTTCCTTGTCGGGGTAGAGCTTTTTGGCTGCAACTCTTCCATGAAGACCACTTCTGGCCAGACTTCCCCGGACAGTAAATGTCTGTACCTGGGTACCACTGGTTTCTGCCAGTTCTGAGCTGATGCCACTGCTTGAAATCTTCCGATTTCGAAGGTAAATAAGCTTGATGGGTTTTTCATCAGCTGCATTAAGTTTCCTTGGCTGACCACTGCGTCTACGATCCTCAACGTCTTCTTCAAAAGAGCTTGAACTGCACATTTTGAAACCCCTGTCTGCTTTGAAATATTTGTCTGGGAGAGACCCTGCTGATGCAGTATAACTACGTTGTGTCTTGTTGCTGTGCTCTGTCTTACCATGTAAATGGATAAAAAATAAACATTTATTGTTTACATTTTTCAAAGCATTCTTAGTTCATAGCATTTTTTCACACCTGCCTAAAAGTTTTGCACAGTACTGTATATTTATTTATTAATTAATTACATAAACTAAAGCTCATTAAAAGTGTAATTGTGTGCTCGTAACTCCTCCTGTAATTTTAAAACTTCTAAATTCAGTTTGTATTTCTCCACATCTATTTTTTCCTTTTCAGCTTTTAATTTTAATGTCTCTTGATTTACTTTGATGATTTCTGCTCTCAATAACTCGCATCTCAGGGTGTCGATTTCCTCCGGCTTCCCGCTGAGTTTACTGGGTCTCCTCAGGCGTTTCGATGGAGGTGGTAGGTCAGCTGGTGTTGGGTCTGGATGGCTGACAGACGGTGTTGGGTCTGGATGGCTGACAGACGGTGTTGGGTCTGGATGGCTGACAGACGGTGTTGGGTCTCGATGGCTGACAGACGGTGTTGGGTCTGCATGGCTGACAGACGGTGTTGGGTCTGCATGGCTGACAGACGGTGTTGGGTCTGCATGGCTGACAGACGGTGTTGGGTCTGGATGGCTGACAGACGGTGTTGGGTCTGGATGGCGAGCCACACCACTCTCAACTCCACCTCCTGCAACCCCAATCAATGAGGGAGAATCTTCCCCAATTATATCTAGGACCAGAGAGGAATATGGCCCTATATCTTCCTTTGGTCCACCTCCTGTTGGAACGGTCTTTGGGAAGTCCTCCGCCGCCTGCATTTTCAGATCGCTCCATTTCTTCCTTACATCCTTCATCTCTCTGACAGCAATACCTTTAGCATTAACAGCCTCTGTTATGGCCTCCCATGTCTGCTGCTTTTTTTTGTTGGTGTTGAACGTGTTGAATTTTGACTCCAATATCGTTTTGTTCTCCCCGTATTTTGAGATTAGAATTATTATTTCATCGTGTGTGAAGTTTTTCTTCCTGGCTCTGCGAGGGTCAGTCATGGTCAGGCCTGAAATACATGACGACAACAACTTTAGGCTACGTTAAAGTTATAGTTCGTCGTTACGTTAGTTTTGGTTACTGCTAAAACTAGCTTAAATCATGACACCTAAACTAAATCACAAAGATCATAGGTTATATTGAAAAGCAAGATTAGGTTACATTTAGTAATATCATTTTAGCATGGCTACAGCAGGGTGAATGTATTTATTAAGATTAGCATGAGGCTGTCGATGTCGACAGTCTAACATAGCAAACATTTCATTTACGCCACACCTTTAGTAACAATGTAACACATTAATGGTAACGTAAATAGCAACATGTTGACTAAACTGTTTGTAACTTAATTACTGTGATGTGTCAGAGGTGTAAACAACGTACCTTTATACAGTATAACTTCCTTCGTGTAGCAAAGTCGGCTCTTTTGCTGTAATGGTAAGTCCGAAGTGAACGCTCGGAAAAAATAACGTTAATAACGATAATTTTTTGAATTGGTCGCTAGACAACCAAACTCACCACCTCGAGAGAAAACATGCTCATGTGAAAACACACTGTATCCTACAAAACCATGAGAAAAAGCTTAGATAGCCCAGACAATAAAATAGCTTTAACAAAACAAATTCATGTTAAGTAACACTTTATTGTGAAATATACACCATTGAGTATTTTAAGGCACAAACCTACAACGAACTAGGGTGATAGGGCAGCTAACGTTGAAGATTAATAACGCTAAAAGTTTTTTAATTCCTCCGGAGTGATGCTGGAAGTTCATTCAACACATGTGTAGCTACTGTCACACTTCCTGTTTACATGGTAAGCTTCTAATGATTGGCTTGATGTGATTGAAACGTCATTAAATGCGACACTTATTTGACCCTGGGTAATTTACGCACTACTAGTTAAGGTCCGTCTTAAGTTATGGTGGTGCAACTGAAATTTAGAACAGCGCTAGTTTTAAACTAGCTACTCCGAACGTAAGGTTAAGACGAAGTTTACACTGGGACTTACGACCTTACGTTCTGCTGGTGCAACCGGCTGCAGAGCCCCCTGATTGATCAGCTAGGCCAGCAATAAGGATTGTGTGACGAGATTGTGTCATCTTGTAACAAGGGATAGGCCTGGAATTATAACAAAGTGTTTCAGGCAGCTGAGAAAAGTGCTGTCTGTGGGAGAGAGACTCCCTCTGGTGTGTGTGTGTGTGTGTGTGTGTGTGTGTGTGTGTGTGTGTGTGTGTGTGAGTGTGTGTGTAAGTGTGTGTGTTTCAGGCAGCTGAGAGAAGTGCTTTCTGTGGAGGAGAGCTAGTTCTCTGGCATGCAATTTGCAGACTGTTTACATACACAAAAAACTATATAATACAACTACAAAATGCATTTCCTGAAGGAAATACCAGTGCATGAAATGCAAAAGTTAAGAAAGGAAGGAGAAAAGAAAGAAGAGTGAAAGAAGGAAAGAAGAGTAAAAGAAGGAAAGAAGAAAGGAAATAAGAGTGGAAAAAGGGAAGAAGAGTGGAAGAAGGACAGAAGAAAAGAAAGAAGAGTGAAAGAAGAAAGGAAAGAAGGAAAGAAGAGTGGAAGAGGAAAGAACAGTGGAAGAAGGGAAGAAGAACGGAAAGAAGAGTGGAAGAAGGAAAGAAGAAAGGAAAAGAGTGGAAGAAAGAAAGAAGAAAGGTAAGAAGAGTGAACAAGAGTGGATCTGGATAAAGACAGTAAAGAGAGAGTGAAGAGGGAAAATATTGAAAGAGGAAAGAAGAAAGGAAAGAAGAGTGGAAGAAGGAAAGAAGAGTCAAGAGTGGCTCTGGATAAAGAGATAAAGAGAGAGTGAAAATACTGGAAAAAAGAGAAAAAAATTGAGTGATGAAGAGAGATTGAGTCTGAGAGAAAGTAGACTGAGAGGGATAGAGAGAAAGATGGAGAGATGGAGAAAAAAAAAGTAGAGAATGGAAGGTGTCTTGATGTTCCTAGTTACAGTTAAATTGAGAGGGACAGAGAAGAGGCTCCTTGGATTTGGCGCAGGTGTCAGTGAAGCACAGGTGCAAGCCAGTTTAAAGACCCTATTATGATGTCATAATGGCCCAATGTAAGTCAATGGGAACATTTAGATTCGTTTTTATTTAATATCTTAAAAAGTATAAAGTTTAGAAAAGTGAAAAATACATAGTATAAGTGTCCTTTACAAGACCTACGTGACAAAGTTTGAATGAAGTTTGTAAGTTAAGCGGTTTGAGCTGAATTAATCGCAGAAAAAGGTAAGAAGAATAAGAACTAGAAAATGCATTTCCTGAAGGAAATACCAGTGCATGAAATGCAAAGGTTAAGAAAGGAAGAAGAAAAGAAAGAAGAGTGAAAGAAGGAAAGAAGAAAGGAAAGAAGAGTGGAAGAAGGAAAGACAAAAGGAAAGAAGAGTGAAGAAAGGAGAGAAGAGTGGAAGAAGGAAAGAAGAAAGGAAAGAAGGAAAGAAGAAAAGAAAGAAGAGTGAAGAAAGGAAAGAAGAGTGGAAGAAGAAAAGAAAGAAGAGTGAAGAAAGGAAAGAAGAGTGAAATAAGGAAATAATAGTTGAAGAAGGAAAGAAGAAAAGGAAAGAAGAGTGAAAGAAGGAAAGAAGAAAGGAGAGTGAAGAAAGGAAAGAAAAGTGAAAGAAGGAAAGAAGAGTGGAAGAAGGAAAGATGAGTGGAAGAAGGAAAGAAGAGTGAAAGAGAAAAAGAGAGTGAAAATATTGAAAAAAGGAGATAAAAATGGAGTGAAGAAGAGAGATTGAGTGTGAGAGAAAGTAGACTGAGAGGGATAGAGAGAAAGATGGAGAGATGGAGAGAAAAAAAGTAGAGAATGGAAGGTGTCTTAATGTTTCTAGTTACAGTTAAATTGAGAGGGACAGAGAAGAGGTTCCTTTGATTTGGCGCAGCTGTCAGTGAAGCACAGGTGCAAGCCAGTTTAAAGACCCTATTATGATGTCATAATGGCCCAATGTAAGTCAATGGGAAAATTTCGATTCGTTTTTATTTAATATCTTAAAAAGTATAAAGTTTAGAAAAGTGAAAAATACATAGCATAAGTGTCCTTTACAAGACCTACGCGACAAAGTTTGAATGAAGTTTCTACGTTAAGCGGTTCGGGCTGAATTAATCGCAGAAAAAGGTGACAAGAAGAAGAAGAAGAAGAAGCCTAGGAATAACAATACAGGGCATTTCATGCACTGTAATAATAAGAAGAAGCCTAGGAATAACAATACAGGGCATTTCATGCACTGTAATTAAATGCCTAGGAATAACAATACAGGGCATTTCATGCACTGTAACTAGAAAATGCATTTCCTGAAGGAAATACCAGTGCATGAAATGCAAAAGTTAAGAAAGGAAGAAGAAAAGTGAAAGAAGGGAAGAAGGGTGGAAGAAGGAAAGAAGAGTGGAAGAAGGAGTGAAGAAAAGAAAGAAGAATGGAAAAAGAAAAGAAAGAAGAGTGAAAGAGTGAAAGAAGAAAGGAGAGAAGAGTGAAAAAGGAAAGAAGAAAAGAAAGAAGAGTGAAGAAAGGAAAGAAGAGTGGAAGAAGGAAAGAAGAAATGAAAGAAAAGTGAAAGAAGGAAAGAAGAAAGGAAAGAAGAGTGTTAGGAGGAAAGAAGAAAAGAAAGAAGAGTGCAAGAAGGAAAGAAGAAAGGAAAGAAGAATGGAAGAAGGAAAGAAGAGTGGAAGAAGGAAAGAAGAAAAGAAAGAAGAGTGAAAGAAGGAAAAAAGAAAGGAAAGAAGAATGGAAAGAGGAAAGGAAAGAAGAGTGAAGAAAGGAGAGAAGAGTGGAAAAAGAAAGTAAAGAAGAGTGAAAGAGGCAAAGAAGAAAAGATAGAAGAGTGAAGAAAGGAAAGAGTTGAAGAAGGAAAGACGAAAAGAAAGAAGAGTGAAAGAAGAAAAGAAGAGTTGAAGAAGGAAAGAAGAAAATAAAGAAGAGTGAAAGAAGGAAAGAAAAAAGGAAAGAAGAGTGAAAGAAGGAAAGAAGAAAAGGAAGAAGAGTGGAAGAAGGAAAGAAGAAAGGACAGAAGAGTGAAGAAAGGAAAGAAGAGTGGAAGAAGGAAAAAAGAAAGGCAAGAAGAGTGGAAGAAGGGAAAAAAATGGAAGAAGGAAAGAAGAAAGGAAAGAAGAGTGGAAGAAGGAAAGAAGAGTCAAGAGTGGCTCTGGATAAAGAGATAAAGAGAGAGTGAAAATACTGAAAAAAGAGAAAAAATGGAGTGATGAAGAGAGATTGAGTCTGAGAGAAAGTAGACTGAGAGGGATAGAGAGAAAGATGGAGAGATGGAAAGAAAAAAAGTAGAGAATGGAAGGTGTTTTAATGTTCCTAGTGACAGTTAAATTGAGAGGGACAGAGAGAAGAGGTTCCTTGGATTTGGCTTAGGTGTAAGTGAAGCACAGGTGCAAGCCAGTTTAAAGACCCTATTATGATGTCATAATGGCTCAATGTAAGTCAATGGGAGAAATTTATATTCGTTTTTCTTTAATATCTTAAAAAGTATAAAGTTTAGAAAAGTGAAAAATACATAGCATAAGTGTCCTTTACAAGACCTACGCAGCAAAGTTTGAACGAAGTTTCTAAGTTAAGCGGTTCGAGCTGAATTAATCGCAGAAAAAGGTTTGCGGAATAAGAACTAGAAAATGCATTTCCTGAAGGAAATACCAGTGCATGAAATGCAAAAGTTAGGAAAGGAAGAAGAAAAGAAAGAAGAGTGAAAGAAGGAAAGAAGAAAGGAAAGAAGAGTGGAAGAAGGAAAGAAGAAAGGAAAGAAGAGTGAAGAAAGGAGAGAAGAGAGGATGAAGGAAAGAAGAGTGAAAGAAGGAAAGAAGAAAAGAAAGAAGAGTGAAGAATGGAAAGAAGAGTGGAAGAAGAAAAGAAAGAAGAGTGAAGAAAGGATAGAAGAGTGAAAGAAGGAAATAATAGTTGAAGAAGGAAAGAAGAAAGGAAAGAAGAGTGAAAGAAGGAAAGAAGAAAGGAGAGTGAAGAAAGGAAAGAAAAGTGAAAGAAGGAAAGAAGAGTGGAAGAAGGAAAGAAGAAAGGAAAGAAGAGTGGAAGAAGGAAAGAAGAGTGAACAAGAGTGAAAGAGAAAAAGAGAGTGAAAATATTGAAAAAAGGAGATAAAAATGGAGTGAAGAAGAGAGATTGAGTGTGAGAGAAAGTAGACTGAGAGGGATAGAGAGAAAGATGGAGAGATGGAGAGAAAAAAAAGTAGAGAATGGAAGGTGTCTTAATGTTCCTAGTTACAGTTAAATTGAGAGGGACAGAGAAGAGGTTCCTTGGATTTGGCACAGGTGTCAGTGAAGCACAGGTGCAAGCCAGTTTAAAGACCCTATTATGATGTCATAATGACCCAATGTAAGTCAATGGGAAAATTTAGATTCGTTTTTATTTAATATCTTAAAAAGTATAAAGTTTAGAAAAGTGAAAAATACATAGCATAAGTGTCCTTTACAAGACCTACGCGCCAACGTTTGAATGAAGTTTCTAAGTTAAGCGGTTCGAGCTGAATTAATCGCAGAAAAAGGTAAGAAGAATAAGAAGAAAATGCCTAGGAATAACAATACAGGGCATTTCATGCACTGTAATAAGAAGCCTAGGAATAACAATACAGGGCATTTCATGCACTGTAACAAGAAGAAGAAGAAGAAGCCAAGGAATAACAATACAGGGCATTTCATGCACTGTAATAACTAGAAAATGAGGAATAACAATACAGGGCATGTCATGCACTGTAATAAGATGAAGAAGAATAAGAAGCCTAGGAATAACAATACAGGGCATTTCATGCACTGTAATAAGATGAAGAAAAATAAGAAGCCTAGGAATAACAATACAGTGCATTTCATGCACTGTAATAATAAGAAGAAGAAGCCTAGGAATAACAATACAGGGCATGTCATGCACTGTAATAAGAAGTCACCGAATAACAATACAGGGCATTTCATGCACTGTAACTAGATGAAGAACTAGAAAATGCATTTCCTGAAGGAAATACCAGTGCATGAAATAAAAAAGTTAAGAAAGGAAGAAGAAAAGAAAGAAGAGTGAAAGAAGGAAATAAAAAAGGAAAGAAGAGTGAAGAAAGGAGAGAAGAGTGGAAGAAGGAAAGAAGAAGGAAAGAAGAAAAGAAAGAAGAGTGAAAGAAGGAAAGAAGAGTGGAAGAGGGAAAAAAGAAAAGAAAGAAGAGTGAAATAAAGAAAGAAAAAAGGAAAAAAGAGTGAAAGAAGGAAAGAAGAAAGGAAAAAAAGAGTGAAGAAAGGAATGAAAAGTGGAAGAAGGAAAGAAGAGTGGAAGAAGGAAAAAAGAAAGGCACGAAGAGTGGAAGAAGGAAAGAAGAGTGAACAAGAGTGGCTCTGGATAAAGAGATAAAGAGAGAGTGAAAATATTGAAAAAAGGAGATAAAAATGGAGTGAAGAAGAGAGATTGAGTGTGAGAGAAAGTAGACTGAGAGGGATAGAGAGAAAGATGGAGAGATGAAGAGTAAAAAAAGTAGAGAATGGAAGGTGTCTTAATGTTGCTAGTTACAGTTAAATTGAGAGGGACAGAGAGAAGAGGTTCCTTGGATTTGGCACAGGTGTCAGTAGGTGCGTTTCCATCCCATGTCTCAATGCGCATTATCTCTATGCGAATACTTAATCCTGGTTGGAAACGCGTGCGTTTCGCATTAACTTCCCCAATGCGCATAGAAATTCGATTCGCCAGCGGGAGGTGGATTAACTAGTTATTCGAATGTAGTTAATGCGCTTAACTTAGATGGAAACAGTTTATTCGAGCGATTCGCGTCTTTTGTGTATTTGTTTATGTTCGGAGTTGGACTGTAGACTACGTCCTGTTGCAGTGAGAGACAACCGTGCTGCTGTCTGCCCCGAATGTGATGTTCCACTACTGCTTCTCAAACTGCCAGCTAATACACCACACCTCATGCAGCATATGCACCTGCTGTTATATACTATAGTACATCTATGTTTGCGGTTTGTTGTTTCCCCTGAACATCATCATCATTACCTAGTTTATTGTAGGCTAACTGATTAACTTGATTTACGTGCAAACTACGTGGACATGTTATCTCCCCACACATACTTTTTTGTTGTTTTGTGATCATTGATTCTATCTAACACCTGGGGACCTGGTGTGCGCGGTTGTTTCGGTTCGCAATCTCTTGCGCCTCGCCCAGGTATGGTAACTTAATATATGTCTTTGCTTGTACTCGGATGGCAAAGCATACTGCATATAAACATCTTTGTACAGTGCTACGTTTCGCCCAAAACACGGTATTCCGCGCATGTTGCAAGTTTGTAAAGCGCAATTGCAATGCGTTCGTCGGTGGGGACAGGCTTTCGGCAGCAAATGATTTCAGGCAACACAGCAGGGCCTATCCGTTGCACAATTCTTGCAATCCTGACCTGGTCAGCCTGAAGTTTTCGACCCACAGCTGGTCAGTGAAGTGGGCCTTCACCAAATTAAAAAAAATCACTAGACCGTGCTCGTTCCCAGATGTACGGACGTCTGCGGGGAACGGAATTCGCTGCTATGTGAGTTTGTAAAACATGTTAAAACCGTCTACGCCTTCTCCTTCTAGCAACTATTAAGGCAAACAACTCAAATGCTACAGCATTAAATGTCCCGACGGCAGAGAGGAGGGCGTCCATTCTAGCATGCACAAAACTCTTCCTCCAAATTAGACTAAAGACTCGGGTGAATGGAAACGGTCGCTGATGCGCATTTGTTTTATGCGAATCGTCCGTGAATGCGAATCGTTAATGCGAACGAGCTGAATGGAAACGCACCTAGTGAAGCACAGGTGCAAGCCAGTTTAAAGACCCTATTATGATGTCATAATGGCCCAATGTAAGTCAATGGGAAAAATTTATATTCGTTTTTCTTTAATATCTTAAAAAGTATAAAGTTTAGAAAACAAAGTTTGAACGAAGTTTCTAAGTTAAGTGGTTCGAGCTGAATTGAGCGCAGAAGTTCGTAAAAAGAATAATAACTAGAAAATGCATTTCCTGAAGGAAATACCAGTGCATGAAATGCAAAGGTTAAGAAAGGAAGAAGAAAAGAAAGAAGAGTGAAAGAAGGAAAGAAGAAAGGAAAGAAGAGTAAAAGAAAGAAAGAAGAGTGGAAGAAGGAAAGAAGGGTGAAGAAATGAAAGAAGAGTGGAAGAAGGAAAGAAGAAAAGAAAAAAGAGTGGAAGAAGGAAAGAAGAAAGGAAAGAAGAGTGAAAGAAGGAAAAAAGAAAGGAAAGAAGAGTGGAAGAAGGAAAGAAGAAAGGAAAGAAGAGTGAAAGAAGGAAAGAAGAGTGGAAGAAGGAAAGAAAAGTGGAAGAAGGAAAGAAGAAAGGAAAGAAGAGAGGAAGAGATAAAGAAGAGTGGAAGAAGGAAAGAAGAAAGGAAATAAGGAGAGAAGAGTGGAAGAAAGTAGAGTGGAAGACAGGAAAGAAGGGTGAACAAATGAAAGAAGAGTGGAAGAAGGAAAGAAGAAAGGAAAGAAGAGTGGACGAAGGAAAAAGGAAAAGAGAGAAGAGTGGAAGAAGGAAAGAAGAAAAGAAAAAAAGTGAAAGAAGGAAAGAAGAGTGGAAGAAGGAAAGAAGAAAGGAAAGAAGAGTGGAAGAAGGAAAGAAGAGTGGAAAAAGGAAAGAAAAGTGGAAGAAGGAAAGAAGAAAGGAAAGAAGAGAGGAAGAAATAAAGAAGAGTGGAAGACGGAAAGAAGAAAGGAAAGAAGAAGGAGAGAAGAGTGGAAGAAAGAAAGTAGAAAGGAGAGTGGCTCTGGAAAAAGGCTGTAAAGAGAGAGTGAAGAGGGAACATATTGAAAGAAGGAGAGAAAAAGAGTGAAGCAGAGAGATGGAGTGCGAGAGAGAGTAGAGGGAGAGGGATAGAGAAAAAGAATGAAAAAAAGTAGAGAATGGAACGTGTCTCTTAAAATTCCTAGTTATACAGTTGAATGGAGAGGGACAGAGAGAAGAGGAGCCTTGGAGCCATTGGCGCAGGTGTCAGTGAAGCACAGGTGCAAGCCAGTTTAATGACCCTATTATGATGTCATAATGGCCCAATGTAAGTCAATGGGAAAATTTGTATTAGTTTTTCTTTAATATCTTAAAAAGTATAAAGTTCAGGGCCTCGTTTCCCGATAACGACCTATCTTAACGGCCTACGTGGATTTTCGCGACATCGTACTCTAAGTAACACTTTCTATTTAAGTGCGTTTCCCAACCATCAACTTAAAGTCAGGTGCTTAAGTTCTTAAGTAGCTCTTAGGAGCTGTTTACGTCAGGTTAACCTGTTTAAGTTAATTGCTGTGAAATTAGCTAGCCTATGCGTGCATCGAACGTGCAATGTGCACTGAATTCGGGGCGGGGATAGTAACGCCATCTCCAGCAGAGTAGCCTATTTAAACTGTGTTCCCATTGTAAGGACATTTATTACGATCTGTCTGAGAGTGGGCTGTCAAAGCTAGCATCATCGAAGTCATACAGTACAGTAGGCTACATACATTCAATAAAATTAACCTACATTTCAGTCCAACTGCATGACCATTCTTACCCTACACTTACCCTTACAATAAAGAAGTGATCCTATTTCAACCATAACTTCATTTTAAATAATGTCTTTCTTTATGACATTTAGTTTATAGTTTAGACAGCAACGTTGACATCTACAGTATATTCAACTGCATCCACTACATAATCTCAAACTTTATTTGTTGGTAACTCTCCAAAAAGGCTACCATTAACACATTTCTTAATGAAAAGGAAACATGCATCACAATAATACTTCAGTGTAACCTGTACCTATGTGGAGTGCAAATATGTCTTGCCATTACACTACCCAACAGCCCTACGTCTGCTAACACTACAGAATGCATAATTCCTACGGGCACTGCACTAGTTTTGTATAGCCTAATCTTTATTTTCAAATACTCAATATTCTTTATTTCTATTTTGATGGGAATAGGCAGGTGAAACAATGACATTCTCATGATGTGCTATACACAGAAACATCGTTTGGATTTCTTCTACAATAGGCCGAACGACACCCCTGGATAAGGTGTCGAGGGGGTTGAAGCGTACGTCATGCGTGACTGTATGAGCTATGAAACTAGCGATTTAAAAAAAGTTTCAATAAAGAACATGGTTGCAAATATATATGTATACAACCATCTAGCTAGAAAGCTACCATATAAGCCAATGGAGTGGTGGCATAAGCGCTAATTGTGCCATAAAACTACTGTTTGAAAGCTTCAGTTAAGACCTACATACTCTCCATTGGTCGCGTAGCACATTTCAGATCAAACCGAGTCATTATAAACATATAAAAAGTTGTGTAGATAGCTTTACTAATGTAAAATATTCCTCGCTTCAAGTAGCCATGTTTTTTTTTTTAATTCCCCTTTCTTCCGAACGACGGTCGAACGACGCCCCTGGTGGATTAAATCGCTTAGTGTGAAGTTACTACTGGTCCTGACCACACGTAGAATTCTTCTCAACGAAAGATACACTTAAGCTAAGTGCTGCGTTGGGAAACCCATCTGCAACGTAGGATTCCGCTTACGAACGATTTCAAGTGCTTTTTAGGCTAAGTGCGCGTTCGGGAAACGAGGCCCAGAAAAATGAAAAATACAAAGCATAAGTGTTGTTTACAAGACCTACGCGACAACGTTTGAATGAAGTTTCTACGTTTAGTGGTTCGAGCTGAATTAATCGCAGAAGTCGGTACAAAGAATAATAAGAAGTATAAGAAGCCTAGGAATAACAATACAGGGCATTTCATGCACTGTAATAAGATGAAGAAGAATAAGAAGCCTAGGAATAACAATACAGGGCATTTCATGCACTGTAATAAGATGAAGAAGAATAAGAAGCCTAGGAATAACAATACAGGGCATTTCATGCACTGTAATAATAATAAGAAGAAGCCTAGGAATAACAATACAGGGCATTTCATGCACTGTAATAAGAAGCCACCGAATAACTGTAATAAGATGAAGAACTAGAAAATGTATTTCCTGAAGGAAATACCAGTGCATGAAATGCAAAGGTTAAGAAAGGAAGAAGAAAAGAAAGAAGAGTGAAAGAAGGAAATAAAAAGGAAAGAACAGTGAAGAAAGGAGAGAAGAGTGGAAGAAGGAAAGAAGAAAAGAAAGAAGAGTGAAAGAAGGAAAGAAGAGTGGAAGAGGGAAAAAAGAAAAGAAAGAAGAGTGAAATAAAGAAAGAAGAAAGGAAAGAAGAGTGAAAGAAGGAAAGAAGAAAGGAAAAAAAGAGTGAAGAAAGGAAAGAAAAGTGGAAGAAGGAAAGAAGAGTGGAAGAAGGAAAAAAGAAAGGCACGAAGAGTGGAAGAAGGAAAGAAGAAGAAGTGAACAAGAGTGGCTCTGGATAAAGAGATAAAGAGAGAGTGAAAATATTGAAAAAAGGAGATAAAAATGGAGTGAAGAAGAGAGATTGAGAGAAAGTAGACTGAGAGGGATAGAGAGAAAGATGGAGAGATGAAGAGTAAAAAAAGTAGAGAATGGAAGGTGTCTTAATGTTCCTAGTTACAGTTAAATTGAGAGGGACAGAGAGAGAAGAGGTTCCTTGGATTTGGCGCAGGTGTCAGTGAAGCACAGGTGCAAGCCAGTTTAATGACCATATTATGATGTCATAATGGCCCAATGTAAGTCAATGGGAAAAATGTATATTCGTTTTTCTTTAATATCTTAAAAAGTATAAAGTTTAGAAAAGTGAAAAATACATAGCATAAGTGTCCCTTACAAGACCTACGCGACAAAGTTTGAACAAAGTTTCTAAGTTAAGCGGTTCAAGCTGAATTAAAGGTGCATTAAGGATTAATAGCTATTCGCTAAAGGTATGCTAGCAGCTAAAACTAACGAAATCTCTTGAAATGTGCTGACTTTGACTAATTACTCAACAACTGTCCTTACACAGTCAAACATCAATCATGTGCAACACAAGACTAAGCAAGACGGCAAATAAGCTACTTACTAGATCGGCAGAAGGTAATCAAAGTCTGGTCGGCGGGCATCGGCAGGCAAAACTACAGAACCTAGTTATATGCCTATCGACCCTGCTATGCCAGTGGCACGGACGCAATTCTCCATATTAAAAGTCATTGTAGCGCCCCAATTTTTTTAAAGCTGTTATTACAGTGCATGAAATGCCCTGTATTGTTATTCCTAGGCTTCTTCTTCTTATTCTTGTTACCTTTTTCTGCGATTAATTCAGCCCGAACCGCTTAACGTAGAAACTTCATTCAAACTTTGTCGCGTAGGTCTTGTAAAGGACACTTATGCTATGTATTTTTCACTTTTCTAAACTTTATACTTTTTAAGATATTAAATAAAAACGAATCAAAATGTTCCCATTGACTTACATTGGGCCATTATGACATCATAATAGGGTCTTTAAACTGGCTTGCACCTGTGCTTCACTGACACCTGCGCCAAATCCAAGGAACCTCTTCTCTGTCCCTCTCAATTTAACTGTAACTAGGAACATTAAGACACCTTCCATTCTCTACTTTTTTTTCTCTCCATCTCTCCATCTTTGTCTCTATCCCTCTCAGTCTACTTTCTCTCACACTCAATCTCTCTTCTTCACTCCATTTTTATCTCCTTTTTTCAATATTTTCACTCTTGTTCACTCTTCTTTCCTTCTTCCACTCTTCTTTCCTTTCTTCTTTCCTTCTTCCACTCTTCTTTCCTTCTTTCACTTTTCTTTCCTTTCTTCACTCTCCTTTCTTCTTTCCTTCTTTCACTCTTCTTTCCTTTCTTCTTTCCTTCTTCAACTATTATTTCCTTCTTTCACTCTTCTTTCCTTTCTTCACTCTTCTTTCTTTTCTTCTTCCACTCTTCTTTCCTTTCTTCACTCTTCTTTCTTTTCTTCTTTCCTTCTTTCACTCTTCTTTCCTTCATCCTCTCTTCTCTCCTTTCTTTACTCTTCTTTCCTTTCTTCTTTCCTTCTTCCACTCTTCTTTCCTTCTTTCACTCTTCTTTCTTTTCTTCTTCCTTTCCTAACTTTTGCATTTCATGCACTGGTATTTCCTTCAGGAAATGCATTTTCTAGTTTTAAGGTTAAACTGCTTATCCTAACCCTAATCCTGAAGCATAATTGTTGCATATTGTGCCTTTAATCGCAGAAAAAGGTACGCGGAATAAGAATAAAAAGCCTAGGAATAACAATACAGGGCATTTCATGCACTGTAATAAGAAGCCTAGGAATAACAATACAGGGCATTTCATGCACTGTAATAAGAAGAAGAAGAAGAAGAAGAAGAAGAAGAAGAAGAAGAAGAAGAAGCCTAGGAATAACAATACAGGGCATTTCATGCACTGTAATAAGAAGCCTAGGAATAACAATACAGGGCATTTCATGCACTGTAATAAGAAGAAGAAGAAGAAGAAGAAGAAGAAGAAGAAGAAGAAGAAGAAGAAGAAGAAGCCTAGGAATAACAATACAGGGCATTTCATACACTGTAATAAGAAGCCTAGGAATAACAATACAGGGCATTTCATGCACTGTAATAAGAAGCCTAGGAATAACAATACAGGGCATTTCATGCACTGTAATAATAATATAATAAACTATACAACTTGTTAAAGGAAAGGGGATACAAACCATTGTAATGAATCTCCAAAACATTATTCAGTCCAATCACACTTGCGCTGGATTAAGGGAAACTCACTCACTCACCCATTCACTCTCCAGATTTTGAAAACAACCAATGAGAGTGTGCAGTAGGCCTATGGCACACTACAGTAATTAATATCTTTCAGATAGCAAAGACACACTGGGCCACCCCTATCAGAACATCTGGCCAAGATCCACCAAATGGACCCCTTCCTTACGCTACGGCTACACCAGACGCGGAAATTCTGCCGTGCGGAAATAGAACGTTCACCAAGCGGATATTTTATTGAACCGGCTACACCGGACGCGTTAAAAATGAAACCAATATCGGTTTTGCTGTCTTTGTTTACTTCTTTTATCAATCAAAGTTCTTCCATATCCCTTCATATGGATCAGAGTTACATGGTTAAGTATGAAGTCTACAGAAACCCGTTATTCAAACAAGATTCATGTAACGGTTAATTTATGGCAGACTTGGTTACCAAGCAGACATCAACGGACATAAACCATTTGAAACTTGCCGTGCCTGCAGTGACTAGACGGAAGGCACTTGCTTTAGGCTACTTATAATCCTCCAGAGAATAAAAACGTATTTCCTTTGATTGTATACTAAACTATTATCAATCAATAATATCCATAACGTATTAAATGTATTCATAATTAGCTCATAAACATGAAGTGCGATTTTGTCTCGTGTGGTGTACAGTTGAGACACCCATTTAAACCCATTGATGGTGACTGACCAAGCATTACAAATACATTCAACTTTCTTTTAAAAGACAACTGGACAAAATAAAGCACAAGCATAAATCCATACAGGCTACAAAACATGGCTAGCCAACAGTCACACACATTCATATAGGTACATACACACACTGCATGCCTTTTTAATTTAAATTCATTTTGTACTATGAGGTAGCATAGGCTATATCACAATCAAGTTGTACCAACTGTACCCGATCTCCCACCTTGCTTATTTAGACCCCAAGATAAAACATTGTTATAATTTTCATATTTGAAAAGACACCCATTAATAGGACAGGTCTAATGTGTCTCAACTGTACCCCGCTGGCCACCTCACGCTTTTCGCTAGATTATGCAATGACCCTGCAGGGCATGATAGCATGGAATATGTAGATTTATAGTGCACGGTTTAACGTTTGCAATGATGTAAGTTGCGTTTGTTGATGAGGTAAGGTTAATAACATATTCATTGTAGAAGGGACACGATCAAATCAATATCTTAGGTAGGCTAGTTTAAAAAAAAATCGCCGATATCTCCGACGTTATATGCAGGTGCAAACTAAAAATCACGTTGTATGATTGCTGCGCATGCAGGTTATTGTATCACAGACATCCCAAGTTAGTGTATCACAGACATCCCAACCTACAAAAAGTCATTTCAGGGAGGTATTCCATTTCAGGGAGGCCTACATATGTCTGTTGTGGTCCCTAAAAGTTATACAAGCATAATATCATTCTATAGGCTATAGCCCTATAAAGTTCTTTGTTAAATGTTTAAATATGTAGGTTACTTATACTAGGCTATTTATTATATGCTGCTAAAACTATCCTATTTATGTTAACTGCTTTTATTTGAGGCACACACGCACACTGCCTCACGTACAGTTTCTAGATCCCTCTCCCTATCTGTTGTGCGCTCGCTACACAGATTTCAACGCGGTTTGGAGCACGTCTGTCTGTGTTGTTTGCTCACTTTAGATTCCGGGAGATTTTAAGTAATTTGCGGGCATCAGGGAGTCGTTATCAATATGCGGGAGACTCCCGGAACTTAATGGAGACTTGGGATGTCTGGTATCAACTGTAGCCTACACATGTCTCAACTGTACTCAGTCAGGCCTACAAACTAACTAGCCTAGTTAGCCTACAAATGAAATAGTTAGGGTTTTCACCTCCGACTTCAAAGATATGGCTGGCTAAGTAGGTTTGCTATTGCCTATAGCTTATTAACCTCCCTGTGGTCGTAAAGCTGTCCTCGTTTTTCAAGTATATTCATTAATATAAAGTCATTCATTCTTGAACACTGACAACTATCTTACTTGCTATATATCTACTTACACTGTCTAGGCCTACTTATATCTATCTTCAATCAGAAAAGTAACGTTAAAAATGCTCTTGAGGGTTTTGGAAATAATCGGAGTTGGCCTTCCTTCATTATTCACAGCAAAATATATAATGATTTTCATTAGGCTACATTTCATTGATCTATTACCATACTATATGTTAAAAGGCCCACGCAAACCTCGCCGAAAATAATAAAAATAGAAACCAGTCTATTTCTTAATTTTCCGCGCGTAAATGTCGGCGCGGTACATTCCGTTTCAGCGTCCGGTGTAGCCACTCTCATTGCTTTCAACGGTTTCGAATTCTGCTGCGTTCACACCGCGTCCGCAAAGCAAAATTTCCGCGTCTGGTGTAGCCACGGCCTTAAGGCTGATTCATGCTTCCTTACGTAAGCGTAAGCGCAAGCGCAAGAGGCCGCGCAAGCCCCTTGCGCGACCCTTGCGCGACTTCTTACGTCTTGCGTGCGTCGGCCCCATTTTCTAGACTTGCGTAATTTTTTACGTAAGCCCTTACGCGAGCCTCGCAGCCTGCATTCTATCAACGAATGATACGAGATGAGGTTACTAAAATATTCTGCATGTCTACTCAGTTTTACAGTGCTTCCCAAGTAAAGGTTTGAAAAGAACTTCAAGCTTCAGACTTTCTGTTAGGGAACCTGTTATCTATCTGCAGAGCAAATGTCAGGCTCATACAAAAACATTAACGTGAATTACTTGATGCTAATACCTAGTGCGGTGTCTATAGGATTTTCCATATACGTTAGCATTAAGCTAACGTATTTTCTACCACAGTTAAACATGCAATACTATGTGATTGTTTTTAGAAAACGAATGTTACGTGATGAGATTACTCAAATGTAGTATGCATGTCTGCTCAGTTTAACAGTGCTACCCAAGCAAAGGTTTGAAAAGAACTTCAAGCTTCAGACTTTCTGTTAGGGAAACAGCTTTGTATCTGCCAGGCAAATGGCAGGCTCATGACAACACGCGCAACCTTTGGGAGCATGAACTGCACCGAGTAAATTTTGCGCAACCGTTAACCCCCAACGCTGTAGCATGCAGCCGCCTTAAAGGCTGTTAAACTGAGCAGACATGCATACTACATTTGAGTAATCTCATCACGTAACATTCGTTTTCTAAAAACAATCACATAGTATTGCATGTTTAACTGTGGTAGAAAATACGTTAGCTTAATGCTAACGTATATGGAAAATCCTATAGACACCGCACTAGGTATTAGCATCAAGTAATTCACGTTAATGTTTTTGTATGAGCCTGACATTTGCTCTGCAGATAGATAACAGGTTCCCTAACAGAAAGTCTGAAGCTTGAAGTTCTTTTCAAACCTTTACTTGGGAAGCACTGTAAAACTGAGTAGACATGCAGAATATTTTAGTAACCTCATCTCGTATCATTCGTTGATAGAATGCAGGCTGCGAGGCTCGCGTAAGGGCTTACGTAAAAAATTACGCAAGTCTAGAAAATGGGGCCGACGCACGCAAGACGTAAGAAGTCGCGCAAGGGTCGCGCAAGGGGCTTGCGCGGCCTCTTGCGCTTGCGCTTACGCTTACGTAAGGAAGCATGAATCAGCCTTTAGTCCAAAACACACATCGGGTCCGAGAAACTGATCTGTGACGGTATTCATAGATCCCAAGTGACGTCACTGTGTCTAAGCGCCGCCATCTTTGTGACCGAAAGTCTAGCTGAGCGCCATTCACAACATAGACACAGTCGGTCCAAACCCACAGAAAGTTAAAAATGCCCGGCATATGTTGTGCTGATGGATGCGACACCAGTCGCGAAAATAACCCAAATAAACAATATAATTGTATACCAAAAGATTTAGATCGGCGGAATAAATGGTTAGCTATAAATGGTTGGCTGCAAATTAGAAGAGACAAGTAGCAGCAGCTAACTCCCGATTGTACAATCCACACTTTGTATTTTCCTGCACCACTATCCATGGAGATGTTGATTTTGTGTTCAGAGCCTGGGAGTGACTGACATGTTAAGTGAAATGCAGCACGTTACTACAATCGTGAACAATTGCTGTGCCTTATCAGAGCTAAACCCTCCTGACTAAGCTAGTGTGCTAATAGTTAGCATGCTGCTAGCGAACTTTTCTAAAGACTTTAGCTACACCTAGTTAGCCCACATTGACACTCTTACCCACCACTAAAATAAATCGGTTGATAACCGCTGTTTGAGTAACGTACATGTCCTGTGATGAAATACATGTGTTGTCTCCAGATGCCATTTATTGCCACAATCGCTGTGCCTTATCAGAGCTAAACTCTCCTGGCTACGCTAGAGCGCTAATAGTTAGCGAACTGCTAACGAACTTTACTAAAGGCTGTAGCTACACCCACATTTGGCACTCTTCACCACCACTAAAATAAATCGGTTTATCGCTGTTTGAGTAACTTAGATGTTCTGTGATGACATACATGTGTTTTGCCTCCAGATGCCATTTATTGGTGTCGTTCACCCATCCTTGCAACTGCATATTGATATGCATCTGTACTCTTGAAAGCCTTCAGGCTATCTCCGGTGTATGGGGATGGCTTGTGTACAAGATACATGTATAAGTCGGGAACAGACAGTTGTGGCAGACGTTTTACAGACTTTAAAGGGGCAAAATAAAGTTGACGGTAGTCAATGGATCGCAGCCAATAATCAATGTTTTTTCTAAATATCGCCGTTTTTCTGCCTCATTCAGATGTGCTATGTTCAGTAGTCATGACTGTTCGCTAGCTAACTATGAAAGCTAACTTACTAAACACTGGAATTAGAAAATACTACTTTTAAAAAGTTTAAATTTGAAGAGCCTATCAATAGAAAACAATACAGTTAATATATAACCGATATTGTTATTATTATATGATTACTATATATTATTATGAAGGGCTTACAAGCTACTATTGGGTACAAAAACCGTATAATACAATAGGAATACTGGTTGAGTCGGTCACAAAGATGGCGGCAGGCTTCACGGAAGTGACGTCTTTGGGACCCATGAATTGGACAATGGACAGGAACTGGCAAGTAATACCGTTACATTTTCCCAACTGGTCAATGTGTAGGCTAATGTAGATAGCTAATACTAAACACATTCGAAAGCCAAACTTGACAGAGAAAGTTTAAGAAATTGATTTTTTACTTTGTAGAATAA
Source organism: Sprattus sprattus (assembly GCF_963457725.1). Classification (NCBI taxonomy): domain Eukaryota; kingdom Metazoa; phylum Chordata; class Actinopteri; order Clupeiformes; family Clupeidae; genus Sprattus; species Sprattus sprattus. Next base: position 42,855,352 of record NC_137920.1, read on the forward strand.
CCTAGGGTTAACTACATACTGGAATTAAAAAAAAGGATTTGGCAACCATGACGTGTTTGCGGAAGTGCAGAGGACGCACCAGATTCCAACCAGCGGTTTAGTCTTGGATGTCACCGTCAGCCTGGTCGCTGGATTCTCAGAGGAGGTGAGCTTCAACTTTTTCCCGGTCAACTGTCTTAATTGAGGTGAAATTTTAATATGTAACATTAACCCACTTCAATATTACCGTTACTGTGGGTAACGCTAAACACTCGGTCGCTTTGCTCGTACACATTTGCTTGCAATAACTTGGTGATGCCTTAATGTAAGGAGGTGGTGCTCAGCTAGCTGTCTTTTCTAGCAAGCTAACACCAAACACTCCGTTAACTAAGGGTGAGCTAAGCTCTCTAGTGTCCATTAGCTTAGTTTGAGACACCTCCTGTGGCTTCTGATGGATAAACTGATGTTCAGGCACAGTTGTTTTTTGTTGCTCACGTGTGAACTTAATGTTGTCATTGTTTAAATGATTTTGTGCGATGTTTGAGCTAACTCCCTAGTGTTGAAATTCAGCGACGTTTACACGATGTGTAAGCCAGATAGCGGTTGTGCTAACTTTATGCACTATAGTTGTACCATGCTACCATTATCTCCATATTTACTTTATGAACTATAGTTGTACCATGTTACCATTATGTGCAAATAAACTGTAAAGTGAGAAGCCAACTCTCGAATGGTTTAGTCGTAAGGCTTGGCAATGCTGTCAGAAAAACAAACTATAGGAACTATCCAGTGATTCATGTCGTTCTCACACAAGCTAAAGTTACGCTGTCTGGAAATAAGACCGTTATTTTGCTATCCTGCAATTATGTTGTTGTTCAAAAATATTTAATACCTGTGGAAAGCTCATTTTCAGAGTAACGCACACGTTAGGTAGATACGTGGCACGGAACAGTAGAAGAATAGAAGTGGTTCCTCCTTTGTTTGTGTGCTAAGACTTGAACAGACAAAAGACCAATCTCCGGTTGCATATCCTCCACCAGGTAAGGGAGAGCCACAGCGAACCATATTGCAGAGAGTGTGTGTGTGTGTGTGTGTGTGTGTGTGTGTGTGTGTGTGTGTGTGTGGGGACTGCTGTGTGTGTGTGTGTGTGTGGGGGGGGACAGAGTAGCCACAATGTGTTAAGACCTACCATCCATCAGAGCTTATCGTTGGGCTGCTACCAACAGCAGACGAACAGGTAATGTGATTGTCCATTCTGACAAGGATCATGATAGTGTTTTTTTTTTAAATGTCAGGTAATGTAGGTAAAGCAAACATATTTAAAATCAATTATAACAATATATAAGATACTTCTGCATCAGAACTGATTTAATTCAAAAGTACTTTGCTATGGTTTAGTTATTGCATATGGTTTAACAAACCTTGTGCATTGTTCAAGGTATTATTCTACTTGCCCATTTTGACCTGCTTGAGTATACACACATTAGATGTACAGTCTATTTTACCTGCGAGAGCGAACAACTTAATCCGTCACCTTTCTGTCTGAAAGTAAGGGCAGCCCATGTAAAGTGCTTCACCCTTTGAAATGGAGAATGCAAATGCAATCATTTGACTTCAACTGCGTACGTTTTTAGAAACCTCAACCGAACTGTATACCTATTCAGGACATCGTCCTAATATTTGAAAAGTCTGAGGCATGGAAGTCGTGTAGCAACAGGAGGCCCTAAGGGCAGCAGGAAATAACTAATTGACTAATTCATTCTCACTCAACTACATGGGGAAAAGGTGACAGTACATTGGTTGGCTTCAGAAGAAATGCATACTGAAGAAACAGTCCAAATGGAGCTTAATCCTCCCCTGTATGTCCGTGCGTCCAGGAAGTGGAGGCATTGTTTGGGGAAGAAAGCGTGTCCTGTTGTCAATGTGTAACTAGAGATTAAAGTGGAGGACTCTTATTTGACTCTTATTTGCACAGAGGGGGTTTGTCTGTTGCGTAACATTCTGACACCACAGCCATGTTGTGGTTCAGTGTGTGATCTGAGTGACGCCACACAACACAGAAGCCAGCAGCACTGAGTACGTACACGTACTCACTCACTCACTCACTCACTCACTCACTCACTCACTCACTCACTCACTCACTCACTCACTCACTCTCTCACACACACAGACACTCTCTCACACACACAGACACACTCTCACACACACATACTTTCACACTCACACACACACACTCTCTCTCACTCACTCACTCACCTCACTCACTCACCTCACTCACTCAACACAGCAGCCCTGAGTACACTTAAGATGCCGTCAACACACAACACAACACTGAGTACACTTTAGGTGCCGACATCATACAACACACAACACACAACACAGCACTGAGTACACTTAAGGTGCCGTCATCACACATCCTGCTGGCTATTGGATGCTGTTCAAAAGAATGACCTCTTCAT